>NC_073393.1:25190339-25536172 GCF_028641065.1 Leucoraja erinaceus | reverse complement strand
TCATTTTTCCTTGGAGCAGAGGAGGTTAAGAGAGGACATGATTGTGAAGGGTATAGATAGGGTTGATTGCAGGAAAGAAAGTGGTGAAAGCAGAGTTGCTGACAGCATTTAAGGAGTATCTGGATAAGCAATTGAATAACCTACGTTTGGAAGGTAAATGGGTCAAGTGCTGGGAGATGAGATTAAAATGGATGGATGCCCGGTTGTTATGGAGTGACCAGTTTCCATGCTGTATGACACTATGCCTATGACTCATGTCTGATTAGTTTCTAGGTGGCTGCATGAGCATTGGACTTCCAAATCTCTTGCCTACAACATTTAAAACAAAAGCCAACCTGTGTGATTATTCTTGAACCTTTCAATCCCGTGCTCTCCCCGATAAATCCAACTATTTGTTTCTTCCACTTCTGAGGGGGATGAGGAGAACCTTCTTAGCTACGTTCTTCATCAGCAGCGGCACAGTGGCGCAGCAGTAGGGTTGTTGCCTTATGGCGCCGGAGCCTAGGTTTTATCCTGACTGCGCGCGCAGTCTGTGTGGAGTTTGCACGTTTTTTCCTGTGACTGTGTGGGTTTGCACCGGGTGCTCTTGTTTACTCCCGCATTCCAAAGGTGTGCATGTTTGTAGGTTAATTGACTTCTACCTAGTATGTAGGATGGAACTAGTAAGTGGGTGATCATTGGTTGCCACAGATTCAGTGGGCCGAAGGGCCTGTTTCCATTCTGTTTCACTAAACTAAACTAAACTAAACTAAACTAAACTAAACTGAACTAAACTAAACTAACTACTGACACATTCCTTTACCTTGGCATCACCAAGTGGCATGGAAGGCAGGTGATTGTATTTCCTTGCTCTGGCAGATTCAAGTACCACAACTGTACAGGTATCTCGATGTCTCCCCCCCTTGAATTTTGCAATGTTAAGAAATTCTTGCACAAATGTTTTTTTCACCCCTCACCCCAAAAAAATTCCTTCAGAAGTGGTAAGGTTAGAAAATTGCATTCAAAAACTGGACGGCACTGAATGAAGGAGCTGAAACAAGGCACTGCAGATGCTGGTTGAAAGATACAAAATTCTGGAGTAAGTGGTCAGGCAGCATCCCTGGAGAACATGGAGATCACGGACTGGTGATGTTTTGGGTCGGGACCCTTCCTCAGCACATGGATAAGTGAACTTTTGGTTCAGAATCCTTCTTCAGCGTTCCAATCTGTTTTCTATTTAGGGTTTGTGCCAGGCTTCCAATGTGTTACTAGCTGCCTGTGATTTTCTACCTAATCTCCGTGATTTAGAGCAACAAACAAAGCTCAGAATTAATAGGCTATTCTGAGAGAGAGAGAAAAAAAAGTACATTCTTTAGTGGAAATTATTCATCAATCATAAAAGCATGAATAGTTAATTCACAACTATACTTTAAATTATGATAGCTGCACAATAAACACTAATGAATGCAGGACATTCTAATTGTGCTGCAGTAGCCATAAATCTATTATTATGCTGTTGAAATAATAATTAACTTTGGTTTATTACTTGTGTACAACCCTTTCCCTTTTATTGCTTCAATTAGCTTTCTTCTCCTGCCACTTTCCCCCTCTGTCATCTTCAAACTCCCCCTGATAGAGCCTTGAGTAAACGTTAGTGCATTCTAGGATAATGAGAAAGAAGCATCAAGGGATATAGACGAACTGTAGGTGATCATTTCTCGGCAATGTTGACCCCGAGCAGAATCAGTTTGATGGTTGTGGGAAAAGAACTGCAGATGCCGGTTTAAGTCGAAGATAGCCACAAAATGCTGGAGTAACTCAGCGGGACTGGCAGCTTCTCTGGAGAGAAGGAATGGATGAGGTTTCAGGTCGAGACCCTTCTTTAGGCTGATGTCAGGGGAGTGGGTGGTACAGAGATAAAATGTAGTCAGAGACAGTATGACTGCTGACCTCATTTTGGACGAACCATCTAACCGAAGATAGACACAAAATGCTGGAGTAACTCTGCGGGACAGGCAGCATCTCTGGATAGAAGGAATGGGTGACATTCCGGGATGTGAGACAAAGTCTTTATTCCTATTTGACTCTAAATTTCACCCATTCCTTCTCTCCAGAAATGCTGCCTGTCCCGCTGAGTTACTTCAGCATTTTGTGTCTATCTTTGATTTAAACCAGCATCTGCAGTTCTTTCCCACACAAGGAAATGCAGATGCCGGGTTACAAAAAACGACACAAACTACTGGAGTAGCTCAATAGGTCAGACCATGTGGCAGGAGAACATGGAAAGGTGTTGGTTTGGATTGGGACTTGGGGGTGGGGGTCTCTCCTAGCCTCTTTCCTCTCCTTCCCCCCACTATCAGTCCAAAGAAGGGTCCTTATCCGAAATATTACCTATCCATGTTCTTCAGACATGCGGACTGACCCGTTGAGTTACGTAATACTTCAGCACTTTGTGTCCTTGTGCATAAACCAGCATCTGTAGCTCCTTGTTTCTTCATCTTGATTATTTATGACGTTATGGGAAGGATGGGTACAAATGTGGAAGACTGCAGTTCACAAAAATGTTTGGAATGGAAAGGAAGGTTTAAATTGGGCTAGTTTCCAAGTATATAGAGTTCAAAGATTCTGTATTGTTGTCAAGAGTGATCGATGGCAGCAAATTAGAAGGGAAGATGACCAGGAAAGGAAAGGAAGCCGTGTGTGAAGGAACTGCAGATGCTGGTTTAAACTGAAGATATATATACAACAAATATTATCGATGTATCTGCCTCCTCCTGACGTCAGTCTGAAGAAGGGTCTCGACCCGAAACGCCACCCATTCCTCCTCTCCAGACATGCTGTCTGCCCCGCTGAGTTACTCCAGCATTTTGTGTCTATCTTCAGGAAAAGGAAGCCAACTGTTTAGCACAAGCAGATTTGCAAGAGGTAGATTTCCAGAGAACATGTGATTAAAGGGGCCATTAATGCAACTCTTCTCAAATAGTATTACATTAGGTTTTAAATACTTTACGTCATGCTAATATGGTCATGAAATGTACTTCATAATTGCAAGTTTTTTTATTTCTATGAAAGCTATCAGATCACTATAAACGTACGTGGAAGGGAACATTCTGCTGTAGCCCGGTCTACCTACATAAGATAACACTAAGACAATATATAATCTTTGTTTAAGACTCTATCTTCGATCTCCGAAAATGATGAGAAGGCCTACCGGGAGGAGGTGGCTGATTTGGCACTCTGGTGTCAGAACAACAGCCTCCACTTGAATGTCACTAAAACTAAGGAGCTGATTGTGGACTTTAGAAGGGCACAACGTCCGAGGACATACATGCCACTGGAGATAAATGGAACTACTGTGGATAGGGTGAGCTGCTTTAAATACATGGGAGTCCACATCACAAAGGATCTGACATGGACTACACACACTGCCGCACTGGTGAGTAAGGCAAGGCAGTGCCTTTACCACCTCAGGCAGCTGAGGAAATTCAGCTTCTGCACTGGGGCTGTAGAAAGCATCTTGCCTGGTAGCATCATAATCTGGTTTGGGAACAGCTCCGCCCAAGACAGGAAGGCTCTGCAGAGAGTATTGCGTTTGGTCGAACGCACTATGGGAACTGCACTTGCCCCCCAGTAAGACCTATACACCAGTAGATGCAGATCCAGAGCCAGCAACATTATGGGGGACCCCTACCACCCCAGCAATGGTCTGTTCCAGCTGCTACAGTCAGGCAAATGCCTCCGCTGTCATGCTGTGAAAACAGAGAGGATGAGGCGGAGTTTCTTCCCACAGGCCGTCAGGACTGTAAACTCTTATCTCACCAGGGACTAATTTACTGTACTAATTTATTGGGGTTTTTTCTCTAATATGTAAATACTGATTCTATTCTGTTCTGTTGTTTTTGCACAATCCGCAGGCATTGCCACTTTCATTTCACTGCACATCTTGTATGTGTATGTGACAAATAAACTTGACTTGACTGTGCCCAGTTGATCAAGATCATGCTATAAAATTTGATAACTATCTTCATTATCTACGATTCCACCCACATTAGTGTCATCTGCAAACTTACTAATCATGCCTTGTTCATTCTGTGCACCAGGGACTCGGGTTCGATCCTGACTACAGGTGCTGGCTGGTTTTCTCCGAGATATTCGGTTTCCACCCACACTCCAAAGATGTACAAGGTTGTAGGTTAATTGGCTTGGTATAATTTTAAATTGTCCTTAGTGTGTAGGATAGTGTTTCTGTGCGGGGATCGCTGGTCGCTGCGGACTCGGTGGGCTGAAGGGCCTGTTTCCGTGCTGTATTTATAAACTAAACTAAACTAAAATTGGTGATAAAAAAATGCCCGGTCGTATGTTATTCACAACCCATATGCAAGCTATATAAAAAAAACCATCACAGTTATAGTTTGAAGAACAATCTTTCCCTTAATGCCATCCATTTGGTTTTCTTTTGTAACCAATATTGAGTTCCTAAGTGGAATCACAGTGCGTTAAAAATATTATAGTACATTCCAGCGCAGGAACTACCTTGGAGTCCTTTTAATAGAGCACCACATTTAATCAGAGTTTAAAGGTTTTTGCTTTGGAGTTATTCAGAGTTATCATCGGTTCATCAGGGACATATTTCTAATCACTGAATCGTAGAAATTGTTTGGCCTAATGTAATTTGCAGTGCTTGCCTCTGTGTCTCAAGTTAATGCTGATATTCATTTACAATTCTTGCAACTTAATTAGGTAATGTGGCGGGCAGTAATACCTAGATGTGCTGATATTTGTGTCAACTGATCTGGAAAAAAACACATTGACAAGCCTTGAACTTTGCCCACTTCAGCACCTTAATTAATTTTTATAGTGTTGCTCAACCTTAATTTTCAATCCACAAAGTGGCTGCAAAGCCTTTTAGTCAAAGCAGGAGAATATAAACCTAAATGCAGAAACTTCTTAAATCTCACAGCTTCTCTAGAGCCATGTGTACTAGCAGTGTGGATCGGAAACTGCGCCAGGCTTGGAGAACGCCATTTGGCCATTGTTGCCGCAGTTGGTGAAAGCAACTCCACATCTCCCAGAGCATGTACTCCAGCATTTTGTGCATATCTTCTGTCCAAATATTAGTTGTGTTAGGCACCTATGGAATAAGGAATATGGAAAGGCTTAGATAGAGTGGATGTGGAGAAGATGTTTATGTCATATGATAGAAGCAGAATTAGGCCATTCGGCCCATCATGTCTACTCTGCCATTCTCCTGCCTTCTCCCCATAACACCTGACATGCGTACTATTAGAGAATCTATTTGTTTCTGCCTTAAAAATATCCATTGACTTGGCCTCCGCAGCCTTCTGTGGCAAATAATTCCACAGATTCACCACATTCTGACTAAAGAAATTCCTCCTCGTTGCCTTCCTAAAGGAACGCACTTAAATTCTGAGGCTATGATCTCTAGTCCTAGACTCCCACACTTGTAGAAACATCCTCTCCACATCCACTCTATCCAAGCCTTTCACTATTCAGTAATGGGGCTTTCTCACGGGGCGACTTGACGCAAGATGTAACCAGAGTGAAGTGGTCGTGGTCTAGCACGATATCACACGATATAACGGGGGGTAGATAAAGAGTTCCCACGTTACTCGGCATTTCTGTTATTTGTGCGAGTGACTTGTCCGTCTCCCGAGCTTTCCCGTTAAATCTTGAATGGATATTGTGAACTGTGAAGTGTTGTTAAATCATCACGTGGCACAAATTATGCCACTTTTTTTTTCACACACTATAAACATCCTCCCTTGGTTGACTCCCTTTTATTGCCTGAGTTTAGGCTTGTTGCGGAGGTTAATGAATAGAATCTGTTTAAAAAAATCTAGCGTGCCTCATTTGTTGATTTTCATGTTTGCGAAGCCCTTTTTTAGACAAATGTTGTTTGGTGTGATGCACCTCCTCTCAATATGTGCAAGAAGTCGTCTTTTTATATTGTCAAATAGGAATAAAGACTTTGTCTCACATTGACCGTGATGATTGTCTTATTTTATTATCTACTGAGCGGTAAAACTTTCAAACGTTTAAATAGCTCAGCAATTGAGGGACCTGAACACTCAAAAATGAAAAAGAATGAAAATGTGATTATATCACCTCCCTTCAACTATTTTGTGTTTCAGCAAGAGAGGGATTATGACATTAGAGGCATTCATCTTGTAGTGATGTGTTAATGAAGCATTGCAGACATCAATCTGATAGTAACAAATACAATCAAACTGCTGAGTTAAAAGCTTTATCACACTTCAGGCTATAATAAAATGTGGAGCCTCCAACAGAAAAAAAGTAATGCCCAAGAGGAAAAAACACACATTAACATACACTGAGACCACCTTTTTTACTCACCTTCTGTCCAGCTTCCGGGTTCACCATTCGCAGGAGTTCCCACGGTAAACGCAAGAGTTATTACGGATATCGCACTGGCCACTACGTCCATATAATGTTTCAATGTTCAACCACAAGTGTACAAGTCACTCTTGGAGAAATTCAAGCTTGCTTGAATTTTCTCCCGAGTCAACAAGTTACACAATTACCTGCCGTTAACGCCACGGTGGTCCACGGTGGTCCACGAATGCCGTACGGTTATCGTACGAGGTTCCCACGATGTTCAACTCTGGTTACCTCTTGCGTCAAGTCGCCCCGTGAGAAAGCCTCTTTAGTTTCCAGGAGTGGAAGGGTCCAGGACCAGAGGGCACAATCTCAGAATAAGATGTACCTTTAGAATGGAGATAAGGAGGAATGCTTTTAGACAAAGGGTGGTAAATCTGTGCCACATTCATTGCCACAAAGGCAAGAGGTAGGAAGCCTACTTCCTTAGAAGGCTTAGAAAGTTCAGCATGTTCCCAACAACTCTCACCAACTTCTACAGATGTTTTTTGAAATTCATCACAGCATAATTTGGGAACAGCTCCATTCGAGACCGTAATAAATTGCAGAGAATCGTGAATGTAGCCCAGACCATCACGCAAACCAACCTCCCTTCTATCAATGCCATTTATATCTCACCCTGTCTTGGCAAGGCCATCAGCATAATCAAGGACAAGTCACACCCTAGCCACTCCCTCTTCTTCCCTCTCCCATCAGGCAAAAGATCCAGAAGTATGAAAATGCACACCTCCATATTTAGGGACAGTTTCTTCCCAGCTGTTATCAGGCAACTGAACCATTCTACCAACAACTAAACAGCAGTCCTGAGCTACTATCTATCTCATTGGAGGCCCTTGTATTATCTTTGATTGGCCTTAACCTTGCACTAAACGTTATTCACGTTATTCCCTTTATCATGTATCTTGTGGATGGCTCGATTGTAATCATGTATTGTCTTTCCGCTGGCTGGTTGGCACGCAACAAAAGCTTTTCACTGTACCTCAGTACACGTGACAGTAAACTAAACACAACTCAACTACAGGCAGTGGTGGAGGGTCCAATGTACGATAATAGTATGATTAAACGAGAACTTACCAGTTTGAAGTTTGATCTGTATTTTATGATGAGTTACGATGAGGGATTACGTGAAGAGCCCGGTCAGCACGCATGCGCAGCATACTTCAAAGCAGCGGTGTGGAATCACAGATAGACACAGTTATTGAAGTAAACATAGTAAAGACAAGGAGACATCAGTTTATCAGTTTGACCCATATTATTGAGGGTGGGAGCAGAGGGCACGTAATCCCTCATCGTAACACCTCATAAAATACAGATCAAACTTCAAACTGGTAAGTTCTCGTTTAATCTTACTATTTTACTTCGGAGTCACGTGAGTGATTCCATGAAGACTTCAAAGCTCTGTGATTTCAAACCGTGTAACAGTTATTACTTCACGCACTGCCAAAGTCTTTGAGGGAGGAAGTGTGTTATCGTAATCAACCAATTAATCTGTTTGTAGAAAAACACAATGGTATTTTTTAACAATAACAACAAAGAAATTAAATTGCTCCCCTGGACTTAAAGTAAATATTTGCAGTCTGTAAATCTTTCCTGCAAATAAAACAGGTTTTGCCAACGGCTTATTATAACATTTCTGAACGGTATTTCCCCCGACCATCCTGCTGTAGCCAGGATGTGGTCTATAGGCACGTCCATTCTTTTAGCCGTTGACGTGGATGCTGCCCTGGTGGAATAAAATTTGTACAGGTTAGTGTTTATCCCAGCAGTTTTTAGCACCTGCTTGAGCCATCTCGCAATGGTTTGGCTCGTCACCCAACCATAAGGTTTTTTATGACTGACCTACAAGGCTTTTCATCTCCCTCAAATATTTTGGTTAGGATAGTAGGTGGATCATGGCACATAACCGTGGTTCTGGCGGGTAAGCCCGGAATTCCACGACTGGATTAGGTGTTCCTGGTCTGCTCTGTTTGATCATTCCCTGGATAATGACAGAGATCTGGTCTGGAGCTGTGAGCATGCTGTCCAGTCGCAATAGGTATAGTGACTGGACCCTTTGTGCAGATACAAGTGCCATCAGCATGAGTGTTTTGGGCATTGATTGTTCCAGGTTGAGGGATCTGGCTGGTGGCCATCCCCTGAGGTATGTCAGGACATACTGACATCCCATGTATGGGTGTTCCTTGGTCTAGGGGGTTAGAGTTGTAAATACCCTTGATTAGTTTGACCACCAGCGGGCGGGACCCCATGGCCTGTTGTCCTGGAGCTGGTTTTAAATAGACAGGTAGGGCACTTCTAGCTGTGTTGATGGCTCTGTAGCTGAGTCCTTCATCGTGGTGAAGGTTCGCCAGGAATTCCAGTACGTTGGTAACTGTAGCGGTTGAGTAGGTGGTCCCTGTATCCAAGCAGTACTTTTCCCATTTTTTGATGCTGGACAAGTGCTGTTTTTTAGTGGATGTTCGGAGGGATGCTGACATGGTGTTGACGGTTTGTTCTGATAATCCCAGTCCCAGAAGTGGTTTGTGCAGAATCTACAACCCAGGAGTTTGATTTTTTCATGGCACGGGTGGCTTGTGCCCGACACTGGGTGTTAATAACTCTGGGTCACTGGGGAATACCATCGGAGTTTCAACAACCATGTCATGGAGTATTGGGAACCATGGCTGCGTAGGCCAGTCGGGTACTATCACAATACCTGAAGCAGAGTCCATTTGTATTGTGCGTAGTCCCCGACTGATGAGGCAGAAGGGAGGAAATGCATAGAAGAAGAATTTCCCAATCCAGTGCGAACGCATCTACCGCTGCTGCCTCAGGGTCTGGTTCCAAAGCGACATACATAGGTACCTGGTGATTTAGCCTTGATGCAAATAAATCGATATCTGGCGTGCCATATTGCTTGATAACTTTTTAATTATTTTTTTTTGGGGGGGGGGGGGGTTTAACATCCATTCGATGTTGTCATAAAATTTACGTGACCTGGTGTCTGCCACTGCATTTAGCTTACCTGGCAGGTAAGTTGCTGATAGCCAAATATGTCTTTCGACACACCATTGCAAATTGTGTTGACCAACTTGTCGCATGATACCGATTTTATGCCATCCATATGGTTAATGTAGGCCACCACCATAGTATTTATCTATTTGTAACCGTACATGGAAGTGATGCATATTTGTGCATATGCTTTAAACCATAAAAGTCACCCATCTCTAGATAATTAATGCCCAGTGTAAGTGGTAATGATGACTCTGGGTTAGTCCATCTATTACCTGTGCTGGATATAACGTTATTTGCTCCCCAGCCTTGAGCACTGGCATCTGTTTGGATAACTAACATAGGGTTAGTGATGATAAATAGGGCTGTAAACTATGCCAAACGTTTTTTGCCCACCACTGTAGTTCTGATATTGCTTCAGTGGGTAACTTCATGACACAATCATAATGATCTGTATGTCATTTTTGGTGCAAAGGTCCAAATTATGTAGCCGGAAATGCTGCTACCATTTTCCCAATTACTCTGTTACTTGTCGAGTAGTTGGTAGTTTGTTGACCATTAATTGTTGCATGATTGTGCCAATTCAACTATTTTGTCTCTTGGCAATGTTACAGTCACGTAGACTGAATTAATTGTGAAGCCCAACTAGTCCATGATTGTGGATGGCTTCAACTTAAATTTATCTGGATGTAAGACAATCCCAGGGTTTCGAATAACTGTTTTGTAGCTGATACGGCTAACATAGTCAATTCCATGGTCTTGCCTACCATTTAAGATATCATCAAGATATGCCATGACAATATGTTTTAGTCTTCTGAATATTTCCAGAGCTGGTTTCCGCTTTAAACTGCTATAGCTGCCCCATCCAGGTAAATTTCAGGTATCTGCGATGATCCTTGTGAATGGTACTAAATAGTAAACATCTTTAAGATCAATGCTTGCCATGAAGTATCCTTTGGAATTTAGTTGTTTGGCAGTAATAACCGTTTCCATTTTGAAATGTATATACTTAACAAACATATTTAGTGAAGTTAAGTCAATAATGATGCAACATCCACCATCATTTTTGGGTTTAGTGAATATATTTGATACGAATTGCAAGGGTTCAGGTTTTCCCATGATACCCTTTGTAATTAGTCTCACCAGTTCAGCTTGTCCCTCTCGTTTCTTTAACGTAGAGGGGAAATACCCTCTGGGGTGAACGTTGACCTGGTAGCAATTTTTCTAGTATGAATTGTATTTGTATCCACTAATGCCATTGAGTATATACTGATCATTCGTGATAGACTCCCGTGTGTTAGCATTACTCTATATGCTGGTAGGAACCAGACCCACCTACCTCCATGGTTATGGGTATTCTTCTGTTTCCTGCCGGTCCAATGAGTGTTGCACATCGTTTGACGTGGCTGTGACGTTGGGGGTGGCACATTTTCCATGGGGTCCGCTCTGGGCCCTGGTCTAAAGAAGATTTTCGGTGATAGAATGCGGACCCCGAGCTTTCCTCAGTCCCATATGGTAGACGTGGACTGATGGACGCGATGGGGTGCTGCTGCTTAGGAATTATTGTTTTTGGTTTGCTCGTCCCGGCCCTGCCCTCATGAGACCGAAAGTTTTTTAAAACCTCTTCCATGTCCTTCATATGCTTTGTGACGTTTTTGCCAAAGAGCAGTGGGTCTGGCTCAGTGGCTGGGGTATGCACAACCCCGCAAATGTAGGATTTTTATGGCAGGTCCTATGATTTGTTTACGAAGGTTGCGGTCATCTCCGTATTTGTCCGCGGAACGAGAAATAAATGATGTGACGGCTGACGTCAGGCTTTTAACGGCCTCCTGCACGTGGGGTTGCCACGTAGCGGTCCACCACACCTAGCAGCTCTTCCTGTTCCTGCACCCCTTGCATACTCCCGAGATCTTCAGCCATTGTCCCCTGTTCTTGACCAGCCCAGTCCTGGTCACCAAAGCTACCCTCGGGTAAGGAGGAAGCAATGGACAGTGCACAAGGCACTGTGGAGGGAATGCCTGAACTCCCCCTGCGAGAGCGCCCCTCACAAAGCGCGTCTCACTGGAGCTCCTGCTCCAAGAGCCGCTCCATGCGGCTCAGGCGGCTGTCTCCCCCCCCGTGCGGGTGGAGAGACGTCCCCGTCCGACAAGTCGGAAGCCACTGGCCGGACGCCTCTTCCGTGGCTTTACTTCCAGCCTGTTGCTCAGGCGCTAGTGGGGCTGGGCTCGGCACGGTGTCGGGATAGCGGAGCACCAGGTAAGCGGTCCTACCGCCTTGTTGCTGCCCCCCCCCAGATGGAACGCTCCTCTGTGCAGTCGAACGGGGGACAGGTTTGTTCTAGAGCCTTTCTTCTCTGCCTGAAAGCAGAAGGCTCCTTGTGAAAGAAAAACCTGACCTCAGAGCTTACCTGACGGTCCGTTCTTTCACCCTGCAGCGGGAGCGCCTGACTCCCGATGCGCCGCTGTTGTTCTGCTGAACGTAATGCCACGCATGCGTGCTGAGCGGGCTCTTCACGGAATCACTCACGTGACTCCAAAGTAAAATTGACCTAAAATGCTCAACGTGTTTCTCTCTCCACTGATACTTCTCGATCTACAGATCTTCAGCCTCCACAATCAGAGATGGCATTGGGTCATGGATCAAGGGCTCTGGCAACCACAGTTACCAGTTTTACATGAATGAAAATTACAGAGGGTGATTTCAACGTATACAAAATGATTTCCCAGGAGGGATATTTTTCACCATGCTGGCTTTGCTACTTTCAGCGTGATGTGCTCCTTGTCAAACTGTGCTAATTATGCAGGTCATAAATTGTGACCCTTTGATCTAGCCTTTGATATTAAATATATATTGCTTGCATCGCACAATGGCAATGGGGAAAATATGATGGGGAAATGATATTGAGGTTGGGGCGCATCAGGAAATGCGATTCTAATTTTTAGATGGGCTGAACTGCACCAGTCAGGACCGCAAAACATGCCCAAAACTGTTCTTCACATGCTTCCTTCATGCAACGGGGGAACAAATGGAGTGTTCCCTAATCCAATTGGTTCTTGTAAGGAGGAATTCCCATCTCATCAGCATTACAGTGAAACCACTAGAGAGCTCTGTATAACCAGAGCTCTTCAAGCTGACTAATTATTTAATTGGGCTGTCAGAGGCAAGGAGATGTATCTAATTCAACCACCACTTAAAAGTGGGAGCATGTAATTGATCTCATTCTTACTGTAGGACTTTCACAGAGCTTACATAAAAGTCAACGCAGTGCGTAAGTAATTAATAGTGTGAAGTACATTGAGATCTTTCTATGATGATGTAAACAGCTGGAGAAATGAAAAATATTTCACCATTTATAACTCCAGAATTGAAAGATAGCAACCGAGTCTTTGAAATATTGCCATGTGTGTAAACCCGGCATCTGTTCTACTCATAACAAGATCCCAGAAATTGATACAATTTGTCAGGCTTTGGTATTGTTTGTTGAAGGTAGGCATCAGTTCAGGTGATCTACAGAATGACAGCCCAGAGCTATTTATACAGAGACATGGAACATTGTCCCAGAGATGTGAATTTAGACCTCACAATGACAATTGAGGAACTTAAGTTCGAATAATGAAATTAGTCGTTACTTTTCCTAATAATCTGAAGCTGGTGTCACTCACGGTGATGATGGAACTGCTGGATTGTTGAGTAATGGTCAGCATAGTGGCGCAACTGGTAGCGATGCTGCCTCACACCAACAGAGAACAGGATTTGATCTTGACTGTGGGCGCCGGCTGTATGGTGGTTCCACGTTCTACTTGTGTGCGATTCAACTAAGGAACACAACGTGCTTGAGTATCTCAGTGGGTCAGGCACTATCTCCAAAGATGTACAGGTTTGCAGGTTAATTTGTTGGGTATAAGAGTAAATTGTCCCTAGTGTGTGTAGGATAGTGTTAATGTGTGGGATCGCTGGTCGATGTGGACTCGGTGGGCCGAAGGGCCTGTTTCCGCGCTCTGTCACTGAACTGAACTGAACTGAACTAAATCGCTGGAGAATATGGATAGATGCATTTTGGGTCAGAAACCTTCTTCACACTGGTCCATTAATGACCTGGAAAAAGGAAAAGTTGCCCCTAGTGTGTAGGGAGCAGATGAGGAAGTGGGATGAAATAGAACTAGTGTTAACGGATGATCAATGGTCGGCATGGACTCGGTGGGCCGAAGGGCCTGTTTCTAGATTTAAACTAAAACTAAAGGAGAGGTGGACCATTAATAAGGACACCAATTTTAATCCAGGTTGGGATTTTACGTGCAGGCCTGGGTTCAGATTGCAGTGAAACCTAGGCCTTCTATTTTATTCACTCTTTGGCTTCACTTACAATTCTTGGCTGATCCTGGATTGATTTTTGAATTCCTGGCCCGTCACAAGGAGCAAAAGTATTTGGCAGCAGATGCCGGATAAGTGGGATCTACAATGATGGTCCTGAGTTTTTTTGTAATTCCATCAGGAACAATCAATGCTTGCTCCCAGTTGAGTAATGTAATTAGTTCCCTTACCCCCTCCTTTCCCTCCGATCTATTCTCTCTCTCATTCATTTCCTTTTGCCATTTACCTACACTAAGGGATAACTTCTGAGCATCTTATCAGGATGCATCACAACCTGCTTTGGGAACAGCTCCATCCAAGACCGCAAGATTCTTACAGAGAGTTGTGGACGTAGCTCAAACCATCACTCAAACCAGCCTCCCTTCCATTGACTTAATTTACACTTCATAATGCCTCGGTAAGGCCGTCAGCATAATCAATGACCAGCCTCACCCTGGTCACTTCCACTTCTCCCCTCTCCCATCAGACAGGAGGTACAGAAGTTTGAAAATATCATACTACCAGATTCAGGAACTGATTATTTCCAGCTATTAGCAAGCAACTGGATGAATGAATGAATGAATCTCTTTATTGTCATTGCACATGGTGCAACAAAATTTAAAAGTCAATCCCATGGTGCGATTCACAAGAGCAATTTTAAATATATAAGAAAAGGTAAAAATATATACATATTAAAAAAATAAATTAAAAACATGGTCCTCTCATCAGCTAAACTGCAGTCTAGGCATTCCATCTACCTCACTGGAGGCCTTTGAACTACCTTTAATCGGACTTTATTGGACTTCAAATGTTGTATCTTGCATTAAATGTTGTATCTTGCACCTTTATCATTTATCTGTGCACCGTGGGTGGCTTTAGGGGGGCACAGTAGTACAGCAGTGGAATTGCTGCCTTACAGAGCCAGAGACCCAGTTCAATCCTGACTACGGGTGCTGACTGTACAGAGTTTGTGCGTTCTCCCATTGACCACGAGGGTTTCCTCTGGGCGATCCGATTTCCTCCCAGACTCCAAAAACGTACAGGTTTACAGGTTAATTAGCTTCTGTAAATTGCAAATTGTATATTGTCCCTGGTGTGTGCAGAATAGTGCTAGAGTACGGGGTGATCACTGGTCGGTGGGCATAAGGCCTCTTTCCATGCTGTATCTGTAAACTAAACTAAACTATTTGTCTGTATTAAAACATATCTGGGAAATAATGACAGAAGGCACACGGAATTGCAAATTCTGAAATCTTGAGCAAACCACAAAGTGCTGGAGAAACTCAACGGGACAGGCAGCATCTATGAAGGTAGACACAAAGACCTGGAGTAATTCAGCGGGACAGGCAGCATCTCTGGAGAGAAGGAATGGGTGATGTTTAGGGTCAAGACCTTTCTGAATGGTGTCTTGTACAACACATATCTTCCATTAACATCACTAAAACACGGTCTGAGGAAAGGTCTCGACCCAAAATGTCACATATCCATGTTCTCCAGAGATGCTGCCTGTCCCACTGAGTTACTCCAGCTTTTTGTGTCTATCTTCGGTGTAAACCAACATCTGCAGTTCCTTCCTACTCACAGCATCTATGGAGTTAATGGACAGGTGACACTTTGGGTTGGGACCATCTTCAGACTGAAACATCATCTGTCTGTGTCCTCCACAGATGCTGACTGCCTGCTGCAACTAATGTCAGAAGGTGTGTCCGCAGAGGATTTGAATTCTTCGCCCATCGGTTACACATACATCTCCAGGGCTACTTGAGAGCAGATCACTTTGGAATCAATCGTCCATTGTGGAAAATGTGACAATGTTACAAATATCACACACAATATTCTCATATTCTGCATATATATGAAATCCAAATCCGCACATAATTGAGAAATGGAAGGAAAGCGGAGCATCCAGAGGAAACATAAAAACATAGAAACCTTGAAAATAGGTGCAGGAGGAGGCCATTTGGCCTCTAGAGCCAGCACCGCCATTCATCGTGATCATGGCTGATCATCCACAATCAATAACCCATGTCTGCCTTCGCCTCACATCCCTTGATCCTGCTAGCCCATAGAGCTCTATCTATCTTATAAATTAATCCAGTGAATTGGCCTCTACTGCCTTCTGTGGCAGATAATTCCACAAATTCACAACTCATTGGGTGAAAAGTTTTTTCTCATCGCAGTTTTAAATGGCCTCCCTTTTATTCTTAGACTGTGATCCCCTAGTTCTGGACTCCCCCAACATTGGGACCATTTTTCCTGCATCTAGCTTGTCCAGTCCTTTTATAATTTTATATGTTTCTATAACATATCCTCTCATCCTTCTAAATTCCAGTGAATACAAGCCCAGTCTCTCCAATCTTTCCTCATATGACAGTCCCGCCATCCCCGGGGATTAACCTTATAAACCTACTCTACACTCACTCAATAGTAAGGACGTCCTTCCTCAAATTAGGAGAACAAAACTGCACACAATACTCCAGATGTGGTCTCACCAGGGCCCTGTATAACGTCAGAAGGACCTCTTTACTCCTATACTCAAATTCACTCATTACGAAGGCCAGATCTTCTTGTTATGAAGGCCAGCGTTCGTCACTACCTGCTGTACCTGCATGTTCATTTTCAGTGACTGGTGTACAAGGACACCCAGGTCTCGTTGCACTTCCCATTTTCCTAATCTGACACCATTGAGATAATAATCTGCCTCCAAAGTGGATAACCTCAGATTTATCTACATTATACTGCTTCTGCCATGCATCTGCCCACTCACTCAACCTGTCCAAATCACCCTGCAACCTCCTAGCATCTTCTTCGCAGTTCAAACTGCCACCCAGATTTGTGTCATCTGCAAATGTGTTAGTGTTACTTTTAATTCCATAATCTAAAATCAATAACATTGTAAATAGTTGTGGTCCCAGCATCAAGCCTTGTGGCACTCCACTAGCCACTGCCTGCCATTCTGATAGAGACCCTACTTATTCCTACTCTTTGTTTCCTGTCTGCCAACCAATTCTCTATTCAATACCCTACCCCCAATAACATGTGCTCTAATTATGCCCACTAATCTCTTGTGTGGGACCTTATCAAAGGCTTTCTGAAAGTCCAGATACACTACATCCACTGGCTCTCCTTCATCCATTTTACTTCGGAGTCGCGTGAGTGACTACGTGAAGAAGCCCGCCCCAGCACACATTGCGGCATTACGTTTCAGCAGGCAACAGCGGCAGGCGGGAGACAGGGCTCCCGCAGAAACGAGAAAAACTAAGTTTAGGTAAGTATTTACCTTTATTTTTACAGCCCCTTTGCGTCTGCTTGTTCCCCGCAGGGCATGCAAGCGGCCCCTTGGACTCCGGGAGGAGTTTTTTCCGTTGTCGGGAGGGGAGGAAAGACGCTACCAGGGCCGCACTCACCGGCGGACCATGGATGGGAGCTGTGCCGGTGCCGGTAACTCTCCACAGGGGCGACATCAAGAGAGCGCAGGAAGACGGCGCTAGCACTGCGTTGGAGGTCCCCCTCAATCCTCGCTCGCTCTCGAGTACTGTCCAGGTGAGGCAGGCAGGCGGGCGGGAGGAGGCTTCCGACTTTTGTGGAGCCGGTAAGGGGACCCACTGTGCAGTGCTGGCGTGAGTGCGCTGCAGCCCGAGTGCAGGTGAGCAGCAGCCCGAGTGCAGAGAGAGAGAGAGAGCAAGGACCGCTAATCAGCGGCCCGCTCCCGACACTGCACCAAGCCCGTCAGCATCAACAGCGGGCTGGGGAAAATGCCGCACCTGCCCGCTCGACGGAGGAAACGTCATTGGGCAGCAACAGGCGGTAGGACCGCTTAGCGGGCGGTCCGCAAACCCGACACCGCGACCGAGCCAGCCCGCTAGCGCCTGAGCAGCGGGCTGGATGTGTGTAAACCGGGCGGTGGAGCCGACATCGGACTGGGACGTCTCTCCACCCAGGAGGGGGAGAGACAGCCGCCTGAGCTGCAGGAGCGGCTCTTGGGCATAGGAAAGGTGAGTTTGCAGTTGTGTTTTATTACAGATTTCAGGAACGCAACGCAAAAACTCGCAAAGAGAAACTGCCCCGCTCCAACTCTACCAGCGGGGCAGCAAACGGGGGCAGCGTCGCTCGCAGAGCGTTTTTCGCTGTCCCTGAGACCGAGCCAAGCCAGTCTCGCCAGAGCCTGCACGGCGGACTGGGAAAGCGGCCAGGAAGCCAAACGGGCGGTGGTCTCCGATTCGTCGGAGGGGGACATGTCTCTACCAAAGCAGAGAGAGACAGCCGCCTGAGCTGCACTTAGCAGCTCCTGGAGGAGAAGGTCCACCGGGAACAGCAGCGCTCCCGGCGAGACAGGACAGGCACCTCCTCCATAGTGTCGTATCAGGCACTGCCCTTTGCTACCCTCATACCACGGGTTGGAGCAGGAGGCTAGCATTGGTGACCAGGGCAGGGCTGGTCTGCAAATGGGGCAGGCGGACAAAATCGGGAGTATGCATGAGGTGCAGGATCAGGAACAGCTGTTGGGTGTGGTGGACCGCTTCGTAGCAACCCCACGGGCTGGAGCACCGCCGGAGCCAAAACAATGGCAGCCAGCACAAAACTCTACTAAAAAAGGTGCTCGCTGAGGAGCTGCAAGAATATACAGCACCAGAGAACTGTGAGGCCTTAAGGGGAATAAGCCTCAAACATATGCTCGTTCTGTGGAGATAACGAGATGAACACATACCACCAGAAAGTGCTCGTATTAAGGTGTACCACACAATTCGAACTAAACAATCTCCGAAGGGAAATATAACACCTGCCCTCAATCTCAAAATTTGCAGGCTTGAGCAAAGCCCCAGCTGCGGAGGCAGACTCACTGCTATTTGGGAGAGATCTGAACAAAAAGCTGAAGGAGATGGAAGAGGCATCAAAAACCTTCGGCATCATGAGGGCAGGCCCCGGGACGAGCAAACCACGACTTCCGATACCCAAGCAGCAGCACCTCACGGCATCCACCAGTCGAAGTCTAGAATATGGGACTGGTGAACGCTTGGGGCCGCACTATCCCCAAAGATCTTTTAGATCAGGGCCCGCCGCGGACCCCCTGGAAAATGCGCCTCCCCCCAACGTCGCCAGCACGTCCTCAGAACAAAAGCACTCAGAAAACAGAAAACACAAAACCGCCAATAACCATGGAGGTAGGTGGGTCTGGTTCCTACCAGCATATAGAGCGCTTTCTTGGACTATCTTGGCTTTCATATTAATTCAGTCCACGTAACTATAATGTGCCAAGAGACAACATAGTTGAATTGGCACAAACAAGCAACAAATTAATGGTCAAACTACCAACTACTCCACAAATAACAGAGTAATTGGGAAAAAATGGTACTATTTCTGTCTACATGATTCAGATGTTAGTATCAAAAACAACATATAGGTTGTCATTGAGCATCTCATGAAGTTACCCACTGAAGTAATATCAGAAAGACAGTGGTGGGGTTACCACTTATACTGGGCATTAATTATCTAAAAAATGTTCGGGTGAATTTTATGAGTTTTAAAGCACTTGCATGTATGGGTATAAATAGACTACACTATGGAGGTGGCCTATATTAACCATATGGCAGCATAAAGTCGGTATCATATGACAAGTTGGTCAAAACAATTTGGCAATGGTATATCCATAGATGTATTTTGACTATCAACAACTTACCTGGCCGGTAAACAAAATACAGTGACAGACACCAGGTCACATAATATTAAGGACAAAATCAATTAGATGTTTTCATATAAAGTTTTAACAAAACTATCAAGCTATATGATGCAACAGATATTAATGCATTTCATTATCTCTGTACTGCACACTGACAATGACAATTAAAATGGAATGTGAATCTGATATTGATTATTTGCATCAACGCTATATCACCAGGTGTTCGGGGATGTCCTATGTATGTCGCGGGGGAAACCAGACCCTGGGGCAGTGGAATCCTCATTAAAAAATTCTCTGGGACAGATAGTTCCAGCAGAAAGCTCGTCAGCTATATATATTAACTTTTCTGACCTATAGGTCATGTTGTCATTCAAGAATGTATTATAATATTGATAGACAAATGCGTTCACGCTGCATTGGTGAAATTAATTCTATGTATTTTTTTCCCTTCTGCCTCACCAATCGAGAACAACGCACAGTACAAAAGGATTCTGCTTCAGGTATTTGATAGTACCTGACGGACTTACGCAGCCATTGTTTCACTTTACGCCATGACATGGTTGTTGAAACTTGGATGGTATTTCCCAGTACCCAGAATTATTAACAATCGGAGCCGGGCACAAGTCAACTGTGCCATGGGAAAAAATAAGCTCCTGAGCTGCAGATTCTGCGCAAGCCTCTGGGACTGGGATTGTTATACTGAACAATCGACACCATGTCAGCATCCTTTTGAACATCCACTGGACTACAACACTTCTCCAGCATCAAGAGAAGTACTGCAAGGATACAGGGAGAACCTACTCATCCGATACAGTACTACGAACTGGAATTCCTGGAGAACCTTCATCACGATGAAGGATTCGGCTACAGTACCATCAACACAGCTAGAATTGCCCTGCCTGTTGTTTCAAAACAGCTACAGGACAACAGGCCATGGGGTCACTGGCTGGTGGTAAATTTGAAGGGTATTAAAACTCTAAACCCCTAGACCAGGTACACCCATATATGGGATGTCACAGTGGTTAACCACACTTCAGGGGATACCCACCAGCCAGAGCCCTAAACCTGAACCTTCTATGCACTAAACACATTGTTGAAGGCACACGGAGCAGCACAGAGAGTCCAGTCACTACTCCTATTTACTACTGGACACCATGCTCATAGCTTCAGACCAGATCTCTATCATTGTCCAGGGAATGGTCAAACCAAACCAGGAACACCTTATTCAGTCATAAAACCCGGGCTTACCCACCAAGAAACACGGTAATGTGCCATGACCCTATTACCTTACATAGACACAACCTAATTATTCGAGGGAGATGAAAAGCCTTGTGGGTTGGTCACAAAAAACCTTGTGGTCGGGTAACAAGCCTTTTTTGAGATGGCTCAAGCAGGTATTAAAGCTCCTGGGATAAAACTAACATGTACAAAGTTTTCATTCCAGGACAAGCTTCCACGTCAACGGCAAAAGAATGGACGTGCCTGTAAACCACATCCTGACTACAGCAGAATGGTGGGGGTAAACGTTCAGAGAAATAATTTATTATAAACTGTTGACAAAACCTGTTTTATTTGCAGGGAAGATTCCGATCTGCAAATATTTTAAATTAGCCAAGGGGAGCATTTAAAATTCTTCAGTGTTATTGTAAAAATACCATTGTTTTTCTATAAACAGATTCATTGGTTCATTATGATAACACGCTTCCTCCCTCAAAGGCTTCGGCAGCGAGTGATATAAAGCTGTTACACGGTTTGAAATCACAGAAGCTTTGAAATCTTCACGTAGTCACTCACGTGACTCCGAAGTAAAATAGTAAGATTAAACGAGAACTTACCAGTTTGAAGTTTGATCTGTATTTTATGAGGAGTTACGATGAGGGATTACGTGCCCTCCGCTCCCACCCTCATTACATGGATCAAACTGATAAATCGATGTCTCTTTATTCTTCACTATGTTACTTCAAATCTTGTGTCTTTCTGTGATTCCACACCGCTGCTTTGAAGTATGCCGCAATGCGTGCTGGGGCGGGCTTCTTCACGTAATCCCTCATCGTAACTCCTCATAAAATACAGATCAAACTTCAAACTGGTAAGTTCTCGTTTAATCTTACTATTTTACTTGTCTCATCCTCAAAAAATTCCAGAAGATTAGTCAAGCAGCATTTCCCCTTCATAAATCAATGCTGACTTGGACCAATAATTTTACTGCTATCCAAAGGTGCCGTTATTACTTATTTAATAATTGACTCCAGCTTCTTCCCCACCACCAATGGCAGGCTAACTGGTCTATAAACTGACACAGTCACAGGGAGAACACACAAACTCCACACAGACAGCACCCAAAAGCAGGATCGAACTTGGGTCTCCGGAGTGAGGTTACTGTGCTGCCCAGTTCTCCTCTTCTTTCTCAGATGGATGTGAAAGATTCCAGAGCACAATTTGAAGGATCTGCCTGGTGTCTTATACACCACATATCATCAATTGCATCACTAAAACACTGTCTGAAGAAGAGTCTCGACCCAAAATGTCACTTATCCATGCTCTCCAGAGATGCTGCCTGACCCACTGAGTTACTCCAACTCTATGTGTCCTTATCACTAAAACAGCCTTCATTGTTATTGGCATGTAGCTGTTTTTTTTTAAGTTTACTGTGCATAGATTAGTTCCTGGAGTTACTACATTACAGAAGTGACTGTGCTGCAAAACTACTTAAGAATACCTTTAGACAGGACAAGGTCGTGGAAGACTCTTTATGAAAGCAAATCTTTCTTTCAGAAACGTTTTAATGATAATGTTCTAACATTTATCCCAAGTACACATATTGGATAAAGATCAACAAATTCTTCCAATTTGAGCTGCAACTACTTTGGAGGCCAATCTTTGTAAATCTCTTGAACTATTTCCAGTTAATTATTTCATAGGCCTGCACAGCATTCATAGATTATTCATGGAGTCCTCATAGCTTATGCACCAAAGTGATGTAGTGGCAAGAATGCCAGCGAACAGAAGCAGTATTGTTAGTGTGCATTGTGCAGGAATGAACTGCAGATACAGGTTTACACCAAAATGCTGGAGAGAAGGAATAGGTGATGTTTTGGGTCGAGATCCTTTTTCAGACCCTTCCGAGAGTCAGGAGAGTGGGAAACGAGATAAGGAAGGTTACAAAGCACAGAGTGGGAGCAGCAAGAGTGTGTTGCAGAACTTGCGTCGGAGAGAGGAGGATAACTTCTTCAAAGTCGGCATACCTCAAGGAGTTACTGAGTAACTCCAGTATTTTGTCCATCTTCGATGTTAACTGGCATCTGCAGTTCCTTCGTACACATTTTGTCTGCTCCACTGCTCCACTGCAAAATCTCCTCAAGGTGTGCCTACTTTGAAGAAGTTCTCCTCCTCTCTCCGATGAGGGGTTTGTGGGAGCAGCGGAGAGGAGAGTAGAAAAGATGGGGCACATTGAAGCACTGAGTTCTTTCAGCATTCTGATTTCCGTTGAGAAAGAAGGTTATGTTCAGTTCATTTTCTCACTTTCGCTGGAAACTTGTACATTTTGTGCCAGTGGATGCTACCTATTCTGGATCTCCAGATAAAATGGACGATGGCTTGGTTGATGGCACTGTGCAGGGTGAAGGCCAACCTTCACCATGTACACCTATACTAAGGCTCTTGCACCTGAAGGCTAGGTTTTGTCCTGCAACTGTGAAATACACTGCCCCCACATTCCCAAACACTCTTTCACCATGGTTATTCACTTCATTCAGTTCTTACCGTATGACCTAGTTATTCACCTGGTTATAAGGACATAATCTATAGCTTTAACGTGAGAGGCGGAAAGGTTAAAGGAGATGTGTGGGGAAAGTTTTTTTTTACATTGAGAATAGTGGGTGCCTGGCACTTTCCAAGGGTGGTGGTTTTAGTTTTAGTTATATTTTTAGAGATACATCTAGGAAACAGGTCCTTCGGCCCACCGAGTCCATGCCGACCAACAATCACTAGTTCTATGTTACCCCACTTTCTCGTCCACTCCCTTCACACAAGGGGCAATATACCGAGGCCAATTAACGTACAAAACTGGAGCACCCGAAGGAAACCCACGCAACCACAGAGAGAACGTGCAAACTCTACTGATCATCACCCAAGGTGAGGATCGAACAGTCTCAGATGTTGTGAGGCAGCTACTCTACTATCTATGCCACTGTGCCTCCCTGGTTTTGATAGATATGATAGAGGCATATTAGAGGCTTTTTGATAAGTTTATTTTGGCATCATGTTTTCCACCGGTATCATGGTGGACCCATTCCTAGGCTGCAGTGTTCTATGTTGAAATTGCTGGTTTTCTACTGTGTGTGGTATTGTGCTGTTCCAACTTTCTATTTTAGACATACCTTCAAGGCAGATGGCCAATAGATTCAACTTCCCATTTTCTTTTACAATGTGCGATTAAATTAAAATAAAGGCTGACTGTAGGCAGTGTGCTGGACATTATACAGTCATTTTAAATGTACTACATAACCAAAGTGGTTGCTATTTCCCTTGACTTGCTGAATGTATATTTGAAGTTGATTGGCAATCACATTCACAAGATTTTTACAGGTACAGATTCTCAGCAAAAAGCAGAATCTCCTCTGGAAAGTCTTCTCGCTTATAATATCAATGAATTTGAGTATTCATTGCATCTATCTAAACTGCTTAAAACTTGAAAATGCACATTCATTGAAATCTTCCACCATTAGTATTTGAAAATGTTACATACCAGGACATGATTGTGGGAGGCTCAGTGACGCAGCAGAAGAGTTGCTGCTTCACAGCACCAGAGACCTGGGTTCGATCCTAACTATGGGTGCTGTCTGTATGGAGTTTGTATGTTCTCCTGTGAACGCGTGTTTTTTTTCCGGGTTCTTTGGTTTCCTCCCACACTTGCTAGTTTGTAGCTTAATTGGCTTTAGTAAATTTTCCCTAGTGTGTAGGATAGGGTATGCTGATCATTGGATGGCGTGGACTCAGTGGGCTGAAGGGCCTGTTTCATCGATGTATCTCTGAACTAAACTAAACAAATCTTTAGTTTTAATATCTAACCTATATGTCAGATCTCACAACATTGACGATGTAATAATTCAGAAACTGATAGACATTGATTCTGGGAGTAGGGCTATTTGATATTTACACATCATAAACTGCCACCCATACATCTTTTACGCTATATATGAGGATAATATATATACACCAAAACCCAGCTGTGGTCTGGCTGTATCCAATCCAAATGTCGCTACCCTATCTAAGCCCAAGGATTTAGAACTGTGTTTAAACTTCGGACCTGAACCCAGCAAGATTAGACACAACATATTAAGATCTGATGCCATGTTCTATGTAATAAACTGCTGAACCTCAAAAGCAATGTCAAGAGTGAGTCAACAGACAAAGTATTTAATTGTACTATGTACCAAAAAGAGAACAATGAAATTCTTACATGCAGCAACATTACATGCTTATAAATGCAAAATGCACAGATAATATATACAGGTCCTCCACCGATTTTCCAGCAACTGGTATTCTGGCACCTTGTTTAGCTTAGGTTAGTTTAGTTTAGATTAGTTTAGTTTAGTTTAGTGGTACAGTGCGGAAACAGACCCTTTGGCCCACAGAGTGCACGCTCACCAGCGATCCCCATACCTTAGGACTATCCTACACGCTAAGGATAATTTTACTGAAGCCAATTAGCCTACAAACCTGGAGGTTTTTGGAGTGTGGGAGGAAACTGGAACTCCCAGAGAAAACCAACGCAGGTTACGGGGTGAACGTACAAATTCCGTAGATACAGTACACATAATCAGGATTGACCCTGGGTCTCTGGCTCTGTAAGGCAGCAACTCTACCACTGTGTCACCATACTGCCACTTTAATCTGGATAAAATGATGAGAACACACTTGAAATCCCCCCCGGAAGTCCCCCCAAAATCGTGGCGCCTGGACCGGGTGAGGTGGCCGATCTCAACCTCCTCAGGACTTCCGCAGGTCATATGTGCCCCCTGCGGCCGGGGCTCTGGAACTCCAGTCCAGCCGCAGCCGACAGATCCGTTCCCATAGCTGACTCCCAAGGCAAACTTTGCGGATGGGTATCTCAGGCCCCTGAGGCTGTGACCTATGTTGGTCGGGCAAAATGGATAATCCAGCAAGGCACTGGAACCAAGGGTGCTGGAAAATTGGTGGTGGATGTAATAAAAATTCAATCAACTATTTACACAAAAATCCTGAAGTCCTAACTGCAACCAAACACAGTCTATAGATATTTGTGTAGTCTACCCTGGTTATTACAGACCTCTGGAACATATGGAGCATCCCCACAGTAACCAGACACCACTGTCTATTTAAGAACACGCGAGGTCACAGAGATTGACAAACAATTGCCTTGATCAACACTTGTGCAATATTACTCTATTCAACAACGTGACAAATAGCATTTAATATTTTTAGCCTGCAGTAACAAAAATAAATTTTAGGCTGTTGAAAAGAACTTCGCATTTTAAAACAACGTTGTTTGACCACTAGGTGGTTGGAACGATACCCTTACTTGGTTATAGCAGACAATCAGCAATAACAGACACCATTCCTCTACCCACAAGCCATGGTCCATTATAACAAGGGTTATCTGTGTTTGTAAAGACCTGTCTGACCTGATCTGCCTCAAGCCCACGATTGAAGTGCTTGTCATACCTAACATGATCCAAGTTCAACATAGTTAGGTCCCCATCAGATTTGATCTTGCTTGCTCTGTATATACCGGCTGCCAAAATAAGCAATAGACAATAGATAATAGGTGCAGGAGTAGGCCATTCAGCCCTTCGAGCCAGCACCACCATTCACTGTGATCATGGCTAATCATCCACAATCAGTATCCCGTTCCTGCCTTCTCCCCATATCCCTTGACTCCGCTATCTTTAAGAGCTCTATCTAATTCTCTCTTGAAAGCATTCGGAGAATCGGCCCTCACAGGCAGAGAATTCCACAGATTCACAACTCTCTGCGTAAACAAGTTTTTCCTCATCTTCGTACTCAATGGCTTACCCCCTATTCTTAAACTGTGTCCCCTGGTTTGCACCCCCCCAACATCAGGAACATGCTTCTTGCCTCTAGCATGTCCGATCCCTTAATAATCTTATGTTTCAAAAGATCCCCTCCCATCCTTCTAAATTCCAGTGTACACAAGCCCAGTCACTCCATTCTTTCAACATATGACAGTCCAGCCATCCCGGAATTAACCTCGTGAACCTACGCTGGACTCCCTCAATAGCAAGAATGTCCTTCCTTAAATTTGGAGACCAAAACTGCACACAATCCTCAACACTATCAAGGTAATTGGTCTTTGTGGCAGTAAAATGTTCTGACATTATGAAAGGCAAGAAAGAAAAACAAGGTGTACAAAATCATGAGAGGAATAGATCAGGTAGACGCAGAGTTTCTTGCCCATAGTAGGGGAATCAAGAACTGGAGATCCGAGGTTTAAGGTGAGGGGAGAAGATTTAATAGGAACCTGAGGGTAACTTTTTCCACGCAGGGTGTGGTGGGTGTATGGAACGTGCTGCCCGAGGAGGTAGTTGAGGCAAGTAGTATCGCAATGTTTAAGAAACATTTGGACAGGCAAATGGATAGGACGTGTTTAGTGGGATATGGACCAAAACAGGCAGGTTGGACTAGTGTAGATGGGGCATGTTGGTCGGTGTGGGCAAGTTGAGCCACGTTGTATGACTCCATGACTATGAATAAGTTCACTTTTTTCTCTATTTACTCCGGTGAAGTGATAAATGACCAACGAGACCTTGCTACTCTAATCCAGTTTTCAATTTCCTTTATATATTCTTGCTTTTTAAATATTTATCTAATTTTGCTTGGACGGCCATATTTGACAAAGCCTTTGTTCCCTTAAGGCTAACCAGTGCAAAACTAAAAAGCTTTGTGATTCTCACCTTGATTATCCTCCATTAACATTCCCAATCTGTTGGCAATGAAACTGATCTACTTTATTCACTCAAAATCCTTCATAAGAAAGGAGGAGAAAAGCACTGAGTTTCACATTTTGGATAATAAATTCCAACAGCACAGCTATAAAGCTATCTTGAAACATTGATGTATTTTGTTTGTGGTATTCTTTTATTTATTCAGTACTTTGGAGTTATGTAACTTACAATTTTTATTGCAGGTAAAACATTGATATGGTGCACTCTTGCATTTGACTTAGTGGGTGTTATTAAAGTAAACCCATTGTTCATGGTTAAACTCTGAACTTGGCACAAAACGTCCCTCTGTGACTTCCGTTTCTCTGCCTCTTTCCTCATACCCCTTCATTCCTTTAATATCTGGAAATCTATTAATCTATATTTTGTAAGGAATTAATGTCTGAGCTTCCATAGCACATTGGGGCAGAAAATTCAAAAGCTTCACCTCAGAATGAAGACATCACTCTTTACATAAATGTAAAATAAAATAATTATATTAATGACCAGATAACTTGAATGCTAGTAACATGGAATGAATGATGAGTATTGACTAGGACATAAACCACCATTGGATCTGAAATGGTAACAACCTGTAACAGCTGGTAGTGCTGATGCCTCACAATGTCAGAGAATGACTCTTGCAAAACCTTCCTCCTTTATAAAAAGAATACATGTAACTTGATTTAAGCAACCTTTGGTTATTTAACACGCAATACAAACTAGTAGTAAGGATTGCTGTAGAAATAATGCAATGGCGCAGGTGATAGAGCTGCTGCCTCACAGCGCCAGATACCCAGGTTCAGCTCTGACCTGAGTCTTTAAGATAGTATTTGTGTACAGGGTGATCGCTGGGCCTGTTTCCATGCAGTATTTCTGAACTAAACATTTATGCAGTGCCCAATATTACTGTGGCAATCCTGTGTCGAGTGATGTTGTGTGGAAAAACAGCGATAATTTCTAAACTACGAGAGGGAAGAATTGAAGAGGCTGGTTGAACAATATGCAGGAAGAGATATGTACTGTATGCAGAGCATGGCCACCCTCCAGAGCTACAAGCATCCTCTGTTGACCAGAGGGGAGGTTGCTTGAGATGACTGCTCAAAGGGAAACGCTTAGATCTACATGTAATGCAGGTACAGAAGTGTGAGAAAGCACACCTCCAAACTTCAGAGACACACACAGTTAATCCCCAGCTGCTATCAGGGCACTAAACCATCCTACTAACAACTAGCAAGCGGTCCTCAGCTACTATCTACCATTGATGACTCTCGGACTAGCTTTAATTGGACTTTAATGGACCTGATCTTGCACTAAATGTTATTTCCTTTATCATGTACCTGTACACTTTAGATGGCTCGATTGTAATCATTTATAGTCTTCCCGCCGGTAGACAAAAGTGCTGGAGAAACTCAGCAGGTGCAGCAGCACCTATGGAGCGAAGAAAATAGGCAATGTTTCGGGCCGAAACCCTTCTTCAGACTGATGTAGAGTGTGTGTGTGTGTGTGTGTCGGGGGGGGGGGGGGTGGTGGGGGGGGGGGGGGGGGGGGGGGGGGGGGGGGGGGGGGGGGGGGGGGGGGGGAGAAGAAAGGCGAAAGGAAGAGGAGGAGCCCGAGGGCTGAGGGAGAGCTGAGAAGGGGAGGAAACAGCAAGGGCTTCCAGTAACTGAAGCAGGGTCTCGACCCTAAACATCACCCATTCCTTCGCTACAGAGGTGCTGCCAGTCCCACTGAGTTACTCTAGCTTTTTGTGTATATCTATGAAAGGAAAATGTATATAATTTATGAGAAAATGTACATGCCATATTAGAAGCATCCGTGAGTTATCTCTGATAATTAGTTTTCTTAATTATCTTCTAGCAGGAGACAATTCTTTTCAATCACCTATTTTCATTAAAGGAGTTCTATTTCAGTTTATCATGGAATTTTGAATGGCTACATTTGTTAACGTTAAAAGCGGACTGGTGTCAAAACTCTACCATGGATGACTGCCGTTGTGCTTGGTCAACAATGTCGCTATTTATTAAGGGAAACAAGCACAATTTTTCCCTCAATAGCTCACTGAAAACAAACTAATTCTGTCCAACTCACTCTCACCAGTTTTATGTTTCCCAGCAAAGATAAAAAGTTGCTATTTAGCAATTGGGAAAGTTAATTAGACCCAATAAATCTTCCTTTTTGATTGACCTCATTTCAGTCTGTCTCCTCCATCCGTATTCCCAAATGCTTGTCACTTTAGCATGGTATTAAATGCCTCTCCAACCAATACATATTGTTCAATTCCAACGCTTGCCTTGGCAACTTATTCCTCAGGTCTTCGGGATGAAAAATGTCTCAACATTTCATGGGTCCCCTGGTATTTTAATGCTTCATTATCTCCAAAATTTAACCTGATCTGCTTTATCAATCCCCTTCAAAACCTTGAAAACTCTAATTCATTTCAAAGCTATTTCCCTGAAGCACACTTGCTTAACTTTACATCATTACAATTTCTAACCCACTGGAAGAATCTCTTTTTTTCCTTCATTCTTTGGATTAGGCCAGCATTTATTACCTGTCCACAGAGGTGTCCTTCAGAAGGTAATGATGCATTGGATTCTTGAATTACCATGTGGTGAATGCATTCCCATAGATAGACACAAAGTGCTGGAGTAACTCAAAGGGTTAGATAGCATCTCTGGAGAAAAAGGATGGGTGATTTTTCAGGGCAGACCTTTCTTGCATTCCCATGTTCCAGTTAGTTAGGAACTTTAACCTGGTATTCCAAACGTTTGTTCTTTGATGTCCACTCTCAAGTTCAACATTATGGGGCTTCAACAGAAGAGTGTGGCAGCATAATGGTTAAGATATGGGGCTTATAATCCAACATTGTTGACTGAAAAACCAAGAATAAGAGTTTGAAACTCATCACAGCATCTGATAGTTCAGTTACTGTTGAATTACATTCAATAATAGTGACAAAGGAGTGACAGATTGTAAACCCTACATGTTTTACAGATGTAGTTTAGGTCCTTAGATCAAAACAATAAGTAGTGGAGTAACTCAGCAGGTCAGGCAACAACTGTGAAGGGAATGCATAAGTGATATTTTGGGTCGGGACACACAACGTCGCCTAGTTAAGTTTATTAATAATGTCACGGGGTAGCGAGGTACAGTGAAACATTTTAATTGTTGCGAGCTATCCAGTCAGTAAAAAGACTATACATGATTACGATCAATTCATTCACAGTGTATAGGTACAGGATAAAGAGAATAATGTTTAGTGCATATTAAAAGTCCAATTAAAGATAGTCCGAGAATCTCCAATTAATCCATTGGAGTTCATCCATTCCCTACACTAATATTACCTGATCTGTTGAGTTACTCCAGCACTTTGAATTCTGTGCAAGATTCCAGCATCTGCATTTCCTTGTCTCTCCTGCTGCCAACAACCTATGATCGGATAGGAAATGTTGGCATGCCAGTCTACAATGATGCCAAATCATTAGCAACAAGAAAATAACTTGGATGACACCAAATTATTCCAAGTGAAAAACTATTTTTGAGTATTTGTTTTGCTAATGCAAGTTTCTTTATCTGACCTTATTAAAATTCCAAATAATCACTATCAAACAGGGAAGAGTTTACCCAAGAGAAAGAAACCCCCTTTCAGTGAGATTTTGGGTCAGTTGATTATAATCTTGACTGACCTTGTTTAGCAGTTGGAGCAATATTTAACCTGTGCAATCTGTGCTTTTTATATTGTGTGACTCTAGGTAATGTAGTTCAGTTCAGTTTATTATTGTCTCGTGTACTGAGATACAGTGAGAAGCTTCTGCTGGCATGCTGTTCAGTCAGGAAAAAAAACTATACATTAATCCAATTAAACCATCCACAGTGCAAAGGATAAAGATTTAAAGTCCGATTAAAGAGTTCAATGAGGTAGATGGGAGGTCAGGACTGCACTTTAGTGATGGGAAGACCATTCAACTTTTTGTACATCTTAACTGATGGGGGAAAGGAGAAGGGGAATGACTTGGATAAGACTGGTCAAGAAAAAGACTGTACATGAATACAATTAAGCTGTCCACAATGCAAAGACAACGGATAAAGGATACAACATTCAGTGCAAAGATACAACACTGAGGACCAACAGGGAATGGCGGTACAGCTAATGGAGCAACTGTCCCATAACGTTAGTAGCCCATGTTTAATCCTTACCTTTGTTGCTGCTAGGGTGGATTTTGTACATTCTCCTTGAAGACATTTAAAACACAGTTGGACGGGTACAGGATAGGGAAGGTTTAGAGGGATATGGGCCAAGGGTCGAGCAGGTGGAACCGGCGTAGTTGGGGCAAGTTGGTTAGCATGGGCAAGTCGGGCCGAAGGGCCTGTTTCCGTCCTGTATGACTCTATGGCTGTGAGTTTTGTCACCTGTACTTTTCCCCCACATCACATGGATGTGCTTGGTTGGTTGGTAAGTTATTTGCTCGCTGTAAAGTTAGGTGATGGGACAGTCAGGTGGGGGGTAGACATGGACGAGAAAATAGGCTCAAGAGTCAAGAATCAATAGTGTTTAGTTGTCACATGTACCAACAATGGAACAATGCAATTCTTACTTTCAGCTGCTTAACAGGCCTGTAAACCACAATACATATAGATAATAATTTATTTAAAAATCAAAAAAAATAATTACCATAATATTAGTGCTAAAAAACCCACAGTCCTTAGTGCAGGAAAGATAGTCCACAGGAGTCAATAGTTGCTGAGGTTAGTGTTGTATGGCATTTAAGAGCTTGATAATTGTTGGGAGGAAGCTGTTGATGAACCTGGTTGTCACGGTTTTCAGGCTCCTACCCCTTTTCCTCGATGGTAGGAGCAAAATGAGAGCGTGGCCAGGGTGGTGTGAGTCTTTGATGATATTAACTGCCTTTCTGCTGCAGCACCTTCTGTAGATCCCTTTGATGGTGGGGAGGTCAGTATTTGTGATGGACCAGACAGAGTCCACCACGCTCTGTGTTCTCAATCATTCCTGGTCATTCAAGTGACCTAACCAGTCAGTCTGCAATGCCACCAGTCAGTATGCTCTGACCAGGAAATACGTGGAGGAATGGAATTTACTCTGGGAGCAGGTAGTGATCAATGGGCCGAATGGCAAAACATTAAATGTTCCTTTAAAATCTAATCCTGGACGGAATCAGAGAGTGTTTCTGTTTCCGCACCTAATGTAGGTCAGGAGGACACAGTGGGAAATGGCACTTGTGCATTCATGACTTCCAATGCATTCATTTTTAATGCAGGAATAATCGCACACTGCAGATAGTTTGTGAAATGTCTAATCTAGTAGTTTTCTTCAAGGAGGTTGGTAATGGAACTTTCCTACTGATAAGAACTTAGAACGTGGAACAGTAGAGCACAGGAACAGGCCCTTCGGCCCATACTGTCCATGCTGAAAATGATGCCAAGTTAAACTAAACTCCCCTGCCTGCACATGATCCATATCCCTCCATTCCCTGCATATATTTGCGCCAAGCTAAAAGCCAGTGACAACTGTGGTGACCTGCGATCACTATGTACATTAACACTATCCTACACACTATGGACAATTTACAATTTTATCAAAACCACTTTATCTACAAACCTCTAGGTCTTTGGCATGTGGGGGGAAACCGGAGCACCCGGAGAAAACCCACATGTTCACACGGAGAACATGCAAACTCCATATAGACAGTACCCATAGTCAGGATCGAACACAGGTCTCTGGTGCTGCAAGGCAGCAACTCAACCACTGCGCACTGAGCCGCCCCATTCTACTGTTCTTTGTATCTCCATATAATGTTAACCTTTTTGTGAAACCAGCATCCATGTACAGTTTATCTCGCATTGTGGATAGTTACGACTGCATGCAAGGGAATTGAAAAAAAAAGAAGCAATTTTCATGTCCTGCAAAGCTGGCTCGGTCCCTTGGAGTGGTGACTCATTTGGGTGTGGGACACAGCATTGCATGTGCCTCTATTTGCCATCTAAGAGAAGGCTCTCCAGTTCACCACACTGCCTTTCTAAGCAAACACTGTTGAGTGCGTAGGGGGAATGAATCCGTGCCTGAGTAAATGTTCCCTTTAAATCAACCTTCTCATTAACAGATGACCATCTCCTGGAATGCCTCACGCCGGTCTCTGCTCGTGAGCTACCCACTATTTGACAATGACTTATTTATACATCTCTCTTCCAAGGGGGAACCAGGCTATCTTTTTCAATACGCTGTTGTGTACACTGTGGCATGAGTAATAAAAAATGAATCTTTAAAGCTTTTATTCCAAATTCTATGTGTTTCAATGGGATGGCACAGTGGCGTAGTGGTTGAGTTACTGCCTTACAGTGCCAGAGATCCAGGTTCAATCCTGACTATGGGTGCTGTCTACATGGAGTTTGTATGTTCTTCCCGTGACCACCTGGGTTTTCTCAGGGTGCTCCAGTTTCCTCCCAAAGTCCAAAGACTTACATGGTTTGTGGGTTACATGGCTTTAGTAAAATTGTCTCTCATGCATAAAATAGTGTTCATGTTGGTCGTTGGTCAGCGCACACTCGGTGTGCTGAATTGCCTGTTTCCGTGCTGTATCTCTAAAGTAAAAACTAAACAAAATCCTTGAAAGAGCAGAAGATTATGTTTCTGATTTGTTTGTACTGACCACACAGTTAAATTATGTTGCAGTATACATATTGACCCGGGATGAGTATCTAAAGCATTCCTCCCTTCATTTCATCAGCATCAGAATCTCTTTCACGTGGCAATGCAAAGTCAACCATCAACCTCAGGGGATCCTATTAGAGATCTGATGTCCCTAAATGTTACTTCAAAAGTGCCCAAAGTTTTCTGGCAGAGATAATTAGATTGTAAAAATATAGTTCATTCATTTTCAATGAAGACTTTCTAAATAAAAATATAATTTTAATTACCTTGGGTGGTTGTGGGAGCAACATATCAAAACTAGTCAGTCCCAACGTAGCAATACAAGTTGTAGTATCAATATACAGCCAATGTAAAGGTGCGGAATAATTGCTCAGGGGAGGCCCTCGGTGATATATTAATTTGAGGTATTGGCTGGCAACATTATTTATTCTCTGCTTCTCCACAATTCTGAGTGATCCATAAAATTGGATGGATTGCCAGGACTTGAGGGCCTGAGCTATATAGGGAGAGGTTGGGCAGGCTTGGGATTTATTCCTTGGAGCACAAGAGGATGAGGGGTGATCTTATAGAGGTGTATAAGATCATGAAGGAAATAGATAGGGTACATGCACAAAGACTTTTGTCCAGAGTAGGGGAAGAAAGAACCAGAGGACATATCATTAAGGTGATGGGGGAAATATTTAATCGGATGCTGTCCGACCTGCTGAGTTACTCCAGCACTTTGTGTTTCCTTTAAGCTCACCTGGTTTAGTGACAATTTTAAGCGGCAGCAGGGTGGCGCAGAGATAGAGATGCTGCCTTACAGTGCTTGAAGTGCTGGAGACCCGGGTTCAATCCCGACTATGGGTGCTGGCTGTACAGAGTTTGTACGTTCTCCCCGTGACTTGCGTGGGTTTTCTCCGAGAACTCCGGTTTCCTCCCACACTCCAAAGGTATGTCGGTTAATTGGCTTGGTGTATGTGTAAATTGTCCCTAGTGTGTATAGGATAGTGTTAATGGGGGCAGGGAATGCTGGTCGGTGCAGACCCGATGGGCTGAAGGGCCTGTTTCCGTGCTGTATCTCTAAACTAAACTGAACTAAAATCTAAAGAAAGGATTAGTAACAAGTGTGTCAGGGATTTAAAAGAAGTAACATCCGATAAATAGTCTAAAAATAACTGCCAAACCGGCACCACCAGTGGTGGAGTGATAGAGTTGCTGCCTCATAGCGCCAGAGGCCTGGGTTTGAGCCTGACTATGAGTGCTATCTGTGTGAAGTTTGCCCAATCTCCCTGTGACCGCATGGGTTTTCTCTGGGTGCTCTGGTTTTATCCTATATTCCAAAGACGTGCAGGTTTGTAGGTTAATTGGCTTCTTTAAATTGTCCCTAGTGTATAGGGAGTGGATACAAACGTGGGATAACATAGAACTAGTGTGAATGGATGATTGATGGTCGGCATGGACTCGGTGGGCCTGTTTCTATGCTGTATCTCTAAACTAAAAATAAACTAAAACTTAGTTCTGAGAGTGATGGATTGCTCTACATCCCAATAGGTAGGAAAGACACAAAATGCTGTAGTATTTGGCTGGAGCATCCTGCCATGGTGCCTGACCCACTGAGTTTACTTTACTTTACTTTAGAAATACAGCGGATACAGAGCCCACGCGAACCAGTGAATACCCTGTAAACTAGTACTATCCTATACACTAGAGACAATTTACAATTTACTGAAGCCAATTACACTACAAACCTGTACGTCATTGGAGTGCGGGAGAAAACTGGAGCACCCTGAGAAACTCCATGCAGGTCATGCAGGGAAAGTACAAACTCGGTACAGACAGCATCTGTAGTCAGGATCCAACCCGGGTCTCCAGTACTGTAAGGCAGCAACTCTACCACTTTGTCACTGTGCCACCGCATCAGCATTTTGTGTCCTTCCTTGGTAAACCAGCATCTGCAGTTCCTTCTTTCTACATCCCAATATTTACCTGCATTAGCTTACCAGGAAACAATCAGAAGCACAGATCTTGTCCAGCCTTTCCGAGCTAAAACACATTTCCCTCTCTTATCTCAGAAGAGGCACAGCAAAGTCACAGGATACAGTTTTCATTAGTCATACGAGCAGCATTAGGCCATTCAACCCATCGAGTCTACTCCTCCATTCAATCATTGCTTATCTATCTTTCACTCTCAACCCCATTCTCCTGCCTTCTCCACATAGACTTTGACTCCCTTACTAATCAAGAGCCTGTCAATCTCTGCTTTAAAAATACTCAATGACTTGGACTCCACAGCTGTCAGTGGCAATGAATTCCACAGAAGAATTCACCACCTTTTATTCTGAGGCTGTGCCCTCTGGTCCTAGATTCTTCCATTTGTGAAAAAATTCTCTCCACATCCACTCTATCCAGGCCATTCACTGTTCAGTAAGGTCCCCCTCATCCTTCTAAACCCCAACAAGTACAGGCCCAGAGCCATTAAATGTTCATCATAGTTAACATAATCATCCCTGGGATCATTCTTTGTAAACCTCTTCTGGAGCCATTCCAATGCCAGCACATCCCTCCTCAGATATGGGGCCCAAAATTGCTCACAATACTCCAAATACAGTCCAACTAGTGCCTTGTATAGACTCAGCATTAGTTCCCTGTTTTCCTCCTCATCTCCTTTCTGAAGGTATGTCCTTTTAATTCTGAGGCTGCGCGCTTTGGTCCTAGACACTCCTACCAGTGGCAATGTTATCAGGCAACTGAACCATCCTACCAACAACAAGAGAGCAGTGGTGAATGACAATACTACCTTATTGGAGAAACTCGGACTATCTTTGATCAGACTTTATCTTGCACTAAACATTATTCACGCTATTCCCTTTGTCATGTATCTGTACACTGTGGATGGCCTGATTGTGATCATGGATCTGCTGACAGGTTAGCATGCAACAAAGGCTTTTCACTGTACTTCGGTACATGTGACAATAAACAAAACTAAACTATAAACGATAGTGGATGTATCCTGTCCTTTTGATCAGAATTACTCAGTTCCACGCTGAGCACTTGCTGTGCAACCTTAGTTTCACAAGGAACGTGATTAAAAGCTGACTAAATGGAGATATCATTTTGCTGCCTCTTTAAGCATTTACTCAATCAATGTGGATGACTGTCAGAAAGGTGGCACGTGGATTTCTAAGTTATATTAGCATGTCAAATGGAGGATTTCCCAAGACTTAGGGAGTTAATTATCTCTGACAACTTTGCCAGCTAATTTCCTATTTATATGTACAAAGTCGCAGCTTCTATTTTTTATTTTCAGTTGTCACAAAGGATTTATCAATCAAGTCAACAGAAAAATTGGCTTCCTGAACATTTGTTATTCCCCAGGAGTTTATCTGTTTGAGATCTCTCCCTACCTTGTGACAGCACAGTTGACACAAAACATAATATTCATTGTTTGGAAGAGGACGCCGCCTCCCAGGGTATATAATGGGAAACCTTCCCTGTGCTTGTCCCTCTCTTGATGTCTTATCAAAGCTGCCACCATGTCAGTGTCTGAAGCTGAAGTCTCACTGCTGGAATGGCTGCTGACAGCACCAACAACCCTCCCTCTCCATCACTATCACTGACAATCGAGTGGTAGATTCTCTGCACACAGGAGCCCAAGGAGTCCCTAGCAACACCATCTTGATGACAGCCTCACCGTTGATGGAGCTTTGAGTCCGCCCATCACTTTTGATCCTGCTGTTATAAATGTGGAAATACACATGTCGTCAATGCTATCAGATGCTAGTGCTTTCCCAGGGATATATAAACAAGACAGCTCCTCCCTCGTCAGCGCCGATCACAATGTTGTTTCAGTCTTCAGCATTTCATCCTGGCAGAGCCCTAGTGGTTGTTTGCTCAGATAAATGCGCATGTTTATGAACAAGTTGGACAATGCGCTGGGGGATCTCAATGGGCCTGGCAGCGTCTGTGGAGGGAAACGTTTCAGGTTGGGGGACTCGCGCTGCTGAGAACAGAGGGAGGACCCACCAGGGGACTGCCGTGATTTACGGTGGGACCCAGCGGGGGGAGGGTCACCATGAACGACAGGGGATCGACTGTGGCCTCGTGCAGTGGCAGGCCTGGTTTGCCACTACAAGCAGAAGATAATACTAGTCGATCAACCTTTTGTAGCTTTATCAGCTCAAGAAACATGGCGACACATCTGCACGGCTTAGGTGAGGTCTGCTGTAGGATTTTACAGGGTTGTATGCAAAATAATGCATTCCACTGTACTTAGGTACACATGACAATAAAGTATCATTGAATCCTTGAATCCTTGAATCATTTGGAGTGAGAAAGTAGAATTAGGGAGTTAGGCAGTAATAGATAGATCCAGATGAGGAAGGGTTGATAGGAAGATGGAGTCAAGTGGGGGAATGAAGGGTGCAAATAGTGTCACTGATGGGAACCTGGAGACACAAGTGACTGTAGTTGCTGGAATCTTAAGCAAACCACAAGGAACTCAACAGGATAGGAAGTATCTTGGACAGGTAGGTGGATAGGAAAAACACTTGACCAGGTATATGGATAGGAAAGGTTCATGGGGGTATGGGCCAAAAGTAGGCAAATGTGACCAGCCTAGATTGGGCACCTTTGTTGGCATGGATGGGTTGGGCCAAAGGGAATTTTTCAATGCTGTATGATGATATGACAATCTGTGGAAGGAATTGGGCAAGTAACTTTTCAGGTCATGACCCTTCTTCAAACTGATGGCTGGGTGGTGATGGGTGCAGAGGGCCAATGAGCAGACTGTTCATTGCCATTCTCTGCAGTGACTGTTTAAGAAGCATAAGCTTGAGGAAGCTCAATGTAGTTATGTTTCAGGCAACTTTTCTGAGATGTCAATTGAGACACCATTTCTAATTTAATAGCAGCCAATAGAAGTGATATGCTAAACCCTCAGCAACCTAGACCATAATAAGGCAGAGTAGCAGAATTAGGCTATTTGGCCCATCGAGTCTACTCCACCATTCGATCAAGGCTGAACTAATTTTCCCTCTCAACTACATTCTCCTGCCTTCGCCCTGTAACATTGATGCCCCTTACTAATCAAGAACCTATCTATCTCTGCTTTAATAATCGCCACTTGGCCTCAACAGCCATCTGTGGCAATGAATTTCATGCATTCACCACCCTTTGGCTAAATAAATTTCTCCTCATCTCTTTTCTGAAGGTATGTCCTTTTATTCTGAGGCTGTGCTTTCTGGCTTTAAACTCTCCCATCATTGGAAATATCCTTTTCACATCCACACTGTCTGGACCTTTTATTATTTAGTCAGTTTTAATGAGATCTCCCCTCATCCTTCTAAACTCCAGCGAGTACAAGCCCAGTGTAATCAAACGCTCCTATTATGTTAACCTAATAATCCCTGGGATCATTTTCGTAAGCCTCTGAACTCATTCCAATGCCAACACATCCCTCCTCAGACATGCAGCCCAAAACGCCTCAAAATGTTCGAAATGATCCGGTTTCTTGGACCTGCAATCAGTCTTCCCAGTACAAGGACCAGAGTTCCTGACGATGACATTGTTTGAGAGGGAGTTGGTTGGATTTCAGGAATGTGAACTTCTATTGTTGGATTTTCTGAATGGGGCCTTTTTAATTGCACTGAACATTGAATTTGTTTATAATTTAAAATATTTGTATTAGCATCAAAACCAAAAACAATAGTCCTTTTTGATTTATATCATTTATCAGTCAATGTCTTGATGTGGAAAGTGTCACTGCTTCAGGCCATAAGATCAGGTCTAATTGAGGTCTTGTGTTTGGAGCAAACATAACATCAACTCCCATTTGTGTAGTGGCTTTAATGCAGCAAATGCTTCCAAGATGTGACAGTGGAGCGTTATCCAACAAAAGCTGATGTCAATGCACGTTAGAACAGATGACTAAAAGTTTAAAGATGATCTGTATGTCGCCTCCAATAGGAAGCTCAAATGACTCATTTCACTCAACCACATCAAGACTATTGTTTACGTAACTCTTTCAATGCTGCAGATGAATAACTGGCAGGCATCAGGGGGTGGTGGGGCAGATGATAAGAAGCTTGGTCAATGGCACAATTTAAAGAGAGGTAAAGGTGAGAGGATGCAAGAAGGATAAGGGGGGATGCCATTGAAAACTACCTTATAATGAAAGGCCTAGATAGAGTGGATGTGGAATGTATGTTTCCAGTAATGGGAGAGTCTCGAACTAGAGGACATGGCCTTAGAGTAAAAGGATGTAACTTCAGCTCGGAGATGAGGAGGAATTTCTTTAGCCAGAGTGTGGCGAATCTGTGGATTTCATTACCACAGACGGCAGTCTAGTGCCAGAGACCGGGGTTCGATCCTGACTATGGGTGTTGTCTGTATGGAGTTTGTACACACTCCCCGTGACCACGTGGGTTTCCTCCAGGTGCTCTGTTTCACTCCCACTAGTTTACAAGTCATCATGGTCGGCGTGGGCTCGGTGGGCCGAAGTTCTGGTTTCCAGGCTGTGTTTCTAAACTAAACTAAACTAAACCTGTAATCTAATATTCTAACACTGTTGTATTTGAATATGATTCTGCCTGTATATAGTAAGCTGTTTACTGAACTGTATGCAAAAATAGGAATTTCACTGTATCAATGGGCATATGACAATAAAATGGCAGTGTACCATTGATCCATTGTGATATTCCATAAGCAAGAGTTAGATTGTTCCATTGTCCCATGCACCAGGAAGGGAAAATGAAATTCCCACTTGATGCTGGTTTACAGGCACATTTGGTCAATAACATGACAAATACATATACATTGATCAATAATACCATAAATTATCAGAAATGATCACCGTAGAAAGTATCGTGACTGGGTGCATCATGGCCTGGTGTGGCAATCCCAATGCACAGGAGGGCAGGAGGCTCTAGAGTCTGGTGGACACAGCCCAGTCCACAGCCTTCCCCACCATCAAAAGCAACTACATGAGGTCCTGCCTCAAGATGGCGGCATCTATTATCAAGGAGTCCCATCATCTGGGACATGCCCTCTTCTCGCTGCTACAGTTGGGGGGGAGATGCAGTAGCCTGAAGTCCTGCGCCACCAGGTTCTGGAACAATTATTTTCATACACTCATCAGGTTCTTGAACCGACCCACAAAACCCTAATCCTATCTTAGCAACAGAACACCACAGATCACCTCTTGCCCAATAGATTTGTTTCTAATTGTGTCCAAAATGCTGGAACGCCAATGGATTATTCTGCACTGTCTTTTTCTTTTCATTGTAGAAACATGGAAATGCGGATGCTGGTTTACAAAAAAAGATACAGGAGTAACTCAGCAGGTCAGGCAGCATCTCTGGAGACACGGAAGATCCTGAAGAAGTTCCAACCAGAAATATCACCTATCCATGTTCCCCAGAGATGCTGCCTGACCTGCCGAGTTACTCAAGCACTTTGTCCCTTTTCTTTTCCTTTTCTTTTCTATTGTCTCGAATGATTTACATTCTGTGTTGTCTGACTTTATGTGTCTGTGATGCTGCTGCAAGTAAGAATTTCATTAAACCTGCACTTCACCGTATTTGTGCATATGGCAATAAGCTCAACTTAACTTAAAATACTATCGCAAGGTAGTTCAATTAGGCAGGCAGGTTAATTGGCCACTGTTAATTGTCCCTAGTGTGGTAAGATATAGGGGTAGTTGATGACAATGTAGGCGGAATGAAATAGGATTAGTGTAAATGAGTGTTTGATACTTGGCATGGATTAGGTGATCAGAAGGGACCGTGTTTGTGCTTCAAGACCCTATGACTAATGTGGGTAAGGCTCTTTTCATAATTACGCCCTTAATCAATTCGCTTAAGCTGGTAGCAATCACATGTTTTAATTCTGTTTGTGAATGTTGGTGTTTATCAAGGAACGACAGGCAATGGTGATGAATGAAATGACTTAGCAAAGTTGGATTAAGACAGCTGCATCAAGCATTCCCTTGGTGTACATAGCATTGATAATACTAAGCAAAGCTCCCTCTGCTCTGCTGCAACCTTGTGTCTCAGCCTGAATGTAAAACCTTTTGTTGTAACCGTGTCACTCAATCATTTTCAATGCAAGAAATTGATGGGAGGCACGGTGGCGCAGCGGTAGAGTTGTTGCCTTACAGGGCCAGACACTCGGGTCAAATTCTGACCACGGGTGCTGTCTGCACGGAGTTTGTACATTCTCCATGTGACCAGGTGGGTTTTCCCCGGGTTCTCCTGTTTCCGCCCACACTCCAAAGACAAACAGGATTGTAGGTGAAGGTACACAAAAAAGCTGGAGAAACTCAGCGGGTGCAGCAGCATCTATGGAGCGAAGGAAATAGGCAACGTTTCGGGCCGAAACCCTTCTTCAGGAAACCCTCTCTTTCCTTCGCTCCATAGATGCTGCTGCACCCGCTGAGTTTCTCCAGCTTTGTGTACTTTTGAAAATTTCCTTCGGTAACGCTGGGAAGATCCTTGGGATTTGCCTCAAATTTGATAAGTCGGTAAATGTTGTTGAACCAGATAATGCTACAGAGAACAATTTTCATGGACTTTCAACAGAAAAACTGAGGTTAATACGGCATGACAGTAATGAGAGGGCAAAGTACGGTCAGAAATGCCATACTGAAACTCTCTCTTCTCTCCAAGGTCGACATAAAAGCTTAAAATTCAAAATAAAATCTGCAGATGCTGGAAATCTGAAAGAAATACAGACTTCAGACTTTAGAAATTAGACTTCAGAGATATAAAGCACAAAAAACAGGCCTTTCGGCCCGGCGAGTCCACGCCAACACTAGTTCTATCCCACACACTCGGGACAATTGACAGAAGCCAATTAATCTACAAACCTGTGCATCTTTGGAGTGTGGTAGGTGATGAATAATAATAATAAAGGTATCAAAGACTTTTCATTTCTAAAGTGGGACCTTTGGAACCCACAACAATTTCATTTTGTAGCTGCAAGATAGATTCAATCCCAGATCCCAGAAGAGGAAAGAAATTCTAATATCTCACTGATTCTCAAGAAATAGAAAACAAATTCGAAATGTGTGGTAGAAAATAATCAATTTGCTGCTAGGGTAGATATCATTGTTAGATGTTTCTTCCCCTCAGTTATCAGGCTTCTGAAAAGCCATTTATTAAGCTAGGGTTCTGTTCGATTCATCTCCACCCCATTGCGGACATTGGACTTTGTCTATGGTACTGATGGACTACAATGCTGAGAACTATATTCTGCACTATATATTTTTGCACTATTATTGTTTGTGTGTGTGTGTGTGTGTGTGTGTGTGTGTGTGTGTGTGTGTGTGTGTGTGTGTGTGTGTGTGTGTGTGTGTGTGTGTGTGTGTGTGTGTGTGTGTGTGTGTGTGTGTGTGTGTGTGTGTGTGTGTGTGAACCTGAACCTTTTTCTTCTCGTTTATAATATTGTTTACTGCGTACTATGTTTACATATTCTGTTGTACTGCTGCAAGTAAGAAGTTCATTGTTCCATCTGGGACATATGGCAATAAAACACTCTTGACTTGACTCTTGTCCTTTGCCCTGTCTATTGTACTTGAGTGTGGCTCAATTGTGCTTATATGTAGTATATCTGAAATGTTTGGATAACATGCAAAACAAAGCTTTTCGCTGTACCTTGGTGCACATGACAATAATAAACCTAAACCTAACCCTAGATGCTGGTTTAAAAGAATAAGCATCTTGCTAAGTGTGGAAAAAAACCCCTTCTATTGAAATAAAATTTGATCTTAGCCTCACCTGTACGATACTATATTTTTAGCATAACATTCACGAGATGCAAGAACACTAACCACTTGTAAATGTTGCATAGCAAAAAGAAAATCAAGCTATAACTGTAGACGACATTTTTAATGCAGGGCTTGGTTTAATGGATGCAGCTATATAATATTAATATCATTATTAATTACACAAATTTATTCAACATGGTCAAATATTGTTGGATATTAATGCTAAGGAATTCTGAATATTTTATTGCTGACCATCAAACGATTCATCAGCACACTCCAGCTTACAGATTAAAAATGGTTTTGAGTCATATTAAATAAAGTTGATGCAGAACAATAAAACGAGGTGGTATACTTCCAAAGTAACAGTATTAAATCTTTAGTAAAATGCACCCAGGAGAAAGAGCTAAGGTCAGTTGAATCTCCCTATGATCAAAGTCAGCATAATTACAAGCTTTTATTGGATAGGTGTTAATTCATTTGAAACCTATCCCTGCTCATTCCGGTTTTTTTTGATTGCTTGGGACAGGCACTCAGTTAATGATTGAGTACATCAGAACAGGATAGGTTTACAGCTTAGTCAATTTAAAATTTAAACTGCTGCTATAGATGCTCCATCTGTGAATCAAAAGGCCAAATCCGGCCACTTCAAACTGTCTGCGAGAACGAGGTTTCATCAATCTCTGTCAGTGCTGTGCACGGCGGGCTCTGTTTAACCCTTCAGCATTTTGGAGGCAGTCAATGCTCAGGCATGTATCACTGCGGCGGCTCAGAGTAAATCATAGTGACCTTTTGAATCCTGCTTTGAAATAAATTAGCAGTGGAGGGCAGAGAGGAAGAAAAAGACACAATGATAATTTTGAAGAAATAAATTGGCTATATTTACTCCCTTGAACTGCTGATATAATTTTTTGCTAATATAATAAACATCTGAACTCTAATGTTTTATTCATTTTTTGAGTTAAATCACTCGGGAGAACAATCCATGCCGCTGCCACAGGGTCCGTCGTCGTGGGTTGTTTCTCCTTCTCATGTAATCTTGCCGATGCTCATTCCTTTAAAGAGTGTTATAAATGGAAATAAACGCAGACCTAAGATGGACATAAAATGCTAAAGAAGGGTTCCGACCCAAAACGTCACATATTCTTTTCCTCCAGAGATGCTGCTTGACCCGTTGAGTTACTCCAGCATTTTGTGTCTTTCTTTGGTGTAAACCGGCATCTGCAATTCCTTCCTATACATAAGAGTAGATCATTCAGCCCCTTGATCCTGTTCTGCCATTCAATAAGATCAAGGCTGATCCATAATCTCTCGTTGATGTAAGGGGCTGTTCAGCCCATCTTATCTTTTCTGGTTCCTTTAAGGAGACTGTTATAAATGGGGACAGAGTAGACCAGTCAGCCCCTTGACCATTTCCTATCGTTGAATTAGGCCAAGGCTGAGCCATCATTCCTCAACTCCACTTTCCTCCCACCTTTGATTTCCCTGCTTATTAGAAATCTATCTCAGACTTATGTTTACACAAGAATTCTACCCTCTCAATGTCGAGGCAGCACGGTGGCGCAGCGGTAGATTTGCTGCCTTACAGCGCCAGAGACCCAGGTTCGATACTGATATGGGTGAATGGCTGAATGGAGTTGTACATTCTCCCCATGACCTGCATGGGTTTTCTCATGGAGATCTGGTTTCTACCCACACTTCAAAGACGTACGGGTTTGTAGACGAATTGCCTTTGTAAAATAGTAAATTGTCCCTAGTGTGTAGGATAGTGTTAGTGTACTGGGATTGCTGGTCGGCGTGGACTTGATGGACCGAAGGGCCTGTTTCAGCGCTGTATCTCTAAACTAAACCAAACAAAATGTCCTGTGGCAAGGAGTTTAAAAAACTTCCAGGGCCTCTAAGAAGAAATTCTTCCTTAGCTTCATCTTAAATGAGTGTCCCTTAAATTAAAAGCTTCCAATTAGTACCACTTCCCTCCATCCCATACCACATACTCCCTCTTTTGATTATTTCACACTTAAATCCAGTTCCCTGCAAAATAATAACAATTGAATCTGTTTCTACAGTTAATTTGCAGGAGTGCATTACAGATTCTAAGTGAACTGAATGAGAATAAACCTCTTTATCTCCATCCCTTGGTAATATCTTAAATCCGTGTCTTTTGTTTATTGACCCACCTGGCAGTTTTCCCTTATCGAGGCTGTTCATAATATTTAGCGTTTCTTCCATGTATCCCTGTAGTCTTCTGCACTATGATGAGTCTAATGCCTCCTCTCAAATCTCTCAACAGAACTCAAATTAGGGAGTCTGACACACATCTCGGGAAACACTACTGGGCTGAAATTCCTTTGTCTCTTTGAGCTGATTAATGAATTTGCATCAAACACTAGCCCGCACATATGTTAACCTCCATGGCGTAGAGGAGCGGGTGAATTTTGAGGAAATAATACACAGAGGGATTTCAATACAAACACACTAACCAGTGTGCTTAAATGTAAGTGTGATGCCAACAATAAGCCTTGTATTTTCTTGACACAGAAGTTAATTTCTGAAGAAGGGTCTTCACCTATTCCTTTTCTCCAGAGATGCTGCCTGACCTGCTGAGTGACTCCAGCATTTTGTGTCTATCTTCAGCATAAACCAGCATCTGCAGTTCCTTCCTACACTTAATTTATTTTCTGAACCATATGCTGAGATATTCCGCGATCTCAATCAGACATATCAAAAAGGCGATTGGGATTAAAATAACTGAAGTATCTCCTTGTGCTGGTGTTCCTCAAAATAGCTTGAATTAAAGTACAAAAAAGACACAAAGTGCTAGAGTAACTGTTGTTACTGTAATTTTAAGTGCAGTTTCTTACTATATGTATTGAAGCAGGGGCGGCACAGTTTCTCGTGTTGTAAGGCAGCAACTCTGCCACTGTGCCACCCGATCAGGACCCTGCTTCATTACAGCACTGGACCACTTACCAATGGAGACTCCTATCTGACGTATGCCTCAGCTCAGGCTCTCTGATGCCTCATCACAGATACTGCACCCCTTTCTCCAGACAGCGCTGTGTGGGCTGGGCGCTCCCACATGTCAATGGAAATGCTAGACTGTTGAACTGGAAAGAATATCTGATGACCCAGGACTTCCGTATAGTGAGCACAGGGAGATCCCATCAACAAAGTCATCTTTAACACTTTAGTGGCGGTTACAAACATGGAAAGGTAAATTCTTGCGGCCTTCATATCCTTAGATGTACTTTATAAAAGCCAATACCTTTGGCTTAATTTTTTTCTGTAAGGGACGAATTGAATTGATATTTATTCAGCTGTCCGGGGCCAAACACAGGCAGGTGGAAGTGGTGTAAATGGGGCATGTTGGTGTGTGTGGGCAAGTTGGGCCGAAGGGCCTGTTTCCACACTGTATGACTTCTATTTCTTTCCTTCCAACATCCTTCCTATGCAGAGTGACAAAAACTGAAAAACAATACTCTGAGTGTGGCCTCGCCAACGTCTTGTACAACTGCAAAGCTGTGGAATTACAACATATGGTTAAACCTCCTTCCATCTGCATCCACAGCTCAATCTTACTAATAGCCTCCTCTCCCTCTTCAAAGTGTTACGTTCGCTATGCTTTCCTCTGGTGTGACTGGCATGTGTAATGATGTATAAAAAGGCTGGAGTTTACATTGCTACTGATGCGACTGATGCATTCGAACATGTGAGTAATGTCCCAAAATAATAACTACATTGATGATTGGCAATTCAGTAATGCTCAGCTATTAATCCAAATTGTGTTGAAGATGTACTGTTTCCTTATGATTTATGATGCCATTAGCTGTATCTCATATAAGCAGAACCAAAATAGACTGCTTGTGATAAAAGCTAAAAATGTGCCCTGTAACATATTGCAATTTAAATTTAAGAACTCACATGTTGAATAATACCAAAACTGTAGTATTTCTACCAGGGACAGATAGGTCATCTCTTAAGGAACAGAAGCTCTTAAGTAGCCAAGCTTATGTGAGAAACTCCACCTGGGCTGAAGGTAACTGTCTGGAGTATGGACCAGATTTATATTCCAAAGGAGTAGATTCAACAATAGACTCCAGGTTGCACGGCTGAGCTACATGTGTAACAGTGGTATGGAGACATCAATACTCTGGCTTATTGAAGGAGTTATGATAAATATTGACACTTGCAATGTTTTGCCTTCCTTTCCTCTAAGTAACTTCATAAATCAAGGAATGCAAACAATCAATGCTGCAACAGCACATCGGATCCATGAGCACCTGGAAGAGAATACTTGCTCCACTGATCAAGGGGCTCAACGTTGAACATTAAACTTTGTCTTACAGTCGCCACACAAGAGACTGCAAATGCTGGAATCTTGAGTTAATACAAACTGCTGGAGGAACTCAGCGGATCCATGGAGGAAAAGGACATGCGAAATTTTGGGTTCCCGATCCGAAACACCATTTGTCCATTTCCCTCCACAGATGCTGCCTGACACTCTGAGTTCCTCCAGCACTTTGTTTTTTTTTTTAATATTTCATACCGCTGTTGGATACTGTGCTGAATCTAATCTAAACATTCACTGCTTGGCCATATCTTCCCTCTGCAATGGAAGGAAAGATTGCATTTACAGATACTCAAATACTTTTAAAGTGTTGGCAATGTTACAATATGGCAGCATCTCTGGAGAAAAAGGGCTCCAACCCGAAATGTCACCCATCCTTTTTCTCCACAGATGCTGCCTGACCCGTTGAATTGCTCCAAGACTTTGTGTCTATCTCAATGGTTCAATGGTTCAAAGATACTTTATTGTGACCTGTATTGTGGTACAGTGAAATTCATTTCTGTATACAGATCAATACTATACATAAGCATTTAGATATATCTTAGATAAACATCTCAGATACAGCACAAGTGTGTGTGTGCCTATGTTTATGTGTGTGCATGTGTGTGCGTGTCCCTGTTTGTGTGTGTATGTGTGCATGTGTGTCTGTGCCTGTGTGTGTGTGTATGTGTGCATGCACGTACATGCGTGCACGTCGGTGTCTAAGTGCCACAGATGCACACATGCCTACATGCATGTGTGACTAAATTATTACAATCACAAATGATTCGCATCTCCAGGAGAGCAGGCAACATGTTAGAATATTTTACTTCACAAAATAATAACAAGGCTTGACAAGGTGCAACTTAAATTAGCTGACAGAATACAGAGGAGATAGAAAACTGGATTGGAGACTGGAAAGAAATGTTTTTTCAGTGTAATTTTCCACTGTGGGGATGGAGATACTTTGGTAATGAGTCTTTGTTTCGATTATTTCTTTTCCCATTTTCCCACTGACCTTGAAGAGGGAATTTGAAGTATGTTGTATAAATTTGCATACCATGCTAAATGATGTAGGAATCAAAAGTATATCAAGTAGGCATTTATGTTTGAAAGTGATCTAGGGAGGATTGGGCTGACTTGCCAAAATGGCCTTTAATATTACGAATGTAAGCTGGTGTGTTATTGAAAGCAGCAGGATCAAGTGTAGTTGTGCGGCAGGGGACAAAGCTTGTGAAGAGCGGAAGGAGTAAATGAATTTGGAGGTCAAAGCTGACCAGTCATTGAAACTGTCTCCACAGCGTGACACACCAATTAATAAGGCAAATAAAATGCTCAGATCTACGGCCAGAAGGATTGAGTCCGGGTCTGAGAGGAGAATAAAAATAATCTCAAATCTATAGAATGGAATACAATGTAGGTTTCCGAGCCTAAGGCATTCTCCATTTCATAAAGATTAATCCAGATATAAACCAGGAATAACATTTAACCAACTTTATTCTTAGCAGTTCTGTATGCTCCAGGCACTGGAGTGGGACTGGGTTGCTCAGAGATCTGCTCCATCATTCCACCACACAACACTTCCATCGCACTGGCACGAGCTTTGAGAGTACTTGTTGCTGTCATTAATTTTCGTCCGACCCATCAAGTTTACTCTGCCATTCAATCTTGGTTGATCTACCTTTCCCCCTCAACTCCATTCTCCTGCCTTCTCCCCGTAACCCATGACACCCTTATTAATCAAGAATCTGCCAATCTCCGCCTTAAAAATATCCATTGAGTTGGCCTCCACAGCCATCTGTGGCAATGAATTCCACCGATTCACCACCCCCTGACTAAAGACATTCTTCCTCCTCTCCTTTCTAAAGGTTCGTCCTTTTATTCTGAGGGTATGGACTTTCATTATATACTCTCTCCACATTCACTCTATCCAGAAGAAATTTTAATTTATTCAGAGATGTGGTGTGGACAAGCAACAAGGCGACAGATAGCACAATGGGCTAAGAGTTCGGCTGGCGACCGGAAGGTAGCCGGTTCAAATCCCGCTTGGAGTGCATACTGTCATTGTGTCCTTGGGCAAGACACTTCACCCACCTTTGCCTGTAATGGAATGTTACGGCGGCAGGCGCGGGCACACCGCGACGCCCTGTGTCTCCCTTTCAAGGGAGATGCTAAAAATGCATTTCGTTGTCTCTGTACTGTACACTGACAATGACAATAAATTGAATCATTTCATTTTCATTTCATTTCAGCATTTGACATCTAATGCTGAATTAAATGACTTGCTCATACAGCTCTGAGTCTAGTTAAGAGCCGTGTTATTGTGCATTTTAAGTTACATATTAGACACAAAATGTTGGAATAAATCACCCATAGTCAGGATCGAACCTGGGTCTCTGGCTTTGTAAGGCAGCAACTCTACCTCCGCACCACTGTGCCGCCCTAGTCTGGTAACAGCAGGGAGGAAGCTGTTCTTGAATGTGGTGTATTTGCTTTCAAGCTTCTTTACCTTCTGCCTGATGGGAGAGGGGAGAAAAAGGAATGACCTGGGTGTGAGTGGTGCCTGATTACATTTGCTGCTCTCCTGAGGCAGTGTGAAGTATAGATGGGGTCGATGGGAAGGGATTATGGGAGGGGGTGAGGGGAGGGAGGGGGGTGGAGAGGCTGGTCTATTAAAGTTGACCTGAGGGTTCTTTTGTTTTACACAGGTGGGGTTGAAGTCTGGAATGTGCTGCCTGAGGAGTTGGTGAAGGCAGATAATGTTATTACATTTAACAAAGATCTCGACAATAATCAGGCGTAGAAGGTTAAGGACCTTATGCAGGATAAATGGGATTAGTGTAGATAGATACAATGGGCGTCATGGGCATGGTGGGTCAAAGTGCCTGTCATGTGCAGTACAACTCCCTGAGTCTATAAATGGATCTCAGTTTAGAGATACAGCATTGAAACAGGCCCTTTGGCCTACCGAGTCCACACCGACCAGCGATTCCCACATACTTGCGCTATCCTACACACCAGAGACAATTTTTACCGAAGTCAAGAAACTTACAAACCTGTATGTCTTTGGCATGTGGGAGGAAACAGGAGCACCTGGGGAAACCCCGCGGTCACAGAGAGAATGTACAAACTCCATACAGACAGCACCCGTAGTCAGGTTCGAACACGGGTCTCTGGCGCTGTAAGTCAGCAACTCCAACGCTGTGCCACTGCGCCGAGTTGGTAGGAATTAGGACATAACCACTTGCAGGAGCCAGTTTGGTGAGATGCCCTGTGTCTATGCTGCATATTCCACGTTGGGTAAACTACGTTAAAGGTGGTAACTCAAAAGACCTCAGATCTATTGATTTTAACAGGAATGGTAAGAGAGGAGAGGAATGGTAGGAGGGAGAGAGGGGTATCTGGAGGAGGGATGTGGGTTAATTAGCAAGAGGTTGTCCTCTCATAATTTCAATTCAGAAAGCCCTGCTGGAAATTACATACATCCAGAGCTTACAGGAAAGGATCGTCCAAAGAATGTAACAGAAGAAATTGGCCCTGGATTAAGTTTGCCTACATTATTGAACAGTATTCACTGTCTAGGCTACTTTATAAGGAACGTATACCTGGGCCAAGTATCAGAAGGTAACCAGCATCCATCAAACTGTTCCCTGGAATGAATCAATGTCCATCTGAGAGAAAACCAGAGAAAGTTGGCCTGAAAAAAAAACAAGGAAAGCATTAATCAAGAAACGGATATGCAAGTAAATAATGATTCTTTCAAACCGGTTAATTTTTAAAAAGTAGTGCTCATGATATTGGACAACTGTCTTTTATCTAATTTATTTATTGATGATTTGCCCAGTAACAGGCTATTCGATCTAACAAGCAAACTCCCAGCCACTGTCTCTCATTTAAAGATACACACACACTCCAGTCTGTATCAATTCAAACCTGATCTGGTTGGGCTGTATTATATTACATTTGATATTAGTCTCTGTGTTTGGGGAAGGATTGGGATATGAATACTGGGCAAATCAACAAGAAAATAGGTAGAGTAAAAGTTAGGCACATGGAACTGTAAATATGGTTTACGAAAAAAGACACAAAGTGCAGTAGTAACTCAACGTGTCGGGCAGCATCTCTGGAGAACATGGAAGCACGGGACTTAAAAGTTATTACTGAGTGCAGTCAAAGGTTTCTTATCTGTGCCTTAACAACATTGTCCTCTATTGCTTCTTTCCGATTGATATCACTCTGATCCATATGACCCTGTGTTGAACTCTGGTTTACATTTGAAGAGTATCGATAATGATGGTTACTCGGACTCTGTATCACCAGCCATCTCCGCACCGAGTTGTGAATGCCTCACAGTTTGACCACTCCATTGCTTTCCTTGCAAGGATCCCTTGTTTCACTCTGCAATGCCTTAAAGTCAGGCAATTTCCTGCAGCTTCTCACACCGCCATCGTCATGGAGTCATACAGAGTGCAAACAGGCTCTTCGTCATGACTATTAAGAACAGATACAACATTTGGTCTGAGCCAAAAGGCCGAGAAATAAATGAATAAATTATTACAATTCTGTAGATAGACACAAAGTTTATTCCTGGATATTAAAATTCTGTCATTGTTGTATGACAAAAAAAAAACCCATAATATCAAATAAAATAAATCAAACTAAAATAAAGTCAGTCAAAATATCACCTGGACTTCTCTTTGCCCTCAGGGTTATTGCTCATTTAAATGTATGGAGTCACCACCTGCATGCAGCCTGCCGTGTGTAAAACCAGAGTTGGACATTGGTGTGTAAACTACTGACCCTCAATTCACTATTGATTGCTGGATAGAGGTCTGAAGTGTACTGATCTACCAATGGTATTTGGCTGGATCAATTCCTTGCCTTACTTGCCATGCTTTTTGGTTCAACATTCCTTTGATAACAGGCCTTGTGCACTCAGGGCACTATGGATACGAAAAGTCCTCTTTTAAAACTATCATACCTTACCTTGTTCTATATGCATTGTCCTCCAGCCTTGTAATTCTGTCAGATATTGCGGGCAGGTGGGACTAGTGTAGCTGGGACATGTTAGCCGGTGTGGGCAAGTTGGTCTGAAGGGCCTGTTTCCACATTCATGCTCCTGCAATTCCAGCTTCTTGCTCACCTCTGATTTTAATTGCTACATTACTGGTTATTATCCATATCTCCATCAAAGGTCTTACAATCTGTACTCTCACTGTCTAAACTTACCACTCCCCTCTCTCCTGCTATTGTTGCTCCCTGAAAACCACATCTTAGTTTCTTTAGTTGGGAGATGCAGCGTGGAAAATGGCCCTTCAGCCCACCGATTCTGCACTGACCATCAATCCCCATACACTAGCATTATCCTACATACTAGGGACAATTTTAACAATTTTTGTATGGGGAGAACGCAAAAAATCCAGACAATCAGCATCCGTAGTCAGGATCGAACCTGGTTCTCTTGCGCAAAAAGGCAGCAACTCTACTGCTACGCCATTGTATTGTCCCTATAAATTATAATTGGCAAGTTTCCTTGTAATATAAAATTACCACCTTAACAGGGACTTGAACCATGGACCCACAGATTAAATGTCTGATCAATCAATCAACCTTTATTGTCATCTTGCAAGCAACAAGTACAGTGCAAAATGAAAAGACGTTTCCCAGTGAATAGCGGAGCCTCGCACATGAAATTTAAAACACTTCTCACATAATAACACTAAAAAAAACAATCCAGTCCCTGATGGAACAGAATAAATAGTTAAAATCAGGTAAAAAACAATGTTAAAAACAGTAAACCAATCATAAAAAAATGTCCGGGGCCGCTGATTTGAGTGGCCAGTGCCAGTTTTTAAAGTGTCCGTGCCAGCCGCAGAGTCAAGTCAAGTGACTGTGAGTGCAGAGTGACTGTTTAGCAGCCTCACAGCCTGTGGTAGGAAGCTGTTTAGCAGCCTCGTAGTCCGGGCTTTGATGCTTCGATATCTCTTGCCTGATGGCAAGAGATCCAGGTGTGTGTGGAGGGGGTGCAGTTTGTCCTTGGCAATTCTCTGTGCTTTCTTCAGACAGCGGCTCTGGAACAGTTCTTGTACCGAGGGTAGGGAGATGCCAATAATCCTCTCTGCTCCCCTCACTACCCTCTGCAGAGCCTTCCTGTCCGAGCAGTTGCAGGTGGAGTACCACGTATTGATGCAGTACGTGAGTACAGACTCCACCGTGCCCCTGTAGAAAGTCCTGAGGATGTTGGTGGGGAGTGAGGCCTGTTTTAGTTTCCTCAGGAAGTGCAGTCGCTGATGGGCCCGTTTGACGGTCCCAGTGGTGTTCCTGGACCAGGTGAGGTTGTCCGTTATCTGCACACCGAGGAACTTTATGCTCTCCACTCTCTCCACTGCAGTGCCACTAATGTTGAGCGGTGTATGCTCTGGCTGCGCCCTCCTGAAGTCGACAACCATCTCCTTAGTTTTTTCGACATTCAATTCCAGGTTATTTTTGCCGCACCAGTCCACCAGTTGTTCTACTTCCTCCCTGTACCTTGTTTCGTCATCTCCACTGATGAGTCCCACCACTGTAGTGTCGTCCGCGAACTTTATGATTTTATTGTCCCTGAATCTGGCAGCACAGTCATGTGTGAGCAGTGTGAACAACAGCGGGCTGAGCACACAGCCTTGAGGGGAGCCGGTGCTCAGCATGATCGAGCCTGAAGTGTTCTTGCCAACACGGACTGACTGCGGTCTCTCTGTGAGAAAGTCCAAGATCCAGTGACACAGGGTGGTGTTGAGGCCCAGCAGGGCTAGTTTCTCCACAAGTCTCTGTGGGATGATGGTATTAAACGCTGAGCTAAAGTCAATGTACAGGATTCTGGCGTATGTGTTCTTGTGTTCCAGATGCGCGATTACTGTGTGCAGCGTGGTGGAGATGGCATCCTCTGTAGAGCGGTTGGGGCGATAGGCAAACTGTAGGGGGTCTAACGATGAGGGGAGGCTGGCAGTAATGTGGGGTTTCACCAGGCGTTCAAAACACTTCATTATTATTGGGGTCAAGGCGACAGGGCGGTAGTCATTTAGGCAGGCAACCACTGGTTTCTTCGCTATGGGGATTATCGTGGAAGTTTTGAGGCATGTGGGGACAATGGCCTGACTAAGGGAGATGTTAAAGATGTCTGTTAGCACATCTGCTAACTCCTCAGCACATTCCTTTAGCACACGTCCTGGGATGTTGTCGGGTCCGACTGCTTTCCACGGGTTGACCTTAGACAGGATTCTCCGTGTGTCCATTTTGTCTATGGTCAGGACTGGCTGGTCGGTTTGTAGGCAGGGGCTGGCTCTCCTCTTGGGTGTGGTGTTTGCTGCATCAAAACGAGCAAAGAAGTTGTTTAATTTATCTGGGAGAGAAGTGTCCGTGTCGGTTACCTGCTGCCTTGCCTTGTACCCCGTCAATGTTTCGATTCCCTTCCACATCCTCCTGGTGTCTCCTGTGTCGCAGAGGTGTCCCTGGATTTTCCCCGCGAAGGCACGTTTCGCTGCCCTGATTCCTTTTCCCAGTGCAGTCCTGGTGGATCGGAGAGCGGCTGTGTTACCGGCTCTGTAGGCTGCATCACGAGCCCTCAGCAGCGAGCGCACCTCTGCTGTCATCCATGGCTTTTTGTTACCACGTGCAGTGAAAGTTTTCATGATGGTGACATCCTCAGTGCACTTGGCAATGTAGCTGGTTACAGTCTCTGCGTACTCCTCGATGTTGATGAGGTCATCATAGGATGCTGCTGTCCTGAACACATCCCAGTCAGTGTGCAGGAAGCAATCCTGCAGTGCCGAGGCTGCTCCCTCTGGCCAGACCCTGGTGTGTTTTCTCTCCGCTCTGACTTGTTTTTGCAGAGGTCTGTAGGCTGGTGTTAAAAACACTGAAATGTGGTCCGAGTGGCCCAGGTGAGGGCGTGGGGCTGCCTTGTAAGCCTCTGGGGTGTTGGTGTAAACCAAGTCCAAGATGTTCTCTCCCCTGGTCTCAAAATCCACATATTGCTTGAATTTTGGGAGCACAGTCTTAAGGCTGGTGTGATTAAAATCACCGGCCACCACAATGAAGCTATCAGGATGTTTGGTCTGGAACTCACTGACGGCGTCATGCAGGGCTCCCAGTGCTTCGTTGGCCTTGGAGTTTACATTTGCACTTGGTGCAACATATACAGCCACAACAAAAACAACGGAGAATTCCCTCGGCAGATAGAAAGGCCGACATTTCACGATGAGGAATTCTATCAGCGGAGAGCAGTGTTTCCCGGCTATCGTAGCGTTCACACACCAGTCCTTGTTTATGTACAAGCACAGGCCTCCACCTCGGCTCTTACCAGAGCTAGCTGCCTCTCTGTCCGCACGGAACGATGTCATTCCCTCCAGCTGTATTGCCGTGTCTGGTATATTGCCATGGAGCCATGATTCAGTGAAGACAAACACACAGCAGTTTCGTATATCCTTGTATGTTGTCCTGAGAAGACGCAGTTCGTCGAGTTTGTTGTCCAGGGAGCGGACATTAGAGAGGAGAAGCGAGGGCACTGCAGGTCGGGTGGGGTTAGCTGTTAGCCTGGCGTGAATGCCTGCTCTTTTCCCCCGTCTCCGCCTCACGTAAGAGCCTGCTCTTTTACCCCGTTTCTGCCTCCTCTCACACCGCTTGCGTCTTCTCCTCCTCCTCTCTCTCCTCTCTCGCCTCCTCTCTCCGGTCGTAGTCATATCTGCGGCCGATGTGTTCGGCCTCGCAGCCGGTAGTAGAAGTCCATAGCGGCGTATTTGGTCTAAATCGCACCAAAACGCGCCTTTACTACTACCGCGGTTTGCCCCGATGCTTAGGAGCATGTTCCTGCAGTACATATATCTTGGACAGACAGGACAAGACACACAACACTCACTTTTAAAAGCTCCGACTATCTCCCGAGGGGCCGCTGCGACTGTGCGCGCCGCCATCTTGGATGCTTTACCAACTGAGCTACCCAAGCTCCATTTCTAAACAATCTTTTCATCTTCTTCAAAGCAAAGGGTTAAGCACTGGAAAAGCTCAATGGGTAGGGCAGCATCTATAGACAGACAATATTTTGGATCGCACTTTGTCTTTACTCAAGATTTCAGCTTCTATATTTTCTTGTGTCTTCATCTCCTTCCAACATCTCTTCATTGTAGTCCATTGTCAAATGTTATCAAATGGCACTCCAGTAAAGCACTTTGGGATGGTTTTCTACCCCAGACGAGCCTTATAAATATAATCATTATTGTGTGGCATCACCTGATGGTCAGACCACTTACTGTCGAACCCTCGTCAGCGTTTACGACAGTCACGTGACGTCATGGGTTAAGGGGAGTGTCCTGCTACATCAGCAGATGTTACCTTGAGATCTATGTTTCTATGTTTCTATCACGAGTCAACACCCTCGCTCAGCAGCAGCACCAATGACTCTTATGTTAGAGAGACCCAAACGCACATGTATGTTAAACCTATCTCACCGAATAAAGTAACCGTTTGATCACAAAGTTTGGACTCGCTACAATTGCATCATCCCTCAGCCACCTGAGTGTTTCTTTCAGTCACTCTGTCCTTGCCTCCAACTGCAGAACATCAGTGGACTATGAAGCCTTCAGAATGACAGAGGACAACATTCAAATCTGAAATAGATTTCACGGGCATCTATCCAAACTATGTGCGTAACGTTTAACCAGCCATGCTGCTCTACCCACTGCCACAATTAACAGGATATTCCACTGGTTGCTACATCCTGGAAAGGAGGAGGGCAAGCTGGCACGGAAGCGGGATACTTTTCCTGAAACCAAAAACCACGGCAACATTCCTCGGTGGATCTGGGAAGGATCTAACTCATCCGAGGTCCAGTGGTAACTGCTGTCTGGTTTAGTTTAGTTTAGTTCAGTTCAGTTTAGTTTAGTTTAGTTTAGTTTAGTTTAGCTTGGTTTAGTTTAGTTTAATTTAGTTAAGTTTACATTAGTTTAGTTTATTTAAGTTCAGTATAGTGTAGTATAGTTTAGCGATATAGTGTGGAAACAGACCTTTCGGCCCACCAAGACCATGCCAACCAACGATCACCCATACTCTAGTTGTTTCCTACACACTAGGGACAATATACGGCAGCTAATTAACCTACAAACCTGCATGTCTTTGTAATGTGGGAGGAAACCAGGGCACCCGGAGAAAACCCATGCGGTCACCGGGATAACATTCAAACTCTGTACAGATAGCACCCGTAGTCAGGATCGAACCTGGGTCTTGGGTGCTGTAAGGCAGTACTCTACCATTTCACTGCCGTGCCACCCCTGTCATCCATGGAGGATGCAGCCATTTCTTTTACCGGAACAACCTCCCTGCATTTTGTTCAAGCCCTCTCCTACGTTTACTTTCTAACGCCAACCTATCCCGTCAGCAGCTGATTGACTGCGAGAGTTTAAAGTAATCATGTAAATGACAGTTTCATTTACTTTCATATCTGTCCTGGGTGCAGTGTCAACACTAAAAGTGTCTCAGCACGATGATGCATTGCTGTCAAGTGACCTGGCACATCCTGGCACAGCTTTGCAATGCTAATAACGTAATCTCATCCATTTATACCCCTTAAATCCCGAGAGAGGCTGCAAATTGGAAGAGATGTCAGGAAGCCTTAAAGGGCAACCGCAGCCTGGATTATGCTGGGTTTTGATGGAAGTTCTGTGCGAATCAGCTAACTACGGCGCGCAAACGTGTTTGATACGAAACACAAAGTGCTGGAGGAACTCAGAAGGTCAGGCAGCATCTGTGGAGGGAAACAGACAGGTGGCAATTTGGATCAGGACCCTGCTGCGACTGATGGAATAGAAGGGGTGATAACTGGTAGGAAGAGGTATGGGAAAGGTGTGGGGCAAGCGCCGGCAATGTATAGTCAGAGTCATAGATTCATGCAGCATGGAAACAGGTCCTTCAGCCCAACTTGCCATAGTGATCAACGTTCCATCTACACTAGTCCCACCTGCCTGTATTTCGTGCATATCGCTCTAAACCTGTCCTATTCATTTACCTGTCTAATTGTTTCTTAAATGTTGTGATCGTCTTTGCCTCTGGAGGTAGTGATAGGTGGATCCAAGTGAAGGGGGGGGGGGGGGGGAGGTGTTGAGGAGAGCAACCACACTCTCCGTGTTATAGAGTCATATTGCATGGAAATGGGCCTTTTGGCCCAATTGTTTCACGTTGACCAAGAGGCCCCATTTGCCTGCACCTGGCTCATATCCCTCTCTGCCTTTCTTATCCATGCACTTGTCCAAATATCTTTTACATATTATCATTGTACTTGCCTCAATTACTTAATCTGACTGCTGAATGGGTGGCGGGTGGCACCACCGTAGTGGCTGCCTCGCCAACAGTCTGTCTGTCCCCTCACTGTTTTTATTACTTTAAGTATGTTTTAAAAGTATGATTGAGTGTGTCCTGGTCTGTTGGGGGATGGGGGGTGAAATCGGGGGAAACCTTTCTCAATCACTTACATCGATGGAGATGCGATTTTCCTTCCGTATTGTATCTCCGTCCCCCCTGCGGCCTAACAACGTGGAGTGTTGCGGAATTTCCTGAAGGCCGGCCCGGTGCTTCAAGCCATGGACGTGGCACGGACTTACCATCATGGAGCCTGAAAATCCTTTGCTGAGGATCGCCCGTGAAAGAGCTCCAACCGCAGGGCCTGTGGACTTTTACACCGTGAAGCCCGCGGTCTCCAGTAAGAAGAGGCCAACTCGGGAGCTCCATGCCGCAGAGTGTTCCATTCCGTCCCAACGCCGGAGTTTCAATCATCCCAACACGAGGGCTTCAGACATCGGATAGTCGGAAGCGGCAACTGCAGAGGGTTCAGCCCCGACCACGGGTGAACAAAGTAGGAAGATGATTTAACTTTATTACCTTCCATCACAGTGAGGAATGTGGAGTCTGCTGTGGTGGATGTTTATGTTAAATCTTATTTTATGTGGCTGTGTGTATTGTTGCTTTTCACTTAGAACGCTGTATGATAACCCAAATATCACCGTACCTTGATTGGTGCATGTGAAAATAAATTTGAAACTTGAACTTCCACAAATCCACCATCTGCCAAAGGGTCCCCAAAAGCCTTGGACAGTTTGGGGGTTCCTGCCCAGTGTACACCCAGATCTTGCAGGCTGAACTCTGCTTGTGTGTTCCCAAAGATGCAATGTCACTCGCTTCTCTGAGATGTCCTTCCACAAGTTGGAGTACTGTCCAAATCACCACTAGCCCATTACAGACATTAGACTCTGTCTCTGGAACTAATGCGCCACAATGCTGAGAAATATAATCCGTACTTCGCTAGACCTATTGTATTTGACTTTGGCTTGATTGTATTTATGTATAATATCATCTGTTTGCTTGGCAAACCTTTCATTGTACCTCGGTACATGGGACAATAATAAATCTAAACATAAAGCTAAACTTAGATGCTGGTTTAAAAGAATCATCGTCTAGGCTCGAACAGAGTGAAAAACCCCAGGTCAGGCTGCATCTCTGGAGAACGTGGATAGGTGATGGATCGGGACCTTTCTTTAGACTCATTAGTTTATATGCTGTCTGGGTGCGTTTTCAGTGCAAATATCGACATTCACAAAGGAACTCAGTCAGTGCTGACATTCACAGAGATCCTCAACTATAAGGACACACTCCGGGGGTCCCTGGCAATGCTAGCACTGTCCCTTTCAGACAGACCTCCACCAATGTCCTCCCAATGACATCTGAGTGGTACTCACCTCGAAACCTTCCAACAACAGCAGGATTACTGAAGTACCCTTGTTTGCTTCACTGAAGCTGGTGAACTTCATATGTGTGGACAGAGATAGCAAGACTCAGAAGACTACTTAACAGAAAGACACAACCATAGCTGCACTTCCCCTGAAAATAGACTTTCAACAAGGCACACCAACCAGAGAGCTTGAAACATCTGGGCCACAGGAAACAGAAACCAAGAAAATATTTATGGTACCAGTGCAGCAGAGCTCTGCTGAGGTCAAGTTTTAGATGATCTGATATTTAAGCAGTTTCAATTAATCCATTAGCTTTAGGTCTAGGTTGATTATTGTCAAGTGTACCACGCGCGGTACAGTGACTAGTTTTGTATTGCATGCCATCCAAACAGATCATGTAATACTGCACATAAATGCAAGCAAGTCAAACTCAAGTACAACAGATAGAGCAAATGGCAAGGCACAGTGCAGAATATAGTTCTCAGAATTCTAGTGCATGTTCCATATATAAAGTCCAATGGCATTGATTAATTAATAAAATATCAAAATAACAATCAATTAAATTTGATTGAAGTGGGGTACAAAATCATGTGCGGAATAGGTCATAGAAACGCACAATTCTCTTGCCCATCATAGGGAAATCAAGAACCAGAGGACATGGGTTTAAGGGGGGGGGGGTGAGACAAAGATTTAATAGGAACCTGAGGGGTAACTTTTTTTACACAAAGGGCAGTGGATGAATGGAATGACCTGCCAGTGGAATTAGTTGAAGCAGGTACCACTGCAATGTTTTGAGGGATATGGGCTAAATGCGGGCAGGTGGGACTGGTATAGATTTGACATGTTGGTCGGAGTTGGCAAGTTGGCCCAAATGACCTGTTTCCACACTATATGACTCTACGACTCAGTGAATTAAAAAAAAAAAATACAAGCTTTAGCTTTCATTTATATGAAGTCTTTATTTTTTAAATCGCTACTCAAATTAATATTGTATCATCAATGTAAAAAAACAAGAAAGGAATTCACAATTGCATAAAGACACGTACTGATTGTTCGGGTGAGTTTATTTTGTGGATACAATGCCCCTAATTAATATATTCATTGACAACGACCTGCCAAATCATTAAATGTTCTTGAAAATGATAAAGTGATTTACATAATACAAGAAACATCCACTGTTGGTTTGTAGAGGTTAATATCGGGGAAATAATTAGACTTGCATAATATGTTATGGCGGGTGCATATTAATGCAGGCCACGAGCCAATTAATCATCAGAACATCAATATATAATTTGCATAAAATTATCCTCTTTAAAGAATCCACATTTTGGCTGACATCGTTACCTCATCAATAATGCAAATTTGGACCTAATATTTGGAAATTGGAAGGACAACCCACAGAAATTCAAGCAGTGAGATGTTCAAGACAAGAGTAAAACCTTCGCTGTTGAGATTAGTATCAGAGAGGTAATTCAAGCGGTTGCGAATATCCAGGGAAGTGGCCTTGAAAGCATTTATCTGAAATGTATTGTTCTATTTAAGTTTCACAACCAAAAAATAAACCGCAAAATTTCTATTTCCCTCCAGTTAAACCCCTGTGGCAAGGGTCCCAAGGTCACACAGTGAATTTAAATAATCTGTCTGTGTGAGGTGGGAGATATTTTGAGGGCAAATGGCTGTTTAGCTGGCAACTCCAGGCCAGAACCTTGCATTAATGATTGCATGGAGGTTAATTTACGTTGCACAGGTTGACTGGCTGGGGAACTCAAAACCACCTCCCTCAAGCCACAATTAAAAAAGGGAAAGGACTTGCATTTATTTGACGCCTTTCATGACCCGAGGAGTCCCAAGGCCTTGTCAGCTTTTCCTTCAGAAATGTGGTCCTGCTTGTAATGCAGGGAGACGTGGAAGTGAGTTTGCTCACAGTGACACCTCAGAAATGGAGTAAGGAGCTGGTTTGGCTGTTTTGTTTAGTTTAGTTCAGTTCCATTTTAGTTCGCTTAGTTTCATTTTGCTTAGTTTAGGTTAGTTTAGTTTGGTTTTGCTCAGTTTAGCTTTGTTTAGTTTAGTGATGCAGCATACAGAAAGGCCCTTCAGCCCAATGAGTCCATGCTGACCACTGACCACACACTTTCGCATCCACTCACTGTGCACTAGGGGCAATTTACAGAAGCCAATTAACCTACAAACCCAGAGATCGACACAGAATGTTGGAGTAACTCAGCCGGTCAGGCAGCATCTCTGGAGCAAATGGATAAGTGACTTTTCAGGTCAGGACAATTTTTCAGCGATTGCAGGGGAGGGGCGGGAAAATAGAAGCAAGAAAAGACCAGGGCAAATCAGGGCAGGCCACAGATGACCCTAGGCAGGGTAGTTCCCTAACAGGCCAATTGTTAACTAGGGAAGATGTGATCCCAAGAGGAATATATGGCAAGTCTTTGGATCGTGGGAGGAAACCGGAGCACCTGGAGGAAACCTATGCGGTCACAGGAGAACATGCAAACTTTTAGACTTTACTTTAGACTTTAGAGATACAATATGGAAATAGGCACATTAACCCACCGAGTCAGCGCCGACCATCGGTCACCCCATATGCACTAGCACTATCCAACGCACTAGGGACAATTTGCAATTTACTGAAGCCAATTAACCTTCAAAGCTGCACGACTTTGCAGCCTGGCAGGAAACCGGTGCACCCGGAGGAAACCCACGCAGTCACAGGGAGAATGTACAAACTCCACACAGGCAGCACCCGAGGCCAGGAATGAACCTGGGTCTCAGTGAGGCAGCAGCTCTACTGGCTGCACTTCTGTGCCACCCGTGTTGACTGAGAAAAAATAATGGTCAGTGAAAGCAAAATTACTGCAATTAAAGAGAGCTGCTTCTGAGCCACACCCTTCTCTGCTGAGTTGCTGGGTTTCTTTACCTTCACTATCTTTACTATCTTTAATGCACCTCAGTTTTATATAACCAGCCCATTAATTTTGCAGCTCTATGCACTAGTTTATGATTCAGATATGAGTGAAAACATCTCAACATGAAGAAGGGTTCAGAGCTGAATCGTCACCAGTCCCTTTTCTCTTGAGATGCTGCCTGACCCTTTGTGTGACCCCAGCACTTTTGTCCATCTTCAGTACAAACCAGCATCTGCAGTTCCTTCCTCAAGATCTACCTGGAGCAGTCGCAGGCCATTCAGCCCATTAAATCAATGCCAGCTCCTCATGCTGAGCTTTCCATTCTGCCTTTCCCCCTCCGGCACTTACCCCATGGATTTCTATCTTTTAAAGGCAAAAATTCAGTCCCGGTTCTCCAAGGTAATTAACGTCAAGAATGAAGTGCTTGGATTCATGGCCCTTTGAGATGATGTCCCTTTAAAAGGATTGATAAGGAAGATGAATGATAAGGTCAAACCAGCATAAAATGGATTACTGGTATAAAAATACATAGCAGTTCCTTGAACGCGAGTGCAACATACATTCCTCTATGCGATAGTTATGGGATACGGATAATGGCACGCAGTGTCTTTAGTGAAATGATGCAGTGCTGTTAGTCACCTATGCAGATGTTACAATGACAAATGGAATAACAGCTAGCTTAGCATGTGTTGCAAGGTTGTAACACACTCACGGGGATTAGATGACGTTGTTGAGGTGGGTCACAGAAGTCACCTGATCTCATAGAGCAGGGAAGAGAGTGCCACGACGAGTTACAGTGTGTGTGTGTGTGTGTGTTTTACTATAGGTGAAGCCAGTGCCGCAGTCAGATACCTGACTCCCACCATGACTGCATTGTGTACGCAGGCGAGGCAGGTATGATCTATCAGCATGACAGCAGAGACATGGGCAATGTGCAGAGGCATCTAGGTAGGAAGGACAACGCCAATGATATATGATGTCTAGTCGTCCCCGCCTTATTTCAAATTAGTTTTTTTTTGCCTACTTTGTGCATTTGTCAGCTTTACAAGAGAATACTAACACATTCCAATGCATAAATAAATAGATTAAATTAATCCTTTAAAGGGATAATGCAGTCATATTTTCCAAGGAGATGGGTCTAGTGGAATGTATGTTAATTACTGTACATTCTCTCTACTGTGGACATGCAATATAATCACCACACACCTGGGTTATTTAACGATGATTAGCTGTGACAACTAGTTGTAACCACAGTGACCGGATCACAATCCTACAAGGGGCCACTTACATCCAGCCCATCTGTCGTAGTAACAGCACAGAATACTGGGCTCAGAAGCTGTAAGGGTTGCGACTGGCCCTGATGCCGCAGTCAGTTATAGTCATAGAGTCATACAGCATGGAAACAGGCCAATCGGCCCAACCTTCCCACACAAGTTAACATTTCCCATCTATAATAGTCCCACCTGCCTGTGTTTGGCCCATATCCCTCTAAACCTGTCTAAATGTTTCTTAAATGTTGCAATAGTACCTGCCTCGCCGACCTACTCTGGCAGCTACTTCCATACACCCACCACTCTTTGTGTGAAACAGTTACCCCTCAGGTTCCTATTGAATCTTTTCCCCTCACCTATACCCTCTGGTTCTCGATTCCCCCACTCTGGGCAAGAGACCCAATGCATCTACCCAATCTATTCCTCTCATGATTTTGTACACCTATATTAGATCACCCTTCATCCTCCTGCGTTCCAAGGAATAGAGTCCTCCTCTGCTCAACCTCTCCCTATAGCTCAGGCCCTCGAGTCCTGGCAACATCCTCGTAAACTTCTGCTCGTGTCAACAGTGGTTTATTTGCTTGCAGCCCTTCATCCAGATTTGAAGGTAACAGATTAAATCCCCATTCCAGAATGTGTACACATAATCTAGATGGCTGCCCTCAACAAAGCGCTGAGTTTTTTAGTTTTAGTTACATAAAAATAGGCCCATCGGCCCACTCAGTCCATGCCAACCAACAAACACCTGTTCACACCAGTTCCACGCCGACTTACAACTCATCTGCTCACTACACAATCGGGGCAATCCACAAAGGCCAGTTAACCTACAAACCTGCATGTCTTTGGGAAGTGGGAGGAAACCGGAAGAAATTCACACAGTCACAGGGACCGTGCAAACTCCACACAGACAGCACCCGAGGTCAGGATCAAACCCGGGTCTCTAAGACTGCAAGGTAGCTGCTTTACTGAGAGATGTGTTGGGCAGTTAAAGGTGTCATTGCCCAGGTGAAAAATGAATAGACCAATTGGGTGAACAAAGGGTTAGCATTGCCCTGTTGGAACAAATAGCCTTCTGGATTGCAGTTGCATAAACGTTATTGTATGTTTAATACAATGGCTCAATAGACTTACTCATCCAAGCATAAAAGATGATTCTGATTAGTGGGAAAATTGTTCAATAGAAAAGTATATAAATATGGATCTTAAACATCAGCAAACAACTCATGTCTTCACTTTCTTCCAGTCTTGCAGTTATTAATCCCAAACAATCATCTCTCTTACAGTCCAAGTCATTGATATCAACCACATGGGATCTCCAAATGTTTCGGAGGCCGATACTTGCAATTATCTCCCACCAGATGCAAGTCCATGCTTGCATTTCCGATTAGATTGAATGGTCAGTTAGTTGGACAATGAGAGGTTCTGTATTACAATGTACAGGGCTATGGATTTAATGCTGGGAATCTATCACATGATGACAGTGAAAATTCCTCCAAGTAGGGTTTATGTAAAGTGCCCCTAATGTACTTTTTCAGATTAACCCGGGTTCGATCCTGACTACAGGCACTCTCAGTAGGGGAGTTAATACATATTCCTCGTGATCGGGTCAGTTTCCTCTGGGTGCTCCGGTTTCCACCCACACTCCAAAGAATTACAAATTCAGTAACTAGTACATGTTATTTATGTTAGAAACCAAGACATAGAGACAAAGAAAGACAGAAGGAAAAAGATAATGGCAGATACAAGGAAAGAGATGAAAAAGGAAAACAAAAATTTAGGATAAAGACACACAAAAGGATAGACAGGATTCTGATATACATATTTACGCCAGTGTTTACCCCCTGGTGAGATCAACGCTTACAGTCCTGATGGCCTGTGGGAAGAAACTGCTTCTCAGCCTCTCTGTTTTTGCTGTATGACAGCGGAGGCGCTTGCCTGACTGCAGCAGCTGGAACATTCTGTTGCTGGGGTGGTAGGGGTCCTTCATGATCCTGCAGGCTCTGGATCTGCACCTCCTGGTGTATAGGTCCTGGGGGGGGGGGGGGGGGGGGGGGGGGGGGGGTTATTGTAGTTCCCGTGGTGCGTTCGGCCGCCTGAGGTGGTAAAGGTGCTGCCTTGCCTTTCTCACCAGTGTGGCAGTGTGTGTTGTCCATGTCAGATCCTCTGTGATGTGGATATTTAAAGCTGCTCACCCTATCCACAGTAATCCCATTGATCCCCAATGGCGTGTACGTCCTTGGTTGTTGTGCCCTTCTAAAGTCCACAATCAACACCTTCGTTTTTGTGACATTCAAGAGGAGGCTGTTATCCTGACACCAGAGTGCCAGGGCAGCCACCTCCTCCAGGTAGGCCTTCTCATCATTATCGGAGATTAGGCCCACCACCACTGTGTCATCAGCAAACTTAAGCACACATGCTGTGGCAGAACCTGGCCACACAGCATGTGTGTACACGGAGTACAGTAGGGGGCTGAGGACGCAACCCTGGGGGATCCTGTGTTCAGGATAAGGAGGGTTGGAGGTCTATCTACCCATCTTGACCACATGGGGCCTGGCGGTCAGAAAGTCCAGTACCTAGGCACACAGAGGATTGTTCGGTCCCAGTTCCATCAGCTTATCAGCAAGTCTGGTGGGGACTATGGTGTTGAAAGCCGAACTGAAATCAATGAACAGTGCAAAACCTGGGAGACCGCATCATCCGTGGATCTGTTTGGACAGTCTGCGAACTGCAGCGGATCCATGGTGCAAGGGAGGGAGGCCTCGGTACAGTGAAAAGCTTTAGTTTGTGTGCTACCTAATTAAATCAGATAATCACTGCACATGAATGCAATCAATCCATACACAAGTACAATAGGTAGTGCAAAGAGTGTGCAGGATATAGTGTTGTAGCATTGTGGTGTTACAATTCCAGAGAAAATGTCCAATGTCCGCTTTGTGGTTGTTTGGGAGATCGGGACTACACCCTTGCTTCTGGGAGGACCGTTCAGTGGTCGGATGAAAGAGGGGAAGAAGCAGTTCCTGAATAGGAAGGAACTGCAGATGTTGGTTTAAACTGAAGATAAACACAAAATGCTGGAGTAACTCAGCAGGTCAGGTAGCATCTCTGGAGAAAAGAAATAGGTCGGTTTTTGGGTCGAGACCCTTCTTCAGATTGAAAGTCAGGGTAGAGGTATGAGCAGGAGGAGTATTGTGGTACATGCGTTCAAGCTCTTGTAGCTTCTACCCAACAGGAGACAGGAGAAGAGGAAATGACTGGGATGAAAATGTTTCTGAATTGACTGCTTTCCCGAGGCAGCGTGAAGTGCAATTGGAGTCGATGATGAGTAGGAGGCTGGTCTGTGTGATGGATTGGGCTATATCCACAACTCTCTGCCATCTCTTGTGGTATTTCAAATTAATTAAACAACACAATTAAGAGCATTGTGAAGACAGCACTTTGCAGTGGCAAAACTTTCCATGATCCTGGTCAGTTCAAGGAAGCCTGCCGTCACTTTCTCAAGGGGTAACTAGTGCTGACCAATTAATAATGGTAGTGTCAGCAACATCGATGCCCAGAAGAAATATTTGAGTAACACTGATGTAGCCCCTCTGGTAACCAATAGATAACTTAGTTTCCTTCACTCAACAGTAAAACTTTCTGAAGCATCAGCGAATCTAATATACACAACTCCTGCATTATTGGATCAGCAAGAACTAAAACAGAAACCAGTCCCCAGATAATCGGGAAACATGCTGAATCCCATCACACGCCCATTTTGGCGTCTTCTACAGATACAGACAGTTATAGTTGTCTCCACAATGCTGAGAAATACACTCAAGAACCACAGTGTTTAAATGCCATACGTAGCAACAATGAACAATGAAATTAATACAAGTGTGAGGCCACGTGCAAATTGGTAAAACAGCACCACATATTTTGCTTAGGTTGCATACAACCCAACAGAATGAAGACTGAATTCTCTAATTTTAAGTAACATAATTCCCCTCTCCTCCCCCTTCCTTCCTTGCCCCCTCCACCCTAGTCATTTTTACAAGTGTCACAAGGGCCTGTCCCACCAGCATGCGATAGCATGTGTCTAGCGCGATTAAATGTGGTCGTTTGAGGCGTACGGCCTCGCGGGGCTGGTCCCACTTGGCACAACTACATACGCCTCCGTGGTTCGAAGTGGGACCGACCCCGCGAGGCCGTACGCCTCAAGCGACTACGTTTGGTCGCGCTAGACGCATGCAATGGCATGCTGGCGGGACAGGCCCTACAGTTCTCCACATTGTTTCTCTTGAGATCACACCTTCCTAAGCCAACAAAGGACCAACCAGGCAACACCCTGCCTGGGGTCATTTGTGGCTGGCTCTGATTGTTCCTGGTCTTTTCTCACCACCAGCTCTTCACCTCCACCCCCCCCCCCCCCCCCCCCCCCTTCCCACCCCCTACTTTCTGTATGAAGATGAGATCCTGATCAAAATATAACCAACCCATTTTCTCCAGAGATGCTGCCTAACCTGCTGTCACTTGGTACAGCTAAACAGACCTGTAAAACCAGTATTCAGTATATAAATGTATAATAATCAACAATCCAATACATCATTTGGAATGCCCACTGTCACAGTGAGAACACACAAACTCCACACAGCCCCCCCCCCCCCACCCCCCGCCCCCCCCCCCCCCCCCCCCCCCCCCCCCCCCCCCCCCCCCCCCCCCCCCCCCCCCCCCCCCCCCCCCCCCCCCCCCCCCCCCCCCCCCCCCCCCCCCCCCCCCCCCCCAAGAAATGTAGCAGATTCTGGAATTGTGAGACCAAAGTAATACTGGAAATACTCAGCAGATCAGGCGGCATCTGTGGAGAGAGATACAGCGTCAAAGTACCATAGACCAGAATTGTGCACTCTCCCACTCGCTATGCTTAGGGCCACAACTGGAAATGTCGTCTGTCTATTCTCTCCACAGATGCTGCCTGGCCCGCTGAGTTCCTCCAGCACTTTGTATTTTGCTCAAGATTCCAGGATCTGCAGTTCCTTGAGTCTCCACAGTTATTATCCGGACTGGCTGGTGAAGATTTCCAACATTTTGCATTTTATCAGAGGTGCTACTCATTTCCTTTCCTGTGTGTGGAGTTGAGTGCCAACATTTAATTTAGTTTAAGAGTCAAGATGTTTTTTTTGTCATATGCCCCAATACAGAACAATAAATTCTTACTTGCAGCTGCACCACAACAGGCTTATACATAGTTTAGTCTAGAGATACAGCACAACAAGCTTATACATAGTTTAGTCTAGAGATACAGGACCTACAGCCCTCCGAGTCCATTCTGCCCGGCGATCACGCATTCATACTAGTTCTATGTTATCCCACTTTCTCATCCATTCCCTACACAATTTGCAGAGGCCAATGAACCTACAAAACCGTACGTCTTTGGGGTATGCGAGGAAACCAGAGCACCCGGAGGAAACGCAAGCCGTCACAGGGAGAATGTGCAAACTCCACACAGAAAGTACCCGAAGTCAGGATTGGCCAAATTATTGGGTATTTTGACCAAGTGACAGATTGACAGATTCTTGATTAGTGTGGGTGTCTTCAATTGTGGGGAGAAAGCAAGAGAATGTGTTTGAGAGGGAATGATAGGTCAGCCATGATTGAATGGTGGAGTAGACTACTGGGTCGAATTCTCCTCCTATAACTAGAACCCAGGTCTCTGGCACTGTGAGGCAGCAACACTATCAGCTGCTCCACTGTGCCACCCTAACATACAACAACGTCGCTGCTGGAATAACGGCTCAAGGGAGGAGATAACAAATTTTCCTTGTTGGTAAGTCACCACACCACAAGCACCTCTGGGCATAGTGTGGATTGGACCCACAGCATAGATGTATGGAACAGCTCTCGGTAATTTTGACCTCTGCAACATCAGGTGACCACTACTCAGTGCACCAATGCTCCATTGCATTTTCTACACCTGCCGTTCGAATGACTCTCGGGGGGGAAAATGCTAACAGTGTCAAAATGTGAAGCAAAAATATGATTTCTGCCCACTGGGAACTGAATGACATTGCCTGGACTCACGCTTTGTTGGAAAGGACACATTCATCCCATTAGCCCCGTTGTGAAAAGATTAAAGAACAAATTCAGCAGGGTTGTGCTCACAGACTGGGTTTTCCAAGATGAAACAGCTCTGAAAATAGGATCTTTCATACTGAAACCTTGTTTCTGACTCATACCCCCAACCTCCGACCTGACAGTGTGATATAACAGAATTCCTCCTTATTTTCTAAACGTATCTTTTTCATACCATTGATGTAGCTCAGTGATTTAAGCTTCCTAACAAAATACTTTTGTTGAGGCTATTATTGTCATGGGCACCGAGGTACGGGGAAAAGCCTTGATTTGCATGTTATCCAAACAGATTGGATATACCTTACATGAAATGCAATCGAGTCACAAGTACAATAGGTAGAACGAATGGGAAGGTACAGTGTGCAGAATATAATTCTTAGCATCGTAGCGCATCAGCTCCACAGACAATATGCAATATTCGCAAAGGGGTTGAAGTGAATCGGACAGTACCTAGTTTATAGATGGATGGTTCAAAAGCCTGATAAAGAGGGGAAAAGTTGTTGCTGATTCTGATGTCGTGCAAAATTTCAAGCTTCTACACCTTCTGTTGGACTTTCAGCAGTTATGTCTTTCTATTTTGGCAAAATCCTAAATAGAAAATAAAATTCTGAGTACAGTCATACAGAACAGAAACAGACCCTTCGGACCAGCTCACCCATGCCATCCAAGATGACCCATCTAAGCTGGGCCTATTTTCTCATGTTTGGCCCATACCCCTCACAACTTTATTTCTATCCAGAAATGCAAAAGTAAGATACTGCAAAGTATTTTCAGCGTTTTCACTTTCCCCGAGCTTTTATATTAATACTCCATCACACTCCCACTCTGAACCATCTGCCTTTGGCCTCCTACACTGCTCTAACAAGGCCCAATGTAAGTTTGAGGAACAGCCCCTCATCATCTGTTGCAGCTTTGCAGGCTCAGTATCAAATTGTTCAACATCAGTAGAGTTCATCTCACTTTATCTGTCAGAGTGAGCTTGCACTTCCACCTCTGATGTTGCTCAGTCTGTCTCTCTCCATCAACACAGTCAGATCTCCTGGGCATGTTCTGCAGCCCTGCATTTCACAACTTTTCCGTTCCTTTCTCTGTGTTCTCCCTGCTACTGTTCCCGTGCTTAACTTTAATTAGCAACAAACTATGCTCTCTCTTTTGAACTATCCCCTTTAAAATGACCCAACTTTCATCTTATTCCCAGGGCATTGCTAACCTTAGAGATATTATTTTTGTCCAATCCATAGCTCCCCAGCCTCCCTGCAAATTAATACCAGCTTATTTTCTCTACTATCCACAATGCCTTTATTTAAGAAGGGCTGCAAGGGCTAGCCAAGTATTACAGACCAGTGAGCCTAACATTAGAGCAGCACAGTGGCACAGCAGTAGAGCTGCTGCCTTAAAGCACCAGAGACCCGGTTTCGATCCTGACTATGGGTGCTGTCTGTATGGTGTTTATACATTCTCCATGTTACCAAGTAGGTTTTCTCTTGGTGGTCTAGTTTCCACCCACACTCAGTTTTGTAGGTGAATTGGCTTCAGTATAATTGTAAGCTGTTCCTGGTGCATAGGATAGTGTTAGTTTATGGGGTGATCGCTGGTCGGCGCAGATTTGGTAGGCTTTACATGTTTGTAGTCATCCTGCTGTATAGTTAGATACCTGTGACATTAAGGGGTAGACTGAGACTGACTCTCCAGGGTTGCTGCCTCGCAGTGCCAGAGAACCGGGTTTGATCCTGACAACGGGTGCTGTCCCTGTAGACTTTGTACATTCTCCTTTGACCACGTGGGTTTTCTCCAGGTGCTACAGTTTCATCCCACATACCAAAGATGTGAGGGTTTGAAGGTCAATTGGCCTCTGTTACTGTGTTTGTCCCTATTGTGTTTACTTACACAGATGACTGTGGAGGCCAGGTTAATGGATATTTTTAAAGCAGAGATGATAGATTCTTGATTAGTACAGGTGTCAGGGTTATGTTGAGAAGGCAGGAGAATGAGGTTGAGGGAACGATAGATCAGTCATGATAGAGTGGTGGACCAGACTTGATGGGCCGGATGGCACCATTCTGCTCCTATCACTTATGAAAAAAACTAAAGTGGGATACATAGAATTCGTGCACGAGTGATCGATCGTCGATGTGGACTCGGTGGGTCAAAGACCCTGTTTCCACACTGCATCTCTAAATTCTAACCTCTAACCACTTTCACTGCCTAGTGAGTAGGGCTGGCTTGGGAATGGGAGAAGCTCTATGCAAATGCAAGGCCTTTGCCTCAAAGATTACCCACAGACTCCTGAAAAAAGTGCAGTCCAACACATTCTAATCAGAGTCCATTTTAATGTGATCTGTTTCCACAAAGATGGTAAACAAGGCCACAATATTTTGTGATCTGCCATGATAGATCCAACCTGAAAAACATACAGCAACCTCTGCATGTTGCAAACAATCAATAGAGCTATTATACAAAAACCAAATCTCTGCTGGCATGTCAGTTCCACTTTGCGTTACTTCTTTTCATTGTACAAGAACAATTATGTTAAAAAAAATGGGTCAATAATCATTTTACAGGACTATTGGCTGAATGGAATATTGAGACAAATTTCAGCAATCTATTTGGATTATCCTCCTTTCCTGGAAAGTAAAGATTTACAGCATCACATAAATAACTTTTTAATTCTCGTTTCATTTATTTTATTACGGGTCTTTTGCTATCCACTTGCCCTATAATGATTTTTATATTTCTTCTCAGGGACAGATCCTTTTATTTTCCCCCACGAGGAACTGTTGATGCTTCTTGGGAAGAGCATAAGTGCCCCTTTCAGGCAGAGACAGGTTATTGCAACTGCCTGGTTTTTGTGCACGCTGCAGTTTATCATTCTTCCTTCGCTAAAGGGAGAACGTGAGTGACAAACTTGTTCAATTCTCATTAACATGAGCAGAAGGGTTCAATACAAACTTGTCAGGTTCAGGACTCCCTATCGATTAGTGCAGCAGAGGTCACGCATCAACAGCTGTCCAGACGCCTGGTGAATCAGCCTGTGGAGGACATGTCCTTAAACATCCTCCCTGGTCAGTGGGTGGACAATGAACAGTGGCTCTGTGGGCAAGTGCACCATCTTTGTCTCACGTTTGGCAATTCAGACGATCAAGTTCAGACACAAAGTGCTGGAGTAACTCAGCGGGTCGGGCAGCATCTCTGGGAATTAAACTTTATGAGATTTAATTTAGTTTAAGTTTTAGTTTAGAGATCCTAAGTGCTTAGAGAGTGTGTAAAGATAAAGAGGTGACACGGTGGTGAACCAGTAAAGTTGCCGCCTTACAGCGTCAGAGACCCCGGTTCAATCCTGACGAGCGGTGCTGTCTGTATGGAGTTTGTAAATTCTCCCTGTGACCACATGGGTTTTCTCCAGGTGCTCCGGTTTCCTTCCACACTACAAAGAGGTGCAGTTTTGTAGGTTAATTGGCTTCTGTTAATTGTCCTTTGTGTGTTGGATCAATCTAGTGTATGAGTGATCATTGATCATCGCGGACTCGGACCGAAGGCCCTGTTTACACGCAGAAACAAGTCCTTCAGCCAACTGAGTCCAAGCCAACCAGCGATCCCTGTACAGAAGCCAATTAACCTACAATTAAATGTAAAATGTCATTTGCCCATTTCTCCCCAACATGTACTTACCCATTGAGAACCTCCCGAACTTTGTTTTTTGCTCAAAACTACTGTAGGACTATTTCAAGATGATACCATACTCCTTGGGACTCTCCAAATGTTAACTCTCACCAAAGGATTCTGTATAAATGTTCTTTCTCTCTCAGGGACCCCTTGTAAATATTAGCAAATACGTGGGACCTCTCCCCAAATATTAACATCCAGCCAGCCCCTCCAGTTTTAACTTTCAAACAAAAAAACACTCGAAAATATTTTAATTATTTGTAATTCTCTTTGGAATACCCAGGCCAATAAAAAAATATTAAAAAAAATAAAAGATATGCTTCTATGTAGAATCTTAAGCAGCACTTTCAGAATACCGCAACGTGCATTACATTGAAATATGTTTTGAAAAGTGCCCTCATGATACTATAGAAAATATGAAATGTTGTATGAACAAGATAAACTAAGTTTTTGTATAAAGTTTTTAGAAATAATTGTAGTTACCTCCCTTTCTCTCGGTTTCTTGCTCTTTTGGGTACTACAGGAGCACAGCAGTAGAGTAGCAGCCTTACAGCACCAGAGTCTCAGGTTCGATCCAGATGACAGGTGCTGCCTGTGTGGAGTTTGTACATTCTCCGTGTGACATGTGGGTTTTCTTCGGGTGCTCCGGTTTCCTCCCAAACTCCAGAAGCGTGCAGCTTTGTAGGTTTAATAATTTAACCATAGGGTCTGTTTCCAAGCTGTACCTCTAGAGTAAATTAAACTCAATTAAAATGACACAAAGTGCTTATCTTTCCTCTCCCATTCATTTCAATGGGCTCACTGTACTTCACCTGGATAGGGTTTTTTCAGCCAGGTTTCCCAGAATAATAGCTGAGAAGTGTACGGATGTTGGCATTATGTAGTAACAAGGCTATCGACACAAAGTGCTGTAATATCTCAGCGGGTCAGGCAGCATCTCTGGAGAACACGAATGTTGATATCATCACCATTGGAGTTACCATAGACCTGATGTTTCATGACTGGCACTCTGCTGAACAGAAGCCTCTAACTTCAACCAGCCTTTTGGGGTAACCTGCTTACAATTTATCTACGAGGAGATCTGGGCCATTCGAGCTGGAAGATTTATCCTGCTGTATACACTTGGTGAAGGAGTGTGATTTAAGCACTGGATCCAGAATTACTGTAAGTTTTAGTTTTAGAGATACAGCGTGGAAACTGGCCCTTTGGCATCCGACCAAAGTTCACCCATACACTAGTTCAATCCTACACACTGGGGGACGATTTAAAGAAGCCAATTAACCTACCAACCTGTACGTCTTTGGAATGTGGGAGGAAACGGGAATACCCAGGGAAAACCCACGTGGTCACGGTGAAAACGTGCAAACTCAGGACAGACAGCACCGGTAGTTAGGATTGAACCTGGGTCTTTGGTGCTGTATGGCAGCAATTCTACCGCTACCGCCCACTGTGTCACCATCTGGATATCTTCTGAAAAGTATCACTCTCCTTAAAAATTCCAAATTGTTATTTGCCACTTAAATTTAATCCCTGCTCACTTAATGAGTTCCATGTAAAGAAAGCCTTACTAGCTGCCTGTTGAATTACGCTCTGACTTTACATGGAAGTAATTAAGTAAGCAGCGATTAAATTTAAGTGGCAAATGGCAATCACAACTTGCGTTTATGCAATGCCCCTAATGTGCTTTGACAGCCTGAAGTACTTGAGAGTGGAGTAATCACCAGTGTCCCAAAGGGAGAGAAGTGTTGACAGTGGCAAAAAGCTGGTTGAAGGGATGGGTTTTTCAGAGAATCAGAAAGATGGAGGGAAAGGCAAAGAAGTTTTAGTTTAGTTTACTTTAGAGATATAGTTTGGAAATAGGCCTTTCGGCCCACTTAGCTCACGCCAACCATCGATCACCCATTCACACTAGTTCACACTTAATAGGAACCTGAGAGGTAACTATTTTGCACAAAGGGTGGTGGGTGTATGGCTGAACGGAATTACTAGCTACCGGAGGAGGAGTTGAGCCAGGTACTAATGCTACATGTAAGAAACATTTAGACAGGTACATGGATAGGGTAGGTTTAGAAGGATATGATCCAAAAGCAGTCAAGTAGGACTAGATTAGCTGGGGCATGTTGTTCAGTGTGGGCAGGTTTGGCCAAAGGGCCTGTTTCCATGCTGTATGATTCTTTGACTCTATAATAGTATCTGATTCTGACTTGGCAACTATTTTGATTTCAAACAATTAGTGTATCAGACTGCTTTTCTCTCACCTCCGGTGGAACCATAATTCTGAACTCCAGATTCAGTGTGAAGTTGGATTATTTTCAGGCTTAAACAAAAAGAAAAAGAGAGATAAAAGTGGTGATATACCTGCCTCTCGTCCCTCCCCACCCACCTCACCCAACCCATAGTTGGGTTCAAATCCAAGTTGTGTTGCGCCATACCATCCGTGTAAGAAATTGGTAAAGGGTGTCCATGTCTTGGAAAAATGATCTGGTTTTTCTGCCAAGACAAGTCTAATATTTTCAAGATGTAGTGTGTCGGACATGTTTGTAATCCACATCTTATGAGTAGGGACATATTATCTGCAGTGATGTAGTCCTGTGACCTTTACTTCTGCTTTTGCAATGCATGACTGTGTAGCACCATGTGGATTGTACCAATACTGTTATGTCTGGCGGCTTTGTTTTATTTTATTTATTTTTTTTCTTTTAATTATAACTATTTGTTTTTCCTTCCTTTTTTTTTCCTGTTGTCTTTTTCAGTTTTTATTTATTTATTTATTTATTTGTTTGTTTGTTTTGTTCTGTTTTGTTAAAAAATTGTATAAAATAATATAACATATTAAAAGAGAAAAAGAAAGAGTAGGGGCTGATGTATGTTTCCAAAATTTGTATTCGTTTTTTTTGCCGTTATCGGGCCATAATTAATGAAATGTCTTGGAAATAGTGATAGCACAGAACAGGCTTCTGAGGTACCTAGAGTGATCAGTTCCGTGTCGGGCTTCAATTTTATTTTTAGAGTATTAGAAAAAATATCAAAAATTCCTCTCCAGAAATTATGTAACTTTAAACAAGAGGCAAAAGAATGGGTTATAGTTGCTTCCTGAAGGAGACGTTTCTCACAAATAAGAGAAACATTTGGGAAGATCTTATTCAGTTTAGACTTTGAATAACAGAGGATCATTTATTTATTGATTGATTATTTTGTCTATGTTATCTATGAGTATTATGTTTACAGCCTGTTATTCTACTGTAAGAAATAATGTAATTTTTCCATAGTTGGTACATATGACAACAGAACACTCTTGACTTGACTCTTGAGGTGTAAGACACTGCAGAAGCTGGAAACCTGAACAATGCAAAAAGTGCTGGTGGAATTCAGTGGGTTAGGCAGCATCGGGGGGGGGGGATGGACATAGAAACATAGAAACATAGAAATTAGGTGCAGGAGTAGGCCATTCGGCCCTTCGAGCCTGCACCGCCATTCAATATGATCATGGCTGATCATCCAACTCAGTATCCCGTACCTGCCTTCTCTCCATACCCCCTGATCCCCTTAGCCAAAAGGGCCACATCTAACTCCCTCTTAAATATAGCCAATGAACTGGCCTCAACTACCCTCTGTGGCAGAGAGTTCCAGAGATTCACCACTCTCTGCGTGAAAAAAGTTCTTCTCATCTCGGTTTTAAAGGATTTCCCCTTTATCCTTAAGCTGTGACCCCTTGTCCTGGACTTCCCTAACATCGGGAACAATCTTCCTGCATCTAGCCTGTCCAACCCCTTAAGAATTTTGTAAGTTTCTATTAGATCCCCTCTCAATCTTCTAAATTCTAGAGAGTATAAACCAAGTCTATCCAGTCTTTCTTCATAAGACAGTCCTGTCATCCCAGGAATCAGTCTGGTGAACCGTCTCTGCACTCCCTCTATGGCAATAATGTCCTTCCTCAGATTTGGAGACCAAAACTGTACGCAATACTCCAGGTGTGGTCTCACCAAGACCCTGTACAACTGCAGTAGAACCTCTCTGCTCCTATACTCAAATCCTTTTGCAATGAAAGCTAACATACCATTCGCAGGTGATGTTTCAGGTCGGGACCCTTCTTCAGATCGATCCTGCTGAGTTCTTCCACCATTTTGTGTTTTGCTTGTAGATAGCAATTCAGGAATGTTTCTTTAAGCTTGTTCTCTCTGCTTGTTTGTGTGCATTCTTTGTCTGATCTTGAATGGATAGCATGTGGCATACCTGCTTCTCAACAATTTAACTTTGTCCCCAATAGTTTCACAAACAATCTGCAGAAATGTGTAAACGGTTCTAATGGTCTTGTCTTGTCAATAAACCTTAACCTCTAAGAACATAAACGTGCCAGATCACCATTCTGACAATTTTATGGAGACCCCCAAGGAAAAATGGACAAAGTATGTTCTGATGTTCAAAACAGATTTTGGTGGGAACGTGAATATTATTGAGCTTACACCATTGAGGTCAGTCAGTTCAACTTGTTTATGCTAATATAAACGTCATTGAAGTGGACTCCAGCAAATAGATAACTACGGATAAAAGTTCAAAGATCAGAGACAACCTGTTAACAATGAGTGGTTTGAGGTAAGAAGATAAGTCAGATGGAACTTGTCACCCAATTGGTAAAAGAATTATAGAATGAATAATCAACCAAGGTCATCAAGACAAGTGAACAACTTCTGGAGATAATTTGCACAGATTGAGAGAAAAGTGGGACTCAGTTCGTTAGTCTTACTGTCTTTCTCGCTCCATTGAAGAAACAACACACCAACAACGCACCTTTCTCCTAAATTATAGGGCGGCAAAGTAGCGCAGCTGATAGAGCTGCTGCCCCACAGTGCCAGAGACGCGAGTTCAATCCTAACCACGGGTGCTGTTTGTGTGGAGTTTGCATGTTTTTCCTCTGACCGCATGGGTTTCCTCTGGCTGTTCCGGTTTCATCCACATCCCAAGACATGCGAGTTTGTAGGTTTGTTTAATTTAGTTTAGTTTAGAGAAACAGTGCAGAAATAGGCCCTTTGGCCCACTGAGTTTGTGCCGACCAGTGTCCCCGTGCACTGGCACTATCCTACACACACTAGGGACAATTTTACAGTATTACCAAGCAAATTAGCCTACAAACCTGTACGCCTTTGGAGCGTGGGATGAAACCGGAGATCCCAGAGAAAGTCCACAAGGTTACAGAGAATGTACAAACTCCATACAGACAGCACCCGTAGTCAGGATTGAACCCAGGTCCCTGGCGCTGTAAGGCAGCAAATCTACTGCCGCACCACCGTGCCACCCAGAGAAGGATCTATTATCATCTGACAAAATCGCTCTACTCTTATGAATCTCTTCTCTAGCTGTAATTCTAGCCACCTATTGTACTTTTTGTGGACGTTGCCCAGACCATCACACAAACCAACCTCCGTTCCTTCCATTGACTCCATTTACACCTCTGCAAGGCCACCAACATAATCAAAGACCAGTCTCACCCTTCACGGTCACTCCTTCTTCTCTCCTCTCCCGTCAGGCAGAAGGTATTGAAGTATGAAAATGCACATCTCTAGATTCAGTGTTTAAGAAGGAACTGCAGATGCTGGAAAATTGAAGGTGGACAAAAATGCTGGAGAAACTCAGCGGGTTAGGCAGCATCTATGGAGTGAAGGAAATAATCGAGGTTTTGGGTTGAGACTCTTCAGACTGATGAGGGGATGGAGGGGGGGCGGGAAGAAGAAAGGAAGAGGCAGAGACAGTGGGCTGTGGGAAAGCTGGGAAGGGGAGGGGAAAGAAGGAGAAAGCAGGGACTACCTACCTATTCAATGTTCATACTGTGAGGGTGTAAACTACCCAAGTGAAATATGAGGTGCTGCTCCTCCAATTTATGGTGGGCCTCACTCTGGCCATGGAGGAGGCCCAGGACAGAAAGGTCGGATTTGGAATGGGAGGGGGAGTTGATGTGCTGTGCCACCGGGAGATCAGGTTGGTTATTGCGAACCGAGCGGAGGTGTTGGGCGTAGCGATCGCCAAGCCTACGCTTGGTCTCACCGATGTAGAGCAGCTGACACCTAGAGCAGCGGATGCAATCGGTGAGGTTGGAGGAGGTGCAGGTGAACCTCTGCCACACCCGGAAAAACTGCTTGGGTCCTTGGATGGAGTCAAGGGGGGAGGTAAAGGGACAAGTGTAGCATTCATTTACTGTGGTTGCAAGGGAAAGTGCCAGGAGAGGGGGTGGTTTGGGTGGGAAGTGACAAATTGACCAGGGAGCAGTCTCTGCGGAAAGCCAAAAGTGGAGGAGATGGGAATATGTGGCCATTGGTGGGATCCCTTTGGGGGTGGTAAAAATGTTGGAGGATTATTTGTTGTATGTGATGGCTGGTAGGATGGAAGGTGAGGACAAGGGGACTCTTCCCTTGTTACGAGTGGGGGAATGGGGAGAGAGAGCAGTGTTACAGGGTATAGTAGAGACCCTGGTGAGAGCCTCGTCTATAGTAGAAGAGGGGAACCCCCGTTCCGTAAAGAATCTAGGGATTTGCCGATGCCGTGGTTTGGAACACCTTATCTTGGGTGCAGATGTTGCATAGAAGGGGGTGTAGTATAGTTCAGATAGCCATGATAGTCAGTGGGTTTATAGTAGATGTCGGTCAGTAGTCTGTCACCTGCGATGGAGATAATGAGGTCTAGAAACGGTAGGAAGATGTCGGAAATGGTCCAGGTGTATTTGAGTGTCGGATGCAAGTTAGTGGTGAAATAGATGAAGTCAGTGAGTACTGTATGGGTGCAGGAGGTAACACCAATGTAGTCATCGATGTAGCGGAGATAGAGTTCAGGGATAGGGCCATGGTATGCCTCGAACAAGGATTGTTTGACATACCCTACAAATGCTACACTTGCCGCATCTCTAGATTCAGGAACAGTTTCTTCCCAGCTGTTATCAGGCAATTGAACCATCCTATCAACAACTAGAGAGAGGTCCTGAGCTACCATCTGCCTCATTGGAGACCCTTGGACTATCTTCAATCGGACTATACTGGACATATACTAAATGATAGTCCCTTTATCATGTATCTGTACACTGTTGATGGCTCAATTGTAATCATGTATATGTGGGCAGTGGGCAGGTGCTATAGACCTGCACAGGAAGGTAGACGCTCCCACCCCCACAAGTCTTGGGCAGATGGGGCTCGTCAGCCTGGGAGATGGAAAACTCTGATTTAAAACCTCCACTGCCTTGTGCTAATATCCAGTCATGGAAAAGGCTCCGGGAGTAAACCTCAAGAAAATCCCATTGGAGCCCCTAAAGCAGTTCTTCATTGTCTCCAACTTTGCTCTGGCAGCTCCTGCAACGGCACTGGTGCCAAACTCTAATGGCCCTGCTGTTCCTTTGGATCGATCAACGATGTGGAGAGGGGGGACGTCCTGCATGGGCAACAGCCTGTCCTCCATATGACGTCGCCCAGGCTTGCATCCAACCAGGAAGCATCACCCATGGTCAGCCATGACCGAGAGGGGCTACTACTACCTACTAATCATGTATAGTCTTTCCACTGACTGGTTGCCACACAACAAAAGCTTTTCACAGTACCTCAGTACACATGACAATAAACTAAACTAAACTAAAGTAAAACTACATGTGAGACTTGATTGTATTTATGTATTGCATTACCTGACCTGTTTGGATAGATGCAAAACTAAAGTTTTTCACTGTACCTCGGTACACGTGATGACCATATTTCAGAATATCCCAAAGCCCTCAGTGATAGGGTTGTGAATGATAGGCTGCATTGCTGCAGTTTTGTGGTTAATGGGAACCTGTGTCCCTGTGTCTAAATTTGGAAGTTGCGCTGGGTACTGAAAGATAAAAATGTGGAGTTCCAGGTTTGAGGTTCTGAGTATCTTTGACATAATTCCATTCACGTCTAGTATAGTTTAGTTTAATTGAGTTTTGAGATACAATGCCCTTCGGCCCACCAAGTCCTTCCCGACCAGTGATCACCCCATACACTAGCACTATCCCTCACACAAGGGACAATTTACAATTCTACCGAATCCAATTAACCTACAAATCTGCACATCTTTGGAGTAACGATAATCAAGGAAAAGTGGAGCCCACAATGATACATTGTTGGCTACGGGGTAGGTGTAACGTCAATTGATGTTTTTGCATAAATCTTTCATTATATTTGTTCTTATGTACCTTCTACATCTCTCGTTTCCATTTCTCCTGACTCGTAGTCTGAAGAAGGGTCTCTACGTCAAATGTCACCTATTTCTTTTCTCCAGAGATGCCGCCTGACCTGTTGAGTTACTCCAGCTTTTTGTGTCTATCTTCTGTGTAAACCACCATCTGCAGTTCCTTCCTTCACATTATGAACTTATTACCTGATTTGATTATAGCATGAAAGAGAAAGCTTTTCACTGCACCTTAATACACAGGACAATAATAAACCTAAACCTAAACCTAATCGAATGGGGCCTCAGCAGGAAAGTGATGTCGTGAAAGGATACCCTTGGCAAAGCTTTAGGCCCTCAATACTGCATTAATTAGTGTCACCTCACAACGCTGAAACTACCAGCCAAGACATTGCTCAAAGAATGCGGCTTGAAGATATGGTTTCCTGCCTTAGAGGGAATCGTACTCCCTCTGAGTAAAACTGACACTTTGAACCATTTGAGATTGGAAGAGGCGAGAACTTATAGGACTACTTAATTACAGCAGATACGCACATTCTCCCTATGCATTTATGAAAACATATTCAACTACATGAATCTGTGTAAGTTCCAACACCAAATCTTTATATACTATAGAAAGTAACAGGTGCCAGGGAAGAGTTTAATGGATGTAATTCAAATACATGACCTGGCTGATGTCTCCATCTCACTCAAACATTATTTTTAGATTTCAGCTTGGCCAGCATCATTACTGGTTTAATTAAAGCTATGACTCCTTTAATGGCATCAGGATATCCTTTGATGTATTGATGAAGTGGTCAGCCTAATATTGGGGGCTGCAGCTTGCTAATGAATTATTTCTGGACATCGCTGACATTTATCTAGAGTTAGACAGCTGGAGTACCTGCCTTAAAATGAATCTGATGTTATTCTTGACATTGGTTGCTACCTTAGTTTAGTTTAGAGATACAATGTAGAAACAGCCACTTTGGCCCATCGAGTCCATACCGACCATCAATCACCTGTTCACACCAGTTCTGCGTTAACCACTTTTTCATCCACCCCCTGCACACTGGGGGCCATTTTTTCAGAGCCCAATCCTGAGAGGCCAGTTCAGTTATCAGGCAGCTGAACTGTACTCTCACCAGCTAGAGATTGGTCCTGACCTCCCATCTACCTCATTGGAGACCTCCAAACTATCTTTAATCTGACTTTATTAGAATTTATATGCACTGAACATGAAACCCTTTATCCTGTACCTGTACACTGCGGAAGGTTTGATTGCAATCATGTATTGCATTTTTGCTGACTAGTTAGCACACAACAAAACACAAAAAACTGTAGTTCGTTATGCATGACAATAATATTAAAGTAAACTAAATTAAATGTAGGGCTGCACAATGGCGCAACGGTAGATTTGCTGCCTGACAGAGTTTGATCTGACTACGAGTATGGAGTTTGTACGTTCTACCCGTGACCACATGGGTTTTCTCCAGGGCTCCAGTTTCCTTCCACACTCCAAAGATGCACAGGTTTGTAAGTTTATTGGCTTTAGTAAACATTGTAGATTGTCCCTAGTATGTGGAATGTGGCTAGTGTGCGGGATGAACACTGGTCGGCACAGGCTCAATGGGCTGAAGGGCCTGTTTCTGCGCCGTATCTCTAAGCTGAACTAAACTAAGAGCATGCAAAGAGTTGCCAGTCTCCGGCACCATCTTTGGTGCAAAAACGGATGTAAAAGGTCCTGTTAAACAGTAAACCTTTATTTCTGCTAGTGAACTCAATTACATTTATGACACTCCAGGTTCATTGGTGAGCCTGCAAATGGCTATGAGTGATCGGTATCTATGCGCTGGCTAATGTATCTGTCATATCCACTGCCCACCAGGCTTGCTGCCCTGTATGGAGAAGCCTCTTGCTTATTAACCATGCTTGATTACCACCCACTACTCTCCCTAATTTGTCCCAGTAGGACCTTTAGTATTGTTTCTTAGTAAAGAAAATTACAGGGTTCGAGCAACTGACAAAACATCCTTCACAGAAAGCAGCCAACTCACAAGCTAGGCACATGGATATGCAGGAAGTGGAGGATATGGGCCACATTTATGAAAGAGAGATTCGTTTACTTCAGCTTTATGTTCAGTAAACAGAGTAAGGAGTAGAGGGAGGGTGTTACCTAAAATTGTAGAATTCAATATTCATACCATTGGTTGTAAGCTACCCAAGTAGATTTTGAGGTACAGTTCTTCCAGTTTGCGTGTGGCCTCACTCTGGCAATGGAGGAGGCCTGGGACAGAAAGGTCGATATGGGAACAGAAAGAGAAGTTACAATGGTTATAAAAAAAAGACACAAAGTGCTGGGCTGGAGTAACACAACAGGTTAGGCAGCAACTCTGGTATGGACAACATAGACAGATGATGTTTCGGGTCGGGACCTTTCTTCACAATTCAAAAAATTAGTTTATAGGAATGGAAAGGGGAGTTAAAATGGATCATAAATGTCACTACATTGTACACATACTTCTTTGAGGTTTAATAATTTTCATGGGTTCTTCATAATTGTTCACACTGCTATGACATGGTGATAATTTGGACTTTAGCCCCTCGATCTTCCCTGGATTGCTCTTTTTAAAAAAACAAAACCTTTGCCGCAAAACGACTGATGAACATCCCATCTGTAACCGACAGCAGAACCAACCAAAACTGCTGTGTTTACAATGTCTTATGTGAGTGAGTAATTAATTACTTGCCGGTATATGGTGCGCTGTGCAATATCAGCTCTCCTTATTAATTCATGGGTGAATCCCCCCCCCATCAGCAAACCTTTCAAAAATCAGTTACAAACAATGGATTTTTCGAACGATTTTATTTAAAGGGCACTTAATGACATTCATGTGTGGGGCTGAGCCAATGGAAACCCTGTGTCCTCCATGATAGATTTGATGATGTTAATAACTGAATTTGAGGGGGACCTCATTGAAACTTACTAAATAGTGAAAGACCTGGATGGAGTCGATGTGGAGAGGGTGTTTCCAATAATGGGAGGGTCTATCACCTCAGAATAAAAGGACGCACCTTTAGAAAGGAGATGAGGAGGGATTTATTTTGTCAGAGGGTGGTGAATGAGTGAAATTTATTGCTACAGAAGGCTATGGTGGCCAAGTTAATGGATATTTTTAAGGCAGAGATTGATTCTTGATTAGTACAAGTGTCAGGAGTTATGGAGAGAAGGCTGGAGAATAGGGTTGAGAGGGAAAGATAGATCAGCCACGATTGAATGGCGATGTAGTCTTAATGGGCTGAATGTTCTAATTCTGTTCCTATGACTTATGAACTCCTATAAGATATGCAGAGAAATGTACCCTCCATTTGTTTCCAAGGAGTGCTTGCACACCACCTCTGAAACTTTGTTCTACTGGCATGAGAATATCCCTGAATACTTCACATCTAATGAAGTAATACAAAGACTTACAGTGATGGAGTCATACAGCACAGAAACACACCCTTCAGCCTAATTAGTCCATGCCAAATAAGATGCCCCATCTAGTGAAAGGAAATAGTAAAAGGAATCATTCATTTCCTACTGAGAGGGTAGGTGGTGTCTCAGCATGATGCGCCATCTGAGGTTTGGCAATTCTGACAATGCAGAACTGCTTCAGTGTGAGCTGGAGTGGGAGCCTGGATTTATGCCAAGTGTGGGGGGTGGGACATGAACACATAACATTTTCACTCAGTAAGGTGGAGGTCACTCACTCTGCTGCACTTGTCAAAATCCATCATGACACCTTTAGACTTTAGACTTTGGAGTTACAATGTGGAAACAGGACGTTTGGCCCACACAGTCCATGATGATGAGCGATCACTCCATACACTAGCACTATCCTACACACTTGGGACAATTTGCATTTATTTACTGAAGCCAATTAACCTACAAACCTGTACGTCTTTGGAGTGTGGGAGAAAACCAGAGCACCCAGAGCGGTCACAGGGAGAAACGTAGATATTCCGTACAGACAGCACCCATAGTCAGAATCGAACCAGGGTCTCTGACGAATATTGCCCCTTACCCTGCACATTAAGGCCGGCACAGTGATGCAGCTGGTAGAGTTGATGCCTCACAGCGGCAGTGGCCAGATTTGGGTGCTGTCCGTGTGGAATTTATACATTCTCCTTGTGACCGTATGGGTCTCCTCCGGGAGCTGCAGTTTCCCCCCACATGCCAAAGACAGCGGGTTTGTAGGTTAATTGGCCACCTAGTGTGTAGGAAGTGGATAGAAACTGTGGTCTGTGGGGACAGTGAGCCAAAAGGTCTGTTTCCATGCGGCTATCTCTAAAACAAAATCTCCCTCAATTACATACAGTAGCAGCATTATTGTATCTTTGTCACAGATGTGGGAGGAAACTGGAGCTCCCGAAGGAACTAGGGACAATGTAGAAAACTCCACATAGTCAGCGGCCAAGGTCAGGATCGAACTTGGGTCTCCAGTGCTCCAAGGCAGCAGCGCTACCTGCTGCATCATTGTGCTGCCTTGAATGAAATCAATTTATACCCGACTACTTGGCAGAGACAGTGAGGGTAGAGTGCAGAGATATCTTTGGTAGCATTGACCAAAGTAAAACTTGAACTATCTTCATTGTTTCCCAGTAGCTTAAGAATGGGCTCATTGATATTAATGCCTCCCAGTAGGGTTAGATTTTCTAAGCATGACTGAACACAATCATTTTAAAATCCATTCAGCCAGGCAACATCGCAGCAATAATTCAATGAGGCAATTCTGGAAATGTTGCCATTCATGGTACTTGTGAAAAAATGTCCTACGCTCAAGCAGATCATCTTGCTACCATCTGCCATTTCTCCCAATCCATATTGGACTTGGCCAATAATTGTTCAATTATACAAATTTACTATAGCAACATTCAAAAGACATTTGGTTAGGTACATAGATTGGAACGGTTAAGATGGATATGGGCGGGTGGGTCTGGTGCAAATGGGGCATCTGAATCGGTATGGACAAGTTGGGCCAAAGAGCCTGTTTCTGTGCTGTATGACTCCATGACTAACAGAACACCTTGCTCTAGTTACATTTCCTTCCACAGTGACCTCTCCCTACTTCTGAACTCTCATTAACTTCCTTTCTGATTTAGATCCACGTTGGAGGTTATCTTTAGTTCATTTATGTGCTCAAATGGTTTGGTTTAGTTAAGTTTAGTTTATATTGTGTACTGAGGTACAATTAAATATTGGGGGACAAATTAAAATTAATATCAGATTTTAATTAATTTCACCATTACCTAGGAATAGCTTGCTTCCTTAAATCTTACTATGTCCACAAGAAGTTGCTGATGTTCAGAATAGGGTAGGTCTATGGTCCCGTGAGCAAACTCCACCAGTCAATATCATTACATCAGTCCTCCTTTCCCAACGTTCTCATATCCATCAAAATGCCCTGGAATCTATTGATTTCAGCTTTGACTATACTCACTGAATGTCTACAGTCCTCTGGCTTTTAAATATTCACAACCCTATTCAGGAAGGAATGTTTCCTCATGTCAGTGCTAAAGAGCCAAGCCTCTTATCCTAAAATTAAACTGATACAATTTTAAAGTCCATTGAAAAAGAAATACAGAATCGTAATTAAGACATACCAACATATTAATAAATAAACATATTAAACTAAAATATAAGATGGCATAGCTTAAAGGTCGGAGGGGTAAAGCTGAAAGGAGATTTGTGGGACGTGGTGGGTACCAGGAATGTGATGCCCCATTCTGGTGATTGTGGAAGCAGATACGCTAAAGTCATTTATGAGGCTTTTAGATAAGTACGTGGATATGCAGGGAATGGAGAAATATGGACAACGTGCAGGCAGAGAAGATTAGTTTAACTTGGCATTATAGCTGCCACAAACATTGTGGGCTGGGCATGTTTCTGAGCTGAAACTGTTCTAAGTTTAGATATAGAAACAAGGAACTGCAGATGCCAGTTTAAAGCACAAAGTGCTGGAGTAACTCAGCGGGTCAGGCAGTATCTCTGGAGAAAAAGACTGGAGTATGAAGTAGTGTCCTGACCCGAAATGTCATCGAGCATTTTTCTCCAGAGATAGACACAAAATGCTAGAGTAAGTCAGCGGGTCATGCAGCAACTCCAGCGAAAAGGAATAGGTGATGTTTTGTGTCGAGATCCTCCTTCAGACCCTTTTCTTCTGAGACGCTGCCTGACCCACTGAGCTATTCCAGCACTTTGTGTCTATCGTTTGTTCTAAGTTCTAAATGTTCTATGTAAGTCAAACAACTACTTGAACCTATCTAACTCCACAGAGTTGTTATTCGAATGGGGTCATCAGATGGCCCTTCTTGACATATAGTGGAAGACTGGATGTGAAGTCAACTCAGGGAGTCATCAGTCTGTTGCTGTGCTGGGTCTGGTGATTCCAGGGGCTGAGTAGATGGATATGTGTAGGGAGGAACTGCAGATAACTTGGCATTATAGCTGGCACAAACACAAAAACCTTTTTTCAGGTTCCTGTACCTTCTTCCTGATGGTAGAAGCAATGGTAGAAGCAAAGTGGGAGCATGGCTAGGGTGATTTGATGACATTGGCTGCTTTTTTGAGGCAGTGCCTCCTATAGATCCCAGCATAATCGAGGACCAGCCTCTCCCCAGTCACTCAATCACCTCTTCCATCAGGCAAGAGGTACAGAAGTGTGAAAACACATGCCTCCTGATTCAGGAACAGTTTCCTCCCACCTGCTATCCTAAATAAGGAGCGGTCCCACTATGCACCTCATTAGAGACCCTTGGAATACCTTTAATCAGATTTTACTGTACTTTATTTTGCACTAAACATTATTTCCTTTATCATGTATCTGTACACTAGGTATAGCGATGTTCCAAAACTTACCTTCAGCGGCGCTGCAGTTTTCCCACTGGCCGTGTGCGCGACTTTGGCGCCTTTGAGGGGGGAGGTGGGATTAAAATCCAGGTTCGTATTGCCTGTCGGAGACGGATTTCCTCGGGCTGCTAGCTGCTGAAGAAAAATCGATCGGACTTCCGTTCCCGATTTGTTTTTTTTAAATCGCAAGACAATTTAATAATTAGATTAAATTAAAAAGCGACTTCTAACGCCCTCAATGCCTAAAACGTGACGGATTGCAAGAACGGGACAAAACAAAGGCTAAGTCGTCTATTTTACATATAATCTTGCTTCTTGGGATGGTTTTAATCTAATTTTACGTTGCGAAAATGTTATTTGGGCCCCATACGAATCGCCAGTGTCTTTCCTGCCGATATGGGCTTCAAATTCACCACAAATGCAACGTTACAATCGATCACGTTCCAGAAGCAAGATGATTAAAATGCCCTTTTTTTTGGTCAATCATGTCATAATCCGTCTAAATCGTTTATATTTTGTGTTATTCGCATTCCATGATCATTATTTTTAAACCAAATATTCACAACAGTTTGAGTCACATGTATTGTGCAAAAAACAACTTTGATTATATTTTGAGTGAATGTTTCTGGATTAATTTATGGGAATTAAACATTAAATTCCTTCCATCTGGCATATAAATTCATGACAGTGAGATTTAAAAATCATGTTATATTGTGAATTCTCGTGTGAATTGGATACTTAGGCTATTTAAAAAATATATCCTTTTCTTAAGAAATGGAATCTACAGGACATACTTAATGGGAAAGTAGTGGGCAGAAAGGTATGTCATGCGTGGTTTGAAGAGTAAAAACTTGTAGCTTACAATGCCTACTGATTATGATATGCCAATGTACCAGCTAGCAACTGATCTTCTTCATAAAGACTTGGTATATTGCTAGAAATTATAATTTATTTACCTATCTGGTACGGACTTACAGCATATTGTATATAATACAATAATATTAAAGTTCTGATCTTGAGAATATCACATTTTTTTAATTTTAAAGGCAGTCTGGGTGTTTATTACTATTTCCGTCACAACTGTCAATTTTGTAAATAGCTACAATTATGTAATTAGGCCCATTAGCATGCAACAAACGCTTTTCACTGTACCTCGGTACACTTGACAATAAATTAAACTAAACTAAAGGTGGGGGGTAGAAGTCTGAGCTGTGCTTAATGGATAGACAGGGGTTGAGAATGGGGAGTGGACAAACCAACCTCATAAGTTCTTGGGAGCCATTGTCTCCAGATGGAGGGGCTTCCTATTTATTAGTTTCCCTTTAGTTTAGAGATACAGCATGAAAACAGACCCTCCGGCACACCGAGTCCATGCTGACCAGCGATCCCTGCACACACTAACACTATCCTACACACACAAGGGACAATTTACATTTATACCGAGCCAATTAGCATACAAACCTGTACGGCATTGGAGTGTGGGAGGAAACCCACGCAGGTCATGGGGAGAATGTACAAACTCAATAAAGTTATAATCAAGCTAAGAAGAAACCCCTCCTTGATGTTGGTTATGATCCTCTAGAATTCTCTACCTCAAAGGGAGTAGATGCTCCATTGTTGAAAGTTAGGGCCAAAAGGGTGTGGTGCAGTGTAAAAGTCAAAAGAGTTGGCAATTGGGCAGACTTAAGATTAGAGGTGCAGGCAGGAAATGTGCTAATCCATTAACCACCAATTGCTATCACTCCCTAACTTCTTATATGTCTACTAACAGGACACCTATTAAATGAATAACTTTTGCTCTTTGTTAGTTTCACTCATTATCACCTTCTCCTCTGCCAACAATAGACCATTGTGGGCTCCTCCTTTTCTTGATCGTCATTGCTGGCTTTCATTTGATACCTTTCATTCATTTGTTCTTTGTACCTCATCATATCTCCAGTTTCCCTCTCCCCGACTCCCAGTCTGAAGAAGGGTCTGGACCCAAAACGTCACCTATTCCTTTTCTCCAGAGAATTTGCCTGACACACTGTGTTACTCCAGCATTTTGCCTCTATCTTAAATGTAAAATCAGTTGTCCAGAGCTGTCATCGAAGGATCTGAATAAGTGGAAAAACTTAACTTGCTTAAGTATCAGAACACCAATCTTTAAAAAAATAAATCTTGACCAAAAAAGAACTGCAGATGAAATATTGCTTTCAAGTTACAATTACAGCATGTTTAAACATGAAAAATGATGTTTTAATCTGCTTGTGTTAATAAGTTTAAAACCTCATGGTAAGTACTATTCATTTGAGATGCTATTAGTATGCATAATTATGTTAATTAAGTTGCAATTAAGCATCAATCCTACGGAGAGCTTTTCCACTTTAATTTAATACAGGTTGGTTGACAACATCACTTAAGCATTATTTTTGGTGAAGATTACAGGTCTCGGGTGGATGTGAAATAAGTTGTGGTATTCGGTGAAGATTTAACTGGAGAAAGAAGGGAGTTGGCAGTGATCCAGAATTACTTTGATTTCAGTTGAACTTTAAAGCTGCTGCTATGGCCATTAATTACTGACAAAATTGAACAGTTAGCATGCATTGTTCAAATGTGTAAAATGTAAATTAGAAAACTTGTTAGCAAAGATATTATATTACTCTCTTTGGATGCCTGGGATTGCTCTCACTTCTACATTTAGTGAACCTTACTGGCTTCTCTGCTACTGTTTGCAATGTTACTCATTGCTCCCATGGACCAGTTCCATAATCAGTAACTGGTTCCCTCTCAGTGCCCATCAGAAGGCAGGAAAGCTCCAGAAATTTGCTCCAGAAATTTGCTGGGGAGATGAACCTCCTTGGTGAGTCAACATACCAAGGTTTGATTTTTAAAAAAAAATACAGCGGGGAAACAGGCCGTTCCACCCACCGAGTCCTCGTTGACCATCGATCCCCACACACTAACACTATCCTCCACTCTAGGGACAATTTTACCATTTTTATCCGAACAGCAATTAACCTATAAACCTATACATCTTTGGAGTGTGGGAGGAAACTGGAGCATTCAGGGAAAACCCACACGGTCACATGGAGAACGTGCAGACTCCATGCAGACAGCACCCATAGTCAGATCGACCCCAGGCCTAAGGCAGCAACTCTACCGCTGCGCAACCATGCCACTATTGTAGAGCTATGAACTACTATGCACACTCTTTTAAAATGCATCAGTGGGAGATGGTCTTGAGAACCGTTCAGGCATGGTCGTGCAGCATGGAAACAGATATTCCAATCTACCAAGCCTATATTGATCATCAAATATACACTGATCCTATTTTATTCTAGCCCCATTCCTGTCAGTGTTCACCAGATTCTAACACTCACATACACTGTAGGGGCAATGTGCACTGACCAATTAACTTACATTGGGATTTGGCAAGAAGCTAGAGGACCTGGAGAAACCCAGCAGGTCACAGGGAGAATAATCAAACTCCACATGGAGCGCACCAGAGGTCAGGTTTGAACCAGGGTCACGGGAGCCAAGAAACAGTTGTACAGCTGTGCCATTGTGTCGCCTCAACATTGCTACAAATCTTATTCATCAATTAATTTTTCCATTTACCCTTCTGTCCATTGAGGGAAGGGCTTGTTTTGTTTAGTTTAGTATTGCCATTTGTACTGCGGTATATTGAAAAGCTTTTAGTTGCTTGATATCCACTCAGCGAAAAAAAACTACACATGATTACAATAAAGCCGTCCACATGCAGGATAAGGGAATAACATTTTGAGCAAGATAAAATCCAGATTTTTATTTTTTACACCTTGCTATAGGATGGATGTCATTTAGCTGGAAAGAGTACAGGCCAGGATGATGCCAGGGCTTGAGGGCCAGAGCTATAAGGAGAGGTTGGGCAAGCTCTGACTTTATTCCTTGATGTAGAGGAGGCTGAGAGGTGACCTTATGGTGGTATATAAGATCATGAGGAGAATGGATAGGGTGAACGCACTTAGTTTTTTTTAACAGGGGTAGGGGAATCAGGAACCAGAAGGCACAGATTTAAGATGAGAGGGGAAAGATTTAATAGGAACCTGAGGGTCATTTCTTTCACTCAGAGGGTGGTGGGTATATGGAACGAGCTGCGAGAAGAAGTAGTTGAGGAAGGTACTACAACAATATTTAAAATACACTTGGATAGGTACATAGACATGGACAGATACATGGATAGCAAAGGGTTAAAGGGATGTTGGCCAAACACAATGAAAGGGGACTAACCTAGGTGGGACATCATTGTCAGCATGGACAAATTGGGCTGAAGTGACTGCCCGTGTGACCGCTGCATGACTTTACAATATGTTTTACCTCATTAACTGTTTTCTTCTCTTTCTGTTACACGTCTCTTCCATTTATCTTGCACAGGGAGATTGGAAGGATTAGAGAATCTATGCCCATCAGTAAGTGCGCACGACCAGACACAAGAATAGCTTCTTCACCTCTGTTATCAGGCTTCCGAATGCTCCATCTATAAGCATCCGATTCACCCCTACCTCGATTTAGACATTGTACTTCATCGATGTAACTGGTGTGCAACAATGCTGAGATCTGTATCCTGCACTCTGTATTTTTCCCTGTTCTACCTATTGTACTTGAGTTTGACATTAGTATTTATGTAAAGAATTATCTGATCTGTTTGGATAGCGTGCAAAACAAAGCTTTACACTGTACCTCGGTACACGTGTCAATAATAAACCTAAACCTCAACTAAAGTTCTTGTTTTCAGAAAGCTTAATTTACAGAGCTAAACCAAATGTATCGCAATATGGGATTAGAAAATATGGAGCAATTCAGCTGCATCACCTGGCAGGGTGGGAAACAAAAGGACACAATTTGCTGGAATAACTCAGCAGGTCAGGTAGCATCTCTGGAGAAGATGGATAGATGATGTGTAGGAAGGAACTGCAGATGCTGGTTTATACCAAAGATAGACACAAAATGCTGGAGTAACTCAGAGGGTCAGGCAGCATCTCAGGAGAGAAGGAATAGGTGACGTTTAAGGTCAGAACCCTTTTTCAGACCGATATTGTACGTCAATTGTGCTTGAGTTTGACAATTGTATTTATGTATAGTATTATCTGATCTGCATGGATAGCATGCAAACAAAGCTTTTTCACTGTTCTTTGGTACACGTGTCTGCAATAAACCTGAACCTAAACCTAAAAAATTCTGCATCCTTTGCATAGAATCACAGCATCAGGATATTCTTTGCAGCTAATAAAATAGTATTGAAATGTATTTACTGTTGTAATACAGGTACAACGGCAGGAGATTTGCACCCTCCACACCCCACTAGCTGCAAGATGACAATGGCCATGTACTGCACATTTTAACAGTGTTAGTTTCAACTGTTCATTAGGGTGCTGTTAGGCAGCGTGAGTGAGGCTACAAACACAATGTCAAACGGAAAGAAACATGAAAGATTGTTCTCTGTCTGGAGAAAAATCTGTCGGAAGCAAATGATTAATAAAATAGAGAGTGAGTGTTGCTTTTGTGTAGTGTCCCAATGTGAAACTATGCAGCCACATTAATCAAGCACTTCATTGAAGTCAGCTCGTGCAAGAACTGTGAGTTTGCCTCTCACTTCAGTATGGCTTTATATCTTATTTTAGCTCACACATTGCAATGAGATGTATTTTAAGACCCTGAACCTATGCCAAGGCATTATTTGCTCACGTTTGAATTTGTTACATTTTTTTGTGGAGCCATATGTCGTAAAAGGCAGAGAGTCATACAGAATGAAACTGGCCCTTCGGCCCATCGTGTTCATAAAAACCATGAATTGTTTTTGAAAAGCAAAACACCAAATGCTGGAGGAACTCAACGGGTCAGACAGCATCTGCGGAGGGAATGGATAGACGACGTTTTAAATTGGAACACGTTTTCAGATTCAAAAACAATAAATTGAAGGGAGGGGGCAAAGATTTAATATGAATCTTTATTCCATGGAGCACAGGAGAATGAGGGGTGATCTTATAGAGGTGTACAAAATCATGGGAGGATTAGATTGGATAAATGCACAGTCATTACCCAGAATAGGCCTCTGAATCTTTCCCTTCTAGATTTGGACATCTAGTTCAATAAAGTCATTGATCCAATTTATTTAAATAGGACAAAAATCTGAACTGCTGATGGGACATAAATGGGTTGCGAGATATTGTGAAGCCTGGCCTAGGACACACACTGGCACAGCGGTAAAATTGCTTCCTTACAGCGGCAGAGGCCCGGCTTTGATCCTGACTACGGGTGCTGTTCGTATGGACTTTATACATTCTCCCTGTGACCGCATGGGGTTTCTCCAGCTGCTCCAGTTTCATCCCACATTCCAAAAACGTGCAGGTTTGTAGGTTAATTGGCTTCTGTAAATTGTCCCTAGTGTGTAGGAAAGAACTAGTGTATGGGTGACTGTTGGCTCGTGCAGGCCGAAGGGTCTGTTTCCACGCTGTATCTCTAAACTAAACTAAACTACAGACGAACAATGGTCATGGACATCCTCTGTTAAAGTCTGTGGGACCACAGGGTTAAGACACACTTTCATCAAATCCCATCACCAATTGTTAAATGTTCAGAGTTCTGTCCCTGTACAGCTCCTCAGGACAAACGAAGTGCAACATATTGAATGAGGAAATAATTGCAGCATTATTTTTAATTATAGGAACATATCTTTGCCAAATAATAAAAACACAAGGAGTTATAATTTAGTTATTCACCACCTCACAGCTGGGTGTTTGACTTAATTGGCTTAAAGAAAATGTAGAAAGTGACAGCCAGACTATTTCAGTTAAATCTTGTTTTCAAATAATAATCGGATGCAAAGTAATATAATGCCTGGCTATCTCTGTGTGCCTTTGTGTGTAATAGTACCGTTTAGTTTCGACATCAAGCATGGAAACAGGACCTCCGTCCAACTGAATCCACGCCGATCATTGTTCGCCCATTCACACCAGTTCTATGTTATCCCACGTTCTCATTCACTCCCTATACACTAGGGGCAATTTACAGAAGGTCAATTAACCTACAAACCCGTGGATGTGGTTTATACCAAAGACAGACACAAAATGCTGGAGTAACTCCGTGGGTCAGGCAGTATCTCTATCTCTGGAAATCCCATCTCTTTGGGATGTTGGAGGAAACCAGAGCACCTAAGGAAACCCTTTGGGATGTTGGAGGAAGTGTACAGTACAGAGACAACGAAATGCATTTTTAGCACCTGAAAGGAAACACAGGGCGTAGTCACTGCCGGGAGATCACACAGGCAAAAACTGCCCAAGGACACACGACAGTAGCACTCCCGGAATGGTCAGGCTACCTTCAAAGCCCTCTTAGCCCATTGTGCTATCTGTCACCCGTGGTCAGGATCAAACCCGGGTCGCTGATGCTAAGGCAGCAGATCTATCTGCTATGCCACTGTGCTGCCAAAATACCTAAAACCTTGGATAAAGTTCACCATGATCTCCACATGAAAGATTTATTTTTATTTATTCATTCAAGGGATGTGAGCCAGACCATCATTTACTGCCGATATGAGATCACTCACAATTACTTTAAAATTCAAGTCATTAAATAAATCTGGAGTCAACAAAAAAATCGTTTTTCAATAATGGTATAAATGGAACAACCAGCATGCCATTAAAACCAAAGGGACACAAAGTGCTGGTGTAACTCAACAGGTCAGGCAGCATCGCTGAAGACTGTGGCCCTCAGATACCATTCGCACTATTTGTGCCACAAATCTTCTATCCCTTTATCTTCCCATTTTTCAGTGAATGGAGGGAAATGGATCACGTGCAGGCAGAGGAGATTAACTTGGCATCAGGTTCAGCATGGACATTGTGGGCTGAAGGAACTGTTCCTGTGTTGTACTATTCTATGTTTTCAATGCCTTTCACACAGTTTCATACAAAAGCTAGTTGAGCCAAAACATCACCTATCCATGTTCTCCAGTGATGCTGCCTGACCCGTTGTGTTATTCCAGCACTTTGTGTATTTTTCTGTAAACATGCATCTGCAGTTTCTTGTTTCTGCCATTAAAGCCATTTCCTTTACAAATGTCCTACAGAGATAGGAACCTGCTATCCTTACCCAGTCTGCCAAGAATTGCCCCTATTGTGTAGGGAGTGGACGAGAAAGTGTGATAATGTAGAGTTTTGAGGTGCGGCATGGAAACAAGCCCTTCTGCCCACTGAGTCCACGTCAACCAGCGATGCCCGCACGCTAACACTATCCTACACACTAGGGACAATTTTACAGTTATACCAAACCAATTACCTACAAACCTGTATGGCTTTGGAGTGTGGGAGGAAACCAAATTTCGCAGAGAAAACCCATACAGATCCTGGAAGGAACGTACAGAGTCCAGACAGACAACACCTGTAGTCAGGATCGACCCCACATCTCTGGCGTTGATAGGCAGCAACTCTACTTCTGTACCACTGCACTGCACCCTAGAGCTAGTGTCAATGGGTGATTGGTGGTCAGCGGAGATTCGATGGGCTGTGGAGCCCATGCTCCATGCTTTATTTTGGGGAGAAGGCAAGAGAATGGGGTTAGGAGGGAGAGCGATCGGCCATGATTGAATGGCAGAGTAGACTTGATGGGCCGAACGGCCTAATTCTACTCCTATGACCTTATAAAATAAAAAGGAATCTGCCTGCACAAAGCTTCTAGTTCTGCCTGCTCATGTACGTACTGTACCTAAATGCTTCTTAAAATTTGCTATCATTTCTGATTCTACCACTTCACTTATGGAGCAATCCAGGCACCTTCCACCCTCTGTGTAAAAATCTTGCTTCATAAATTTCCTTTAAAATTTCCACTCTCACTTGAAACCTACTGTATGCATCCATCCTGGGGAATTAAAAAAAAACTCTGACCATTTATTCTATCTAAGCCATTCATAATTGTAGATACTTCTGGCAAGTCACTCCTGGTCTCTGGTGTTTAGAACTTTCTGATTCAATACTAGATGTAAGAGACATAAGGTTTAGGTTTATTATTGTCACCTGCACAAAGATACAGTGAAAAGCTATGTTTTTGCATACTGTTCAATCACATTAGATAATACTATATATCAATACAATCAAGTAAAACAGTACAATAGGTAGAGCACGGTGAATATACAGTGCAGAATATAGTTCTCAGCATCGTAGCACATAAGTGCCATAGACAAAGTCAATGTCCACAATGGGGCAGAAGTGAATCGAACGGTACCCTAGCTTATGGAAGGTTCATTCACTGCAGATGCTGGAATCTGATCTGTTTGCTTAACATGCAAAAGCAAAGCTTTTCATCGTACCTCAGCTCATGTGACAATAATAAACCTAAATCTAATCTTGAGCAAAAAAAAAACAAAGTGCTGGAGGAACTGCTGATACTATTGCAATGTTTGATGAACATTTAGACAAGTACACAGATGGGATAGGTTTAGAGGGATATGGGCCAAATGCAGGCAGGTGGGACTAGTGTAGATGGGATATGTTGGTTGGCACAGGCAAGGTGGGCCAAAGGGCATGATTCCACGCTGTATGACTATGACCCTGACTCTATAACTCAGTGGGTCAAGCAGCATCTGGGGAAGGATGGGCCAGATTATAGTTGAGGTTGGGACTTCAAGGACCCTGATCTGAAACATCATTTGTCCATTTCCGTCCACAGATACGGTCTGACGTGCTGGGTTTTTCCAGCTCTTTGTATTTTACTCGGGAAGTCGGTGAATCAGTCTGTTATTTAAACATAACAGGAAAAGTGGCAGTGTGTCACAGGATGAGTGCCATAAAAGTCCATGTGGAAAATGAATCCAGCATCTAGCAAACCCAGAAGGAGTGGGAGCTACTTTGGGTTTAATTCAAGAGTCATGATTCAAAAGTGATTTATTGTCAAATGTCCCGAAATGGAACAATTAAATTCTTACTTGCAGCAGTACAGATATTTAAATATGTAATCATATAAGATTACATATCTTACATAATCTTGGAGGACACATAATGGGGAATACGCCCCAATCTCTATCAACGGGGACAGTGTGGAGAGAGTGTCCAGCTTTATGTTTCTGGGCACACACGTTTTGGAGGACCTCACATGGTCCACCAACACCGCTGCGCTGGTCAAGAAGGCACAGCAATGACTGTTCTTCCTGAGAACATTAAAAAACACTGGTCTGCCCCAACAGCTGCTGACAACCTTCTACCGTTGCACCACAGAGAGCATACTAACACATGGCATCTCTGTGTGGTATCTCAGCTGCACGGAGGCGGAGAGGAGAGCTCTTCAGCACGTCGTCCACAGAGCGCAGAGGATTATTGGGACACAGCTACCAGCCTTGGAGGGCATCTACTATACACGGTACCTCAGGAAGGCCGTCAGCATTCACAAAGACTCCTCACGCCCTTGAAATAGTCTGTTCGAACTTCTACCTTCCGGCAGACGTTACAAGGCCTTCTACGCCCACACCTCCAGACTCAGGAACAGCTTCATCCCCAGAGCTATCGCTGCTCTGAACCGGAACTGCTGAGTGCCCCCCAACCCCATGAACTGTCTCCCTCAGATGGTCACGTTGCACATCAACCTAGCACAGACATATTTGCACTTTAGACTGTTTTACTGTTCTTTTTTTTTAATAAATCATGTTTCTCGGGGTACCTGTATCTAAATTTTATTAGCTGTTTAAGTTATGACATCGGATGGAAGCTGCATACCAAATCTCGTTGCACCTATGTGCAATGACAATAAAATATATGATTATTATTATTATTATTATTATTATTATTATTAGGATAATTTTGACCCGAAACATCGCCCATTCCTTCTCTCTAGAGATGCTGCCTCGACGGCTGAGTTACTCCAACGTTTTATGTAATCATAATACTCTATAAAACCCATAATAAACTACAGCAAAAAAGAAATATATATGGGACATATATATTTACATGTATGTAATTATGTAACATTGATAAAATAGTAGTGATGATAATCAATGATTGCTTTCTTTGTAAGCTCCTCCTTTATCCTACAAAGATCCAACATAGCTGCTCTACCCTCATTTTGACCTTGCAAGCATACCTTTATTTAACCATTGTTTGACCAGAATTTTTGTTTAGTTTAGAGATATAGTGTGGAAACAGGCCCTTCGGCCCACTGAGCCTGCGCCGATCAACCTGTACACTGAGTCTATACTACACGCTAAGGACAATGTGCAGGGGCCAATTAACCTACACATCTTTGGAGCGTGGGGGGGAACCAGAGCGCCCGGAGAAAGCCCACGTGGTCACAGGGGGCTTTCAATCAGACAGCACCCCTAGTCAGGATTCAAAACCAGGTCTTTGGTTCAGTTCAAATGTTTATGTTATAGGAGCAGAATTAGACCATTTGGCCCATCTAGTCTACTCCTCCATTCAATCATAGCTGATCTTTCTTTCCGTTTCAACCCTATTCTCCTGTCTTCTCCCCATAACTCCTGGCATCCTGTAACGCAGTAAAGGGCCTGTCGCACTTTGGCGATTTTTTCGGCGACTGCCGGCATAATTGACTGACGTATCTGGTCACCGAAAAAGTTACGGCACGATGCAGCGTAATGGGGCGTGATGCGGTGTAACGGGGCGGTGACGTGGCCTGACGCGGCGTGATGACGTATTGACGCGCGGTGTTTGTTCAAGTGTCGCAACATTTCTTTTGTCACCGCTGGATTTTGAAATGTTCAAAATCTTTCGGTGACCCTGATACATCAGTCAATGATGCCGGCAGTTGCCGAAAACATCGCCAAGTGGGACAGGTCCTTAACTCTACTGCTGCTCTGCTGTGCTGCTCTCTTTCACTGAACCCCTCATCCTCTCCACCACTCCCTGATACTGTATGCACTGCACAACCCCTCGTTTTCAGAAAGCTTTGAGCTCTGCCCCCTAAAATTTCCTTATGTGGCACTGTATTAATTTGTATTGGATGGCAGCCTTCTGAAGCTGCCTGGGCCATTTAGTACATTAAAGGTGCTGAACAAATGATAGTTATTGCAGTTAATCGGGCGAGTCGCTGCACAAGGTTGAAATCTAGATCAGAGACGAAGGATTTTTTTTTTCAGGCTGCTCAAAGCAGGAGGGTGTTGTGGAGGTAAAGTAGTTCAGGGAGAACATTTCAGAGGTCAATGGCACATAGATAATAAGAAACGAGCAATAATCAGCTTTGAGAAAAGGGTAACGTGCGTGTGGGGACATATGGTTCAGAAGATTGCTCAGATAGCATAGGGTCAATTCATAATTTAACTGACATCTTCAATGGTGTAAGTGTCCTTAATTTCTAATTTAGCCACAGAGGGATGTTGATTAAGTGAATGTAATTTCCATTCTCTTTTGTCTTTGTGCATGAACAATAATTAAATGCAATAAAATTCTTTGTAGTATTCCCTTTATGTTCAACTGTCTTTACTGCTATATTAAAATGCATAGATGGTACAATATTAGAAACATCACAAAGGCCTAATACCTATCCCAGGTCAGTGCTTATTGTTAGCATTAGTCAAATCCCTGTGCAAATTAAAACTAATCTGATTTTATTTTTAAAGTTCAAGAATGACAGTGATTCACCCGTTGTGATGTAAATTTCTCATCATGGAATATTTGTCACACCAAACCTTATATTTATATTTTTACACCTGTATGCTTATGTCAGCATGTAGTGTAAGTTAATGCACAAATATCAGGCACAATCATGCACTATCATGTAGACCTTCCATGCATAATTGGTCCATATGGTCATTATCATTAAATAGGAAATTAGACTTTGGAAGCTTTTGGGTCCAATCTAACTATTACAGGTTAATGTGGAAGCTTATTAGATTCAAACTATTAAAGGTTATTGTGAAGCCTTAATGAAATCCAAGCGTTGCAGGTTATCATAGAAGGGTGTACTACAGAGAGAATCCATTCGACCCATTTTACCTGTACTAGCCAATAGAAAACTATGATCCTTTTAATCCAGTCTGAATTTAATTCAGTCTGAAGAAGGGTTTTGGCCCGAAACGTTGCCTATTTCCTTCAATCCAGAGCAGCTGAGTTTCTCCAGCATTTTTGTCTACCTTCAATTTTCCAGCATCTGCAGGTCTATCTTAAATATCCTTTTAATCCAGCTCTTTTGCCCTTTCCTCACCAACCTTACACTTTTGGAACTTTCCAATTCCCCTTTGGAAAGTTACACTTGATTCTATGTACGCCACCCCCCCCCACACACACACATCAGAACAAACCAAGCAACAAACGGCTTCCTTATGCTCTGTTTTTTTTGGTATTTCATTTAGTTTAATTTTGAGATTTATCTAAAGAGGATTTTAGAGTTATCCCATGTTTGCATCTTATCACCCTATACGTTAAGGGCAATTTTGCAATGGCTAATATACCTACAAACCTGTTGAAAGGAAATGCGGTTGCTGGTATATTTTGAAGACGCTGGTATATCTGAGAAGTCTGAAGTAGGTTCCTGGTCCGAAACATTGCTCATCCTTTATCTCTTGTTATTTACTCTATCTAAACCTTTTACAGATGAGAGCTATTACAAATTAACTGGAGGAAACACTGAAAGTTTAAATGTTTAAAATCCAAAGTTTACAAGTTAATACTGTATGAAGAATTTCTAGACCAGCTACTATCTCCCAATATCAACACCAAATTAAGTTCACTGTAGCAGCTACACATTCTACGTTCCTTAAACTGAGGTCATTGAAGCCAGTCTGGTCCTTCAAAGCAGAGAGGATTTTCAAGGCAATGGTATTTACAAAACAAAAACAAGTCATTGGTTAGATTAGTTCAGGTTGGCCTACAGTATTTACATTATTCCTGTATTCTTATCGGCTCCCACTCCCAATGATTCTATCACTCACCCAGATATTTAGGGCCAATTAACCTACCGACCTATATGTCTTTGGGCTGTCTGTGAAATCCAGAGGACCTGGAGGAAACCCAAGTGGTCGCAGTGAGAACAAGCAAATTTCATATGCACAGAAATTACAAGTTAATGTGAACAATTTCGAGACATGTTACTATCTCCTGTCATCAACACCAAATGAAGTTCACTGATATTTCAGTTGGGCTTCTTACAACCTAGCGGTATGAATATTGATTTCTCTAACTTCATATAACTCTTGCATCCCCTCTCTCTCCTTCCCTCCCCCACCCTAGTCATCGTACTAGTTTCACTATCGTCCTACTGAGTTTCACTATTTGTATCACTCATCATCACCTTCCCCACCGCCAACAATGGACCATTTCTTTGATCAGCGTAGCTTTTTGCATATCTTTCATCCTTTTGTTCTATGTACCTTCTATATCTCAGGTTTCCCTCTCCCTTGACTCTCAGTCCGAAGAAGAGCATCAAAACATGACCTATTCCTTTTCACTAGTGATGCTCCTGACCCGCTGAGTTACTCCAGCTTTCTGTGTCTATCTTTGGTGTAAACCAGCATCTGCAGTTCCTTTCTACGTATGAATGGTTCAATCCTGACCTCTTGTGTTGTCTATGTGGAGTTTAAATGTTCTCCCTGCAAATGACATAGTTTTCACCAACCAATCAAGATTCTTCCCCATCCCAAATACATGTTTGTAGATTAGTTGGTTGTTTCTAAATCATTCCTCATGTAAATTCATGAAAGACAAACCACTAAGGTTCTTTATTCTCTCGTGCACAGCGCAGTTGGTGGGCATTGTTTAATTCATCATTGTGACTGGACCAACATCCTCACAGCTATCAAGTCATAAGTGTTTAATTGTCCTACGTACCAAAAACAGGACTATGATTAATACGGGTGTCAGGGGTTATGGCGAGGATGCTGGAGAAGGGGGTTGAGAGGGAAAGGTAGATCAGCCGTGATTGAATGGCGGAGTAGACTTCTTGGCCTGGACAAATTGCCTAATTCTGCTTGGAGAACTTATGAACTTACAAAATTCTTACATGCAGCAGCATAATAGGCCCATAAACACAGTACTCATAGTTAGCAAAATTAACCAAAAAAATCAATAAATTAAAAAAAACAGTTATTGTAAAACAAAAGCCCGAAGTCCCGAGTGCAACCAAGACAGTTTGTAGTTCATAACTTTGTTCATGTTTGTAGTGTTCAAGACACTCGTGGTTGTTGGAGGTAACAGTTTTCAGACTTCATTCCTCCCGATGGCAGGAGTGAAGTCGGCAGTCGTAGGTGTGGTCGTAGGTTGTCGTAGGTGTGGTCGTAGGTGGACGTCCTAATGGCTCGCCAGTTGTTGGTAGCTTGCTGTAAATTGACGTCGACTAGGTGGTAAGTTGTTGTAGCTTGTCGTAGACATTGTCATAGACATTGCCCTAGGGGGATCCAGTTGCCGTTTTTGCGGCGTCCTGCTACGAATATGACAGTCACCTGAAAAATCACCTAAGTGGGACAGGCCTTTAAGCTTTCTCTGCGCCATATATGGTAAACGTGGAAACAAAATGAATTCAGATTCTTGACAGTCTGCAAAGTAATAAAATAAGAATTGTAAGGAACCTCTAAGAGCATGATCTGTATCCGAGTGTTGCAGAGAACTTGCCTATTAATAGGAAACCAAGTGCTTAGAAGCCCAAATTCTACCCTCATTGTCAATGAACCAAACCACAGAGAGCCCTTTTAAAGCTTTTGCTCCAAGAGACAGTTTCTCAATATTAGTTATTTCACCCTTGCAGCAACCGAGAATCATAGGGCTTGTTAGATCGGCCAAGGTGAAGTCGCCATTAATCGGAGGATGAAGAGGCTGTTGATTTTGTTTTAATTCTGCAAATTGAGCAATTCCTGTTCTTGCCCAACCTAACCCCTTTTTAGAAATATGATGGAGTGCAAGGGTGAAGGTGGTTAAGGTTTATAAGCTTGAGGTTCAAAAAGCCACACTTTCTAAGCCCTTGTTAATTATTTTTCTCTTCCTGTGGTCATTGATCACATACACTCAGAAAACACTTTGGGAAAGGTGGCCTTTCTTCTTACAATCTATTCTGAGAGGAAGCTGAAGGCTTATTGAGATCAAAATTCAGTTGAAACAGAGCTGCAATGTATTCAGTGTTCTTTTTCAGGCTTTGAGGAGCCTTATTAATGTGTTTTTTTGTGGTTTCCTATCATCATTGAGGAACCTAGCCCACAAGCTATCAAAAACCATGACCTTTCACATAGCCAAGGCCATTTAGTGCAACAGCAAATCTCAGTTACGCTATTAATCCCAAGCAACAGATTTTTCTTCCGCATACTTCATTTTTTTTTGAGCCGAGAGGTCAGGTGGGTGACCCCAGATATATATTACCCAGGCAGATGCAGACTGGCCAGAACAAATGCATCTAGTTACTCTCTCAGTCTGAAGAACGGTCTTGACGCAAAATGTCACCTACCCATGTTCTCCAGAGATGCTGCCTGACCCACTGAGTTACTTCAGCACTTTGTGCCGAGTGTTCAAGAAGGAACTGCAGATGCTGGAAAATCGAAGGTAGACAAAATTTCTCGAGAAACTCAGCGGGTCCGGCAGCATCTATGGAGCGAAGGAAATACGCAACGTTTCGGTCCGAAACCCTTCGCTCCGTAGATGCTGCCGTACCTGCTGAGTTTCTCCCACAATTTTGTCTACCTTTGTGTCTAGTCTTTCCTTCTTACAGAAACCTGGTCAACAGGATCGGCACAGTGGCACAGCTGTAGAATTGCTGCCTGACAGTGCCAGAGATCCGGGTTTGATCCTGACTACGGGTGCTGTCTGGACGGAGCTTGTATGTTCTCCCCATGAGAGTGTGGGTTTACTCCATCTGAATTTTACCACCCACACACCAAAGATATACAGGTTTGTAGGTTAATTGGCTTCAGTAAAATTGAAAATTGTCCCTAGTGTGTAGGATAGTGTTAGTGTACGGGGATCGTTGGTCGGTGCGGCCTTTTTCAATCCTATATCTCTATACTAAACTAAACTAATCAGAACAGCAATTTGACTGATAAGATTTGGTTGTTCTAAGACTTAATTTCACGGTAGCAGATCACAAGATAGAGAGGGAGATACCACAAATGCATGTACAATTTTCTTTAAAATGGAACAACTTAAAAGAGACACATTGTCACATTAAGGGGTTAGGATTGTGTCCGTTATTTTGTGCTTTAGAATTTGAAATCAAAATTTCATTTCATATCTGCATCAAAACTAATCCCTCCCATCCCATCCCTCACCTGTATCCACCTATAATTTGTCAGGCTTTGTTCCAGCCCCACTTCTCTTTTCCAGCTTTGTCCCTCCACGACTATCAGCTTGACAGAGGGTCCCTAAAAGTCGTTTGTCCATTTCCTCCACGGATGTTGCCTGACCTAATGATTTCATCCAGGACTTTGTGCTTTGCGCTGATCACCCAATCTCTGAATCTCAATTTTTATCACACAGCACAAGAAACGGAGTAACTCCTTTCCTTATCCCCCTTCCTCTCATCAATGCTCTCATCTTTTTCCGCTGTCCTTAGTTCACATTGAATGAGCAGGGAACATTGTTAACAAGAGCAGTATTTATTATTCCACCTTAATTGCCCTAGAGCTAAACACCTTGATGAGCCTTTGTATGAAATAAGGGTCAAGCATATTGTTGTGGGTCTGAAGTTACATGAATTCCACATCAGGTAAGGCGGGCAAATGTTCTTGCTAGCACTAAACTGGCTGAGTTATTACACCAGTATGACTTATAATTCCAGGTTGATTTAATCACTTCAGTTTAACTTTTTCAGCAGACATGGGGTGGGATGTAAATGCACATCACTGGATACATTTCCAGGATTACTAGCCCAGTAGCATAAACGTTATGCTGATATATACCCCCAACCCCCACCATTTAAATGTGGTGCTAAAGAGCCTTATCTATTTTCTATCCATAACGGCAGTGAACTTGAGAAATGGTGCCCTTGAATGGTGACCAAATAACTAGACAAGTAATCCAGAGATACAAGACTGCAGATGCTGTATACAAACCAAGTACTGAAGGTTCACAGTAGGCATCTGTGTCAGCATCAGCATCTTGGAGGTGGCACAGTGGCGCAGCAGTAGAGTTGCTGCCTTACAGCGCCAGAGATTTGGGTCAATTGGCTTCTATAATTGTCCTGAATGTGAAGGATAGAACTAGTGTATGGGTGATCGCTGGTCGGCGTGGACTAGGTGGGCCAAAGGGCCTGTTTCCACATAGTGTCTCTAAACTAAACTAAACTAAGACTGAGGAAACCAGAAACATGTTGTCCTTTTCCCTCTACAGAAGCTGCCTGGTGTGCTGTTACACCAGAACTTTGTTTTTCCTGCTAAAGTAATCCAGAGATTTGGAATAACAATGTTGAGCCGGTGCATTTTTCTGCAGAATTTATGAAATTAAATAAAATTTAAACTGTGAAGATAACAGGTTATCATTAGAGACCCAACTGGTTCCCTGTTGTTTTCAAGAGACAGAGTTTAGACTTTAGAGAGATACAGCATGGAAATACACGAGGGACAATTTGCAATTTTACCAAAGCCAATTAACCTGCAAGCCTGGAAGTCTTTAGAGTGTGGGAGAAGCTGGAGCATCCGGAGAAGACCCATGCAATCAGGGAGAATGTACAAACTCTGTTCAAACAGCACCCATGGTCATAATCAAACCTGGGTCTCTGGTGCTTCAAGGCAGTAGCTCTAGAGCTGCGCCACTGTGATCAAATGCTTGGAGCTCCAAGAAAGATGTGAAGATTTGGGAGTAATTAACATCAAGGATTTTGAGGAGGAAGTGGGGGTGGGGGGTGGTTGGGTGGGGGTTGGTTGGGTGGGGGAGTGGGAGAGTAGGAGTGAAGGTGTGGTGCTGGGTTTATAGGCTACTCACAGTTCTCCAGTTGCATGTTTGTGGCCCAAACTAGAGCAGTGGAGAAGTAAGAAGTACAACTAGAAGAGACAGATCCCATACGTTCACTATTACAGATATCTGTGAGGGACTGACACTTCACGTCTCCGAGCATTGTCCATCATCTGGAAGGTTAGACGAGGCATTGTGACTAATTTTGCACAGATTGAAACTGCTTGTATCCCATTGATTTTTGTTCCCTACCTAAACAAAATTGAGTATTTAGATAGAGTCTGGCTGAGCTGGTTATTGATTGATCATACTGGAGTGGAAACACAAAGGCACGGAACAACAAGCACAATTGCCCCTTCATAAACAAGAGTTGCAAGAGATCAATCTAATCGGGAGGGCCCTAGTCTTATAATGGTGCCATTACTGTTAACAGAACAGAGTTGGGAATAAGGTTAGATACCACAATTAAAGCAGCTTCCTTTTGTTGTCCTGCTAGTGTGCCACTAATAGGCTTTCTTTCCAAGGCAAAGATTACCTCATTGGATCATGTACAAAATCATAAGAATAGATCTGGTCGGCACACAGAGTCCCTAGCCCAGATTAGGAGAGTCAAGAAGCAGAGGACATAGAAACATAGAAAATAGGTGCAGGAGTAGGCCATTCAGCCCTTCGAGCCTGCACCGCCATTCAATGTGATCATGGCTGATCATCCAACTCAGTATCCTGTACCTGCCTTCTCTCCATACCCCCTGATCCCTTTAGCCACAAGGGCCACATCTAACTCCCTCTTAAATATAGCCAATGAACTGGCCTCAACTACATTCTGTGGCAGAGAATTCCAGAGATTCACCACTCTCTGTGACATAGGTCTAAGGTGAGGGGGGGGGGGGGGGGGGGGGGGGATTTAATAGGAACATACTTTTTCATACAAAGCGTGGTCGGTATATGGAGCGAGCTACCAGAGGAGGTAGTTGAGGCAGGTACTATCGCAACAGTTAAGAGACATTTAGACAGATAAATGGGTAGGACAGGTTTAAAGGAATGTGGGCCAAATGCAGGCTAGTGAGAATGGGACATGTTGATCGTTGTGGGCAAGTTGGGCTGAAGGGCCTGTTTCCACACTGTAAGACTCTATCACTGCATCCGTTCAAGAAGGCACTTTTCAATGACAGTGAGCAAATCTTGGCTTTGCCAATGAAGCAATATCTGCTGAAAGAAAGCAAAGCTTTCCTACCCTACTTGTGGCTGTATACTGAAACTAAAATGACAACTGATCAGCCATGGTTCCCACTGTCTGTCACAATGTGTGGAACTGTAGTCATTATGTTAATTCTGGCCAAATTGGAGATGCCAGGACACTACAATTGAGCAAAGGCTTCTGGGCTGCTAAGCCATTTGGTCAATTTAAATGTGCCTTCTGCAGAAATGGGACAAGCTGCAGAATGGTGCCAGTTTGTCTAGAGCCTAGAAAAGAGTGCAGGAAGAGAATGGAACATCTGCAGATTCTGACAATTAGGTGTAAATTGCATGGAACGGATTGGGTGAATGCAAACCAGACATACACATTGGAAATATTATTGCAAAACTTTACTTTGCTAGATGTTGATTGGGTTAAGTGTTGAGCCTTGTCTGGGTTTTTTCAATATCCAGGCACATGTTGCATAATTCATCTCTTTTAACTTGCATCTAGAAACATTGTCAGATACATTGTATTAGTCACTGTATTATTGGGTTAGGGAAATGTCTAGCATGTACTGTGTTAATCGATATCTGTTAGTGGACTGTAAAGAGATCACCTCCATGTGGTTCGGCCCTTCAAGTTTCGGGGACCTATAAAAGGCTGCTCCCACGAGGTCCTGCATTGATCTTCTGGGAGAACGCTTTGGACTGCGTGACCTTCTGGAGTGTCTCTGCTTGCACAAGGCTAGGGGGCTTGGCCAGGCTGATACAAGGATCGAACCCGCGGTGGTTAGGTATAGTGGTGGGGAACATATTGTGTTTTTCCAAAATAAACTTTAGATGCACAAGTGCTTGGCTCAGTATTTTATTGACTGAAACTAGACTGGGGGGAAGCTTAGAACGAGCTATTTATAATTATACACAAATAGTTAGCCGCACTGCACACCATAGTTTGACATATCGAACATATTCACTGTGTGGAAGGTAATAACAAGGAACTGCAGATGCTGGTTGTACTAAAGAATGGCAGAAAATGCTAGAGTAACTCTGGAAAACGCGGATAGGTTACGTAAGAAGAATGGATAATAATAATGGATAAAGATGCAAAAATGGATGTGACCTTGGTAGAAGGGTCATGATCCTGAAAAACATCTATCCATGCTCTCCAGAGATGCTGCCTGACCCTTTGAGTTACTCCATCATTTTGTATCTTTTGCTGTGAAAAATGTATTTTTTACTCCAATTGTGAGTTTGCAAAACTAATTTCCTTTCATTAAGATTGACGCATTAAGCACCCATGCATGCTTTAACCCCTTTTGATATTTGTTACTCCAACCTAATGATTCACGTTCACAAGTTATCGTAGAACTCCGCCATTCAATCATGGCTGATCTCTGCCTCCTAATGCCACTTTCCTGCCTTCTCCCCATAACCCTTGACACCCGTTCTAATCACGAATCTGTCTATTTCTGCCTTAAAAATATCCACTGACTTGGCCTCCACAGCCTTCTGTGGCAATAATTCCACAGATTAGCTACCCTCTGACTAACGAAGTTCCTCCTTACCTTCTTTCTAAAAGAGCACCTTTTAATTCTGAGGCTACCTGTATGACCCCTGGTCCTAGACTCTCCGGCCAGTGGAAACATCCTTTGCACATCCACTCTATTTATGCTTTTCATGATTCCGTAAGTTTCAATGAGGCCCCCCCTCAATCTTCAAAACTCCAGTGAGTACAGGCACAGTGCTGTGAAATGCTCATCATATGCTAACCCACTCATTCCTGGAATCATTCTTGTAAACCTTCTCTGGACCCTCTCCAGAGCCAGCACGTCCAATTTCTGGAATCTCTCTCCATTTAGAAAATGATCTTTCCTAAAGCAACATTGGAGCCGTTTACCTTCTTGCTATTTAATCCTGTGGGCAAGACCAAGTACGCATAATTGCTTTTATTTTACTTTCTGGAGATAGATGATGCTTAAGTAATGATTGACAGCCAACGGCAAAGAACAACCAACCCATTAAACTCATGAACCAATGGAGTTGGCAGTTGCTCAGGCCTCAATGTCCACCTCTCGTTGGCAATGACACTTACCTCGGTGAGGTTGAATGATAAAGGTTTACAGGGAATTCACATGGAATGGTGGAATCAGCAGAGGAGATCCCACATGGGAACTATGTTGTGCTTAAGAGCAAAACAGGATTCGAACTTACTACTGAAAGAGTTGAAGAACGAGCTACAGGAGAGAATTACCACTGAGGCCCAGAAAGAACATCATTCAACTCTCGTGTCAAACCAAAACTTGCAAAATTTACTGAACAAGAGGCTTGCACGCAAAGCTGTCCACAGCAGAACAGCTTTGCCCATTGATGCATGTGAAGTGCCTGGACAGCGGGTGGGTTTGATGCCGGACTTTGATCTTTGGGATATAGGTTTGAATCCTGCACACAGGGATGAATTGCAAACTTTGTCTGGTTATATGAAAACTGCAGGGGAGAAATTCCATCCTTGGTTAATAGTACTAAATGCACAATATCGCAGTGGTTGCTATAGCAATTAAGGGGATTGTACCCAAATTTCAGAGTACTCTGTGCAACCGTAATCATATTGCACATTTAAGGCTCGGAAGTGAGGATAAAGCATAGAGCACATCTCTAATTAATAACCTCACTCGCGCAGAAATAATCTTCTAAGACAAATTACATTTCCAGTGGTATTGAAGTGCAGATATAACCAGTCAGGTTCCCCTGTTCTTTCTGCCCAACCCTATAAGACATTTCCTTATAAATACTTACCTCCCTTCTCAAAGCCCTGATTGATTCTATTTCCATGACCCTTATAGGCAATGATTTCAAGATTCCAATCACTCGTTGTGTAAAAAAAGCAGAACTCATTGTACAGCACAGAAATGACGTATTTGGCCCACTATGTCCCTTCCATATACCAACCCCACTTGTCATATTTACAAAGGAACTGCAGATGCTGGAAAATCGAAGGTAGAGAAAAATGCTGGCGAAACTCAGCGGGTGAGGCAGCATCTATTGAGCGAAGGAAATATGCAACGTTTCAGGTTAAAACCCTTCTTCAGATTGATGTGAGGGTGGGGGGGCAGGAAGAAGAATGGAAGAGGTGGAGCCAATGGGCTGAGGGAGAGCTGAGAAGGGGAGGAGAAAGTAGGGACTGCCTGAAATTAGAGAAGTCAATGTTCATACCGCTCTCCCTCAGCCCACTGGCTCCACCTCTTCCTTTCTTCTTCCCGCCCTCCCCTCCCCCCAATCTCACATTAGTCTGAAGAAGGGTTTTGACCCGAAACGTTGCCTATTTCCTTCACTCCAAAGATGCTGCCTCATCCGCTGAGTTTCTCCAGCATTTTTGTCTACCCACTTGTCATGTTGTCTGTTTCCTCCTCTTCCTTACCTATTCACATGCCTGTCTTAAATATTATATCTGACCCCACCATATCCTCTAGCTGTCAGTTCCTGATATCAATTGCTCTCTTTAAAAAACATTCCCCATTACATTCTTCCCCTCAACTTAAATCTATGCCCTCATTGGAGAACCTCGGACTATCTTTGATCGGACTTTACTGGATTTATCTTGCACTAACCATTATTCACATTATTCCCATTATCTGAACACTGTGGACGGCTCGATTATAATCATGCATTGTCCGTCCACTGACTGGTTAGCATGCAACAAAAGCTTTTTACTATACCTCGGTACACGTGACAATAAATTAACCTCAAACTTAAACTCTTGTTTTTTTTTGCCTTTTATTATAGGGACTGTCAACCAAGTGTTAGAAAGTCCATCCTTACTGTATAACTGATGCAGGAGAAATGTCTTAATGTACAATATGGACACAGACATCTGAATTAGAAGCAACAGTAGGTCAATCTGGCAAAAGCCTGTTCTATCATTCGATAAAATTACAGCTGAACTAACACTACTTTCAAAATATTCACTCTCCTTTCACCTGCCTTTGATGAAAGGAGCTTCAAAGAGTCACAATCCTGTGGGAAAAAAAGCTCCTCCTCATCTCCATCTTAATTGGGCAATCGATTTTTTAAAAACAATGGCACAGTGGGAGAGTTGCTGCCTTACAACGCCAGAGGCCCGGGTTCGATCCTGACAACGGGTGTTGTTTGTACAGAGTCTGTACATTCTCCCTGTGAGTTCTACTCTGCATGGGTTTTCTCTGGGTGCTCCTATTTCCTCCCACATTGCTAACAAGTACAGGTTTGTAGGTTAATTCTCTTTGGTTTAATTTGTAAAATTGTCCCCAGTTTGTAGGATGATGTTAGTGTACGGGGTGATTGCTGGTCGGTGCGGACTCGGTGGGCCAAGTGGCCTGTTTCTGTGCTGTATCCCACTGAGTCCCAGTGGATGGAAATGAGCTCTCAATCTCCATAAAACCTTGTCCGTCCCTATCTCCATCAGCCTCACAACTTCCCAATCGATCTTTGGAATTAAACTAGTTTCAACAACCTCAAAAATGCTGGCCTGTCGACAAAACTATATTGGCTTTTCTAACATCATTCAGGAAACAAAATTTGTCATGATCAGACATATCAGTGACTTTAGACCTACTAATGTTCCTCCTAAGTTCTGGGGAAATTAAGTGTGGACATTAAATGTTGGCAATGACAGCAGATTCCGTATCCCATTAATGAATAAGATTTTCCCTTCCAAATCTAATCATTGACAGAGATTTTAATTGAGATCAGCAAACTAAGGTGAGGTAAGGAATCAACTTTTAGTTTAGTTTAGAGATACAGCATAGAAATTGGCCCTTCGGCCCACTGAGTCCACGCCGACCATACTAGTTCTATGTTATCCCACTTTCTCATCCACTCCCTACACACCAGGGGTAATTTACAAAGGGTCAATTAACTTACAAACCCCGCATGCCTTTGGGATGTGGAAGGTGACCGGAACACCCAGAGGAAACCCATGCGGTCACAGATAGAACGTGCCAACACAGACAGTAACGAGATCAGGATCAAACTGGATCTCTGGCACTGTGAGGCAGGCAGCAACTCTACCAGTTGTGCCACTGTGCTGCCTGCCTTCTTGTGCACCGTACTCTGCTATAAAGGTACAAGAGCACATTAAATAGCCATAGTGTTCAAATTCTAAGCAAAGTGACACATAGAGTAGAATGCAAGCTTTCCAGCCCCCTCTGAAGTTAGTCTTACACACTTTCATTTTACATTCAGGTCAGGATGGTGATTAAAGTTTACTGAAATCTTATCATAGTCATACAGTCATAGTCATACAGAGCGGAAACAGGCACTTCGCCCAACGGACCAAAATGTCCCATCTACACTTGTCCCACCTGCCAGCGTTTGGCCCATATCCCTCTAAACCTGTCCTAACCATGTACCTGCCTGTTTCTTAAATGTTGCGATAGTCCCTGCCTCAGCTACCACCTCCAGGAGCTTGTTCCATACACCCACCACCCATTGTGTGAAAAAATTATCCCATCAGATTCCTATCAAATCTTTTCCCATTCACCTTAAAACTAAACAAGCTTTCATTCTGATGGAGCCATGAAACAGTGACTGCTCACTCTGCAAGTCTCCAATTCTCTTTCTAAGGTCAATGCTGAGGAATTTCTTATGTTTATTTGACGTGATGGCTTGATATCTGCCACTGACTTGATTGTTCATTTATGCCTCTGATCTGCCATGCCAGCCTTCAAAAGTTTCACCCTGGCATTGGGGAAGCCACTAATTGTTGTGACACCGCAGTCACTGTTTGTAATGCTTGCGACACAAGTCCAGCACACTGACACACACTGACATGCAGCGGTTATGCATGTGATGCTAACACTGTTGTACAGGCGAGCCGGCATAGAGTGAGCGGATGCCGTGGACAAACCAGACGGCCAAACATTTTAACTCCCCTTCCCATACTGACCTTTCTGTCCTGGGCCTCCTCCACTGTCAGAGTGAGGCCACACACCAATTGAAGGAATAGCACCTCATATTTCGCTTGGGCAGCTTATGACTCGCAAGCATGATTATTAATTTCTCTAACTTCAAGTAAACCTTGCATTCCCTCTCTCTCTGTCCCTCCCCCACCCTAGTCTTGCTAATTTCAACATTTGTATTCTTTGTTATCACTTCGTTGCCAGCCAACAATGGACCATTGTGGGCTTCACCTTTCCTGAGTTACCTTTTCATGCCTCCAGTGTCCACCTCCCTGACTCTCAGTCTGATGAAAGGTCTCGACCCGAAGTGTCATTTATACCTTTTCTCCACAGATGCTGCCTGACCCACTGAGTTACTCCACTTTTGGTGTTTATCTTCGAAGGAGTGATGGGTTGTCCAGGAGCAAGTGAATAATGAAGTGTTTGGTTGGGAGTTTGAGTCCTCTCTATAGCTTGCTGCGGCAGTTCGACATGTGGTAACATGTTTACTTTAGTTTATCGTCACATGTACCAAGGTACAGCAATAGGTTTTGTTGCATGCTAAGCAATCAGTGGAAAGACTACAATCTAGTCTACAATCTGATTACAATCTAGCCATCCACAGTGCATGGTTATTGTTGGAGTAGAGCAGGGGTCGGCAACCTATGGCCCACGGGCCGGATCCAGCCTGTAACCCAAAATCGTCCGGACCGTAGGCATGTTTTTTTTTCTGTCATCTAGACTTCTTTAGACTGTTTAATACTGTTGACCAGCAACATAAAGGCTTGTTTTAATGCTCCTAGCAATCCTGTTTGCTATAAACAAAAAAATCAGAATTAATATAAACCCACGAACTGGGCAAAAGGTTAGTTGGATTGGTGGGCGCGTTTCCACTGATGTAAAATTGCAGTTGCAGTTACAGCAGCTGCGGTGCCGGTGCTCAGCGCGCCCCGGAACCACACGTCCCCGCGCTTCACCTGAGGGAGGGACAGGGCCAGGGCCAGGGCTACCCTACTCAAAATGGCGCCACTGCTGGTAGTTGGTTCGTGTGGACGTGGCGGACAGGAATCCAGCGGTAAATGGACAGGACTGGACCTTGAAGAGGAGGGAAAGGGAGGTGGGGAGGGAGGGGAGGGGATGGGGAAAAGGAGAGAGGGGAGGTGGAGAGGAAATGGGGGAAAGGGAAGGAGAGAGGAGGGGGGAAGGAGAGAAGGGGGAGGGGAGGAGAGGGGGGGGAGGAGATGGAGAGGCGGGGAGGGAGAGAGGGGGGGGAAAGGGGGGAGGGGAGGTGGGGGAGGAGTTGAGGAGAGAGAGGAGGAGAGGGGGAGGGTAGAGGGTAGAGGGGAGCAGAGAGAGGGAAAGAGAGGGGGGGGGGGGGGGAGGAGAGGGAGGGGGAGAGAGAGAGAGGGGGAGGAGGGTGACGAGAGAGGGGGGAGAGAGGGTAACAAAGGGTTTGCGTGAAGTTTAGGTCAGAGAGGGTTGAGGGTAGTTTCAATACCAGTGTCTCAAACTAATTGCTATGTTCATTAGACATAATATTGCTTAAATGTATAAAAATAAGTCAAAGTTTAGTTAGTATGTATTATTATTACCTCTATTTATTAACTATGGCGATATGGATATGGCCTGCCATCCGCTCACAGACACAGGTCCTGGCCCCTATGCAGACAAAGGTTGCCGACCCCTGGAGTAGAGGTATAAAAGAGTGGAGCTATTGTAATGTGTGATTGCAGGTCAACTTCAGTGACTAGTGCACTAGTTGCCTAGGTTGGGCACCATCTTGGATCCCGCTTTGTGAACCTCTGCTTTGTAAACAGTGCCTGAATCAATAAATCAATCATTAAGAGATGGGGCTAAATGTTTGGTGAAATGCTTTAACAAAACAAACTAAAACTTGTCTATGGGTGCCTGATGCAAAACTAAGGTAGAGTTGTGAATATGATGTAAAGTTATCAGGATATATCTTTAGGTTTTAGAGATACAGTGCGGAAACAGGCCTATCATCCCAGTGAATCCACACTGACTCGCGTGACTCCGAAGTAAAATAGTAAGATTAAACGAGAACTTACCAGTTTGAAGTTTGATCTTTATTTTATGAGGAGTAACGTTGAGGGATTACGTGCTCTCCGCTCCCAGCCCTCTATCATAAAGGTCAACTGGCATTGTGGTTCTCTTATCTTACTATGTTCAGTTCAATAACTGTTGTCTGTGATTTCACACCGCTGCTTTGAAGATTGACACGCATGCGTACTGGCGGGGTCTTCACGTAATCCCTCAACGTTACTCCTCATAAAATAAAGATCAAACTTCAAACTGGTAAGTTCTCGTTTAATCTTACTATTCTACTGCTGCGCCACTGTGGTGCCCTTTTTAAAAAATATATTTTAAAAGTTTAAGCAATCCAGGTTCAGGAGATTAGTAATGATAGAAGAGTAAGGGACAAAAGGAATAATTATGCCTAGTCTGGTCAAACATGGATCGTTTAAGTCATTGTCATTACCAACTTGCTGCTATCGACTGGTGCGTGATGGCTCTTGAAATGTTCATTAAACAATCTTTGAAATGTGATGAAGGTTTTTACTAACAGAAACTCTTCGTACCGGCCTTCCTGAATTGGAGAGAATTATTTCAAAACTCCAAAAAATTAGGTGCCATGTGAGAGTTCTTGAGAATGAAATTGCAGCATTCTGCATTTAAAAGTGTGTGTGTGTGTGTGTGTGTGTGTGTGTGTGTGTGTGTGTGTGTGTGTGTGTGTGTGTGTGTGTGTGTGTGTGTGTGTGTGTGTGTGTGTGTGTGTGTGTGTGTGTGTGTGTGTGTGTGTGTGTGTGTGTGTGTGTTTGTGTGTTGTGTGTGTGCGCATGCATGTGGGTGCGCATGTATGCAGGTGTGTGCGTGTGTGCTTGTGCTTGTGCGTGTATCTATGTGTGTATTGTGTTTGTGTGTGTTAGTGTATGTGTGAGTGCACATGCGATGCTTGTGTGTGCGTCTGTGTGCGTGTTCACGTGCCACTGAGTCCGAATGAGTTTTGTGCGCTTGCATCCATGTGTGCGCGTCCATGTAATTCTGTACACAAACAAAAACAAACAGAATAAAAATTTTGCACAGCCATAGATTTTTAAATGTTCTAAAAACAATATCGGTACAATCAGTCTGAAGAAGGGTCTCGACCCGAAATGTCACCCATTCCTTCCCTCCAGAGATGCTGCTTGTTCTGCTGAGTTACTCCAGCATTTTGTGTCTACCGCTACAATCTCCGATGGCAATGTTTCTGCAATTGTTCCCTATTTTTTGGCATTAACATGGGAGGGGGGAAGTGCTAAGGCAATGAACTATTTCCTTGGCAACTGCTGCCATTAACACTGGGAACGTTACAGAGGTCATGCCAACCTACAGACTCTGATTAGGTTACATTTGCAACTTACCTTCTCTACACGGCAGAGACTCCAAGGGGTAATCTTTTGGCTAGCCAGGTAGGTAGGGACACACCTGAGGACTGCACAGTGGCGCAGCGGTAGAGCTGCTGCCCTACAGCGTCAGAGACATTGATCCTGATTACGGGTGCTGTCTGTATGGAGTTTGAACATTCTCCCTGTGACCACATGGGTTTTCTCCAGGTGCTCCGGTTTCCTCCTACACTCCAAAGACATGCAGGTTTGTGTGTTAATTGGCTTCTATAAATTGTTCCTAGTGTGTCGGATAGAACTAGTGTGCAGGTGATCGATGGTCGGCGTGGACACGGTGGCTAAAGCGGAAGAAGATTGAACTTTATTGCCTTCCATCACAGTGAGGAATGTGGAATCCACTGTGATGGATGTTTATGTTGACTTTTATGTGGTTGCGTGTCTTGTTGCTTTTCACTTAGTATGGTTGTATGGTAACGCAAATTTCACTGTACCTTAATTGGTACATGTGACAATAAACTGACCTTAAAACTTTAAAACCTATATCTCTCAACTGAACTAAACCTGAGGTGCCTTGGGTCAAGTCAGAAGTATTGATTAGACAGCAAAGAGTGGTGCTCCTTGGATGGGTACAGAGGTAGTGTCGCAAAGCACAGAACCAGGCTCTTCATACTAACTCGTCCATGCTGATTAACACGTCTCGCTTGAACTTGAAGGGTACTTAAATTTATAAAACAAACCTGATTCCTCACAACCACACAGATTATGCACAAGTACATATGTGTAATTAACCTCTGCACACCTACACTCTCTCCTTTAAAGTCACAGGCATGATGCTGAATAGCACAGAAACAGGCCCTTTGGATGAACTTGTCCATGTTTTAGACTTTAAATTTTAGAGATACAGTGCAGAAACAGGTCCTTTGGCCGACCAAGTCTGCGCTGAATAGCCATCACCAGCACAATCCTACACACTAGGGATCATTTATAATTTTACAAAAGGCAATAACCTACAAACCTGTACGACTTTGGAGTGTGGGAGGAAATCAGAGCATCCGGAGAAAACACACGCAGTCACAGGTAGAACATACAAACTCCATACATACAGCACCCGTCAAACAATCAAACCCGTGTCTTGATGCTGGAAGGCAGCAACTCTACCGCTGTGCCACTATGCCACCTCAAGCTGGGCTTGTCCCATTTGCCTGCATTGGAACCATTTTCATCTAAACCCTTTATGTCCATATATCTGTCTAAATGACATGAAATTCATAATTAAATTTGCTTTTATCGCTCCCTCTGGCACATTCCAGATATGGGCCACCCTTGGAGTGAAAGTGTTGCCCTTGAGATCCCACTTAAATCTCCCCCTCTTACCCCTCTCCCCCTCATCTAGTTTTAGAATCAACTATCCTGGGAACATGATTGTGAGCATTTATTTATCCATGCCCCTCATGATTTTACATACTTCTAGCATCCAGTTCCAAGGAAATGAATTGCAGCTTTTACTACTTTCACTAATTTATCACTTTCCACCTTTATCTCATTGACTGTTCTTTTCTCCTGCCTTCTTCCCATAACCCTTACCCATGTACTAATCAAGAATCTGACAATCTCTGCCTTAACAAGATCTAATGACTTGACGTCCACAGCCGTCTGTGGCAATAAATTTCACAGACTCACCACCCTTTGGCTAAAGAAATTCCTCCTCATCTCCTTTCTGAAGGTGCGTCCTTCTATTCTGAGTCTATGCCCTTCGGTCCTAGACTCTTCTACTACTGGAAACATCCTCTCCATATCCATTCTACCCAGGCCTTTCATTATACGGCAAGTTTCTTTGAGATACCCCCCTCATCCTATCCATGTTCTCCAGCGATGCTGTCTGACTCGCTAAATTACTCCAACACATGGATTTTTTTAAATTGTTAAAACACTCTGGTAGTTCCTTTGCTGCACAGTCTCCAATCGATCAAGAAGACAAACGGCCACTAACGTCTCGTGGAGATGTGCACCCCCATTCTTGGAAGCACCCGCACTCCACAACCGAGTAAATGAATATCCAGCAATTTATTTTTTTTGTTTAGGCAGCAGGATAACAGGAGTAGATTGCAGGCATTAACTTAGACTGCGTCACTGACTCTACCACCACAGCTGTGCCTCTGCTAAATCAGCTCTCTTGCGAAGTTGCACTTGGTAACTCCTAGAAAACGGATCCCTAGGTAACGTTGTCAGCTCTATACCACAAGAAAACGGCGCAATTTTGTTAAAAATCGAAACGGGCTGAGGGAAAAGAAATATGAAAGCTAATCAGAAATCTACTAACTAAAAAAAAAATTGCACCGTCAGTTCCTCAAGGCGAAGCCTCCCTGTTTAAGTACTAAGTCCTTCGCATTCACCAGTCAGCAGTTGGACATCCACTATTACCTGTTTTGTGCAAACGATATTAGAAAACTCTGGCACTGAGCCAAGGCAATAGACCGAGACATAATGAGAGCTAAACAGCTAATTCCCTCTGCTGGGAAAATAATCACAACTCAACCTCTTCTACACAGCTGCTCTAATCTACTTTTTGTTTCCTTTTTACTACCTATCTCTTGCAGTTACAAGAGGAAACAAGAGCAGAACCAGACCATTGGTCCGTTTGAGCTTGCTCCGCCATTCAGTAAGGTCATGGCTGATCAGGTAGTCCAACTCCACCTCATTGCCTGGTCCTCCCATGTAGACACAAGGAACTGCTGATGCTGGTTTACAAACCAAGACAAAGGGTGTTGGAGATTCTATGTTTCAGTCTGAAGAAGGGTCCCGAACCAAAACGTCACCCATTCCTTTCTCTCCAGAGATGTTGCCTGACCCGCTGAGTTACTCCAGCACATTGTGTCTATTTTTGGTATAAACCAGCATCTGCAGTTCCTTGGTGCTGCAATAGAGGGTGATAACCTATGTAGAAACCATACAGTGTGAACTAACTGGGGACAGAAATCTAAAACCACACACATCAGGAAGGTGATTGAAACCTCTCGACTTGCCTAGATGAGTGAAACTTCAGCAACCCTATCAACAGCATACAGAATAATGCAGCCCATTTGAATGGCAACCCGTCTATCTGCCTAAATGTTCATCAGCGCAACGTGTATATGCCAACCTCAAATTCCATACAGATCAAACCCATAGTCAGGATCGAAGCTGGGTCTCAGGCACTGTAAGGCAGCAACTCTACCACTGCACCACTGTGCTGCCCCTTATTTAATTATGAATTAAGATAAAACATTTTGAGCTGTTTGGGCCACATCTGACATTACCTTATGATCGTAAGATTATAAGTGATAGCAGAATTAGGACATTCGGCCCATTTAGTCTACACCATTCAATCATGGCTGATCTATCTCTCCCTCCTAACCCCATTCTCCTGCCTTCTCCCCATAACCTCTGACACCTGTACTAATCAAGAATCCATCTATCTCTGCCTTAAATATATCCACCTCCACAGCCTTCTGTGGTAAAGAATTACACAGATTCACCACCCTCTGACTAAAGAAATTCCGCCTCAACTCCTCCCTAAAAGAACGTCCTTTACTTCTGAGACTATGACATCTAGTCCTAGACTCGTCCACTAGTGGAAACATCCTCTCCACATCCACTCTATTAAAGCCTTTCACTATTCTGTACATTTCAGTGAGGTGCCCCCCTCATTCTTCTAAACTCCAGCGAATACAAGCCCAGTGCCGTCATATGTTAACCCACTCATTCCTGGATCATTCCTGTAAACCTCCTCTGGACCCTCTCCAGAGCCAGCACATCTTTCCTCAGATATGGTGCCCAAAATTGCTCACAACATTCCAACTGCGGCCTTATAGAGCCTCAGCAATACATTGTTGTTTTTGTATACAAGCCCTCTCGAAAAACCTGCTCGCATTGCATTTGCTGTTTTACTACCAATTCAAAGCTTGAAGGGTCAGTTTATTGTCATGTGTACCAATTAAGGTACAGTGAAACTCGATTCGACTTGCAGATTAACTTATTGGGAATCCTACACCGGCACTCCCAAGTCCCTTTGCACCTCCGATTTCTGGATTCTCTCCCCATTTAGAAAACAATCTACACCTTTATTCCGACTAGCAAAATGCATTACTTTCCTACAGTATGTTCCATCTGCCACTTCTCTGCCCATTCTCCCAACCTATCCAAACCCTTCTGCAGAGTCCCTGCTTTTTCTACACTTCTGCCCTCCACCTATTTTCGTATCGTCCACAAAACTTGGCCACAAAGCCTTCAATCCCCTCTTGTGCTTGTGGAAAATGGGCAAGGCATGGATGCAGGATAGATGGGAGACCCTTTTGCCTTTCAATTGAAGCCTTAAATGTCCCCAGCTCAGCAGAGAGGATGGGCTTGTTCAGAAAATTGACCATTCCAAGATGGGTTCAGTAACAATCAATAAAAAATGACTGATACCTAATAAGGATTTTATCCCTTCTTTCTTTCTGCCATTTATTACTGTTAACAAGTTAGCAGGGATCAAATAAATGTCACAGTGCTTTCATTTAATTAAATGTATAGATATAATAAGCTAATGTGGCAGAAAGGTGGGATGTTATTTATACCTTAATTTCCGTAGATTGGAAATTTATAGCCAACACTTGGCTTTGACGAGGCCACAAATAACAGTAGTTAAACTGCTTTGAAATGGCCACTAGATCGCATTAATAAAATTAGATAAGGCAACACAGTGATATACTGTATGCGCCACTCACGTCAAAGACAGGTTGATATTTAGTTTAAATTGAAAGAGTACTCAAAAAAGAAATGTTTGTTTTGGCCCCATCGCGGCCGGCTGCTAAAATATTGCCTTTCACTGGCACTCCCTTGTAAAGCTGTCAAACAAGGAACGTGCCTATCACGGGGAAGGGGAGGTAGATTGTACATATCCCCGCAGTTAAAGATGATGCTGCTGCCAAGTGTGGAATTTCTCAAACCCATACTGCTTCCCTTTCACTTGCCTCGTACACAAACACATGTCCAAGCATAACATTCAAGTATTAAATCTGGATTGAGGTAATAAGCTCTCTCGATGTCAATACCTAGGGCACTAAAAAGGCCCACTCTGTTTCAGAAAGTCTATGGCCCCATATGGGACTTTCTGCCTCAATCGATCATCATTGTCACATGGACCTAGATGCAGTGAAAATCTTTCTTTTTGCATGCAGTACACAAAGTACACAACGAGTAGCCACGTATCTGGCTCTTTGTGTCGGCGACCCCCGTGCCGGTTCTCTCCTTGTTCTTTGACCACCCCACCCCCCACCATGCTGGGTTCCCTCATTGTTCGCAGCCTGACGCACTAGTTACACTCCAGCACTTTGTGTCCTTTTGTGCAAACCAGCATTTGCAGTTCTTATGTTTTAATGCTGCAGATCAACGGCATTTCATCAGAATGGAAAACCCATAAGAGAAATAAACATGATTTGTCTGAAGAAGAGTCTTGACCCAAAACGTCACCCGTTTCTTCTCTCCAGAGATGCTGCCTGTCCCGGTGAGTTACTCTAGCATATTGTGTCTATCATGTTTGGTTGAGCTGAGTTTACTTTTCTTTAATTTAGGTTTATGTCGTACATTTAGTTTAGTTTAGTTTAGAGATTTTAGTTTAGAGATGTAGCATGAAAATAGGCCCTTCAGTACATTGAGTCCCGGTGAACCATTGATCACTCGTTCACATTAATGCTACGTTATTCCACTTTGGCATTCATTTTCAACACATTAGGCGGAATTTTACAGAGGACAATTAACCAGCAAACCCACACATCTTTGGGATGCGGGAGGAAACCGGAGCACCCAGGGGAAGCCTACACGATCACAAGAAGAACATGCAAACTCCACACAGACAGCACCTGATGTCAGGATCAAACTTGGGTTTCTGGCGCTATGAAGCAGCAGCTCTACTAAATAAAAAAGAGCAAAAATCTGCAAATGCCCCTGCTCAACTACCAGAGGACATAGTTTGAAGATGGGAGGGAAATTATATAATAGGAAGGTATGGGGCAAATTTTTCACAAAAATGGTGGTGGGTACACGGTGCAAACTACCAGAACAGGTAGTTGAGACAGGCACTTTTACAACATTTAAAAGACATTTAGACAAAATTCTGGAGTAACTTAACGGGTTTGGCAGCATCTCTGGAGAAAAAGGATAGGTGTTGTTTCTGGTCAGGACCCTCTTTCAGACCCCACAATAAATAAGTACGTGAATTGGAAAGATTTAGAGGGATAGTGGTGAAACACAGGCAAGTGGGACTAATGTAGATGGGACCTCTTGGTCTGCATGGGCAAGTTGGGCCGAAGGGGGTGTTTCCGTGCTGTATGACTATGAATAAGATACTGGCTCCTTCTTCTATTAAGGTACACCTAGGGTTAAAAACCTGCTTCACCAACTGCAAATGACCCAACTTGTTTTGATAAGCGGCCTTTCCAGAGCAACCGATCATGTTAAAATCCATGTCATTTAAATCAAAGACTAACATCCTGTGTGTTTTGTTTATTTACTCGATACACAGGATGTGGGCACTGCTGCCAAGGTGGGCATTCAGAGTTGAACATAATTGCCCTTGAGAAGGTGCCGGTGGTGAACCTGGTACTTTGACCACTGCTGTTTATGTGGTGAGCGTACTCCTACTGAGCTGTACGCGAATATAGGTTGAGACTTGAGTTTAGCAGTTGCGCATTTACATTTCCTTCATTCACTGTTTGATTTGTAATGTATTTACAAAGTAGGAGGCTGAGCAAAGAGTGATGCAGACTCCGTGGTTTGTGTGTGTGTGTGTGTGTGAGTGAGAGAAAGTCCGTGCGTATGTGCATGTGTTTCTGTGTCTCTGCATGTTTGTCTGTCTGTGTGTACCTTTTTGTGTGTGTATGTGTATTTATGTGTGTCTGTGTCTCTGCATGTTTGTCTGTCTGTGTGTGTGTGTGTGTGTGTGCACGTGTGTATGTCTATGTGGTTGCTTTTCTGTGTGCCTGCTTGTGTGTACGTTTGTGTGTCTGTCTGTTCCTGTGTATGTGCGTGTGTCTGTACATGTGGGGTGATGGAGGGAGGTGTTAGTCAATGGGATGAGCAGAGGAGGACAGTGATTCATTGAGATGTCGTGCAACCTAATACATACTGAGAGGTTCCAGTCAGCCAAAGGATGATAAACTCACTGGATGATGCAAACTTGTGGTAAATACCATGGTGTTCAAGTAACTAGACCAACACTATTCAACAGGTCAGGAAGCATCAGTAGAGGGAGAAACAAGATTGCTTTTCATGTCAATAGTTCTGATAAAAGGTAATTGCCTGAAATGCTAATTCTGTTTTTCTCTCCACTATCTCTTGGGCAGCATGATGGCGTAGCAGTAGAAATGATGCCATACAGCGCCAGAGACACAACTTTGATCCTGACTACGAGGGCTATCTCTATGAAGTTTGTACATTCTGCCCGTGACCACGTGGGTTTTCTCTGGGTGCTCCAGTTTCCTCCCACACTCCCAAGATGTACAGGTTGGTACGTTAATTTGGCTTTGGTTAAAAAAAAGTTGTAAATTGTCCCTAATGTGTAGGATAGTGCTAGTGTACGGGGATTGTTAATCAACGTGGATCAGTGGGCCGTAGGGGGTCTATTTCCACACTGTATCTCTAAACTAAACTAAGATGCTGCCTGCGGTCAAATGCTGGTAAATGGGACCACCTTAGACGGGGCACCTTGGTTGGTATGGACAACTTGGGCCGACGGATCTGTTACTGTGCTGTATAGCTCTCTGATCTGCTGAGTTCTTCGAACACTGTCTTATTATCTCAAGTTTCCAGGATCATAGAAACATAGAAACATAGAAATTAGGTGCAGGAGTAGGCCATTCGGCCCTTCGAGCCTGCACCGCCATTCAATATGATCATGGCTGATCATCCAACTCAGTTATCCCGTACCTGCCTTCTCTCCATACCCCCTAATCCCCTTAGCCACAAGGGCCACATCTAACTCCCTCTTAAATATAGCCAATGAACTGGCCTCCACTACCCTCTGTGGCAGAGAGTTCCAGAGATTCACCACTCTCTGTGTGAAAGTGGTGAACTCAGCAGAGTTGTTGCTCCACAGTTCTGAACTAAAGTTGTGAGGATATGAATTTAGGGACCATCATATCATCTGAGGAGATTAATTTCAATAGCCTAATTAGGCATGTTAAGGAAAGGAAGAAAATCTGCCAGGCATAGCTGGCCTGGTTTATGATTAGTACGGGTGTCAAGGGTTTTGGGGAGAAGACAGGAGAATGAGATTGAGACGAAAAGATAGTTCAGCCACGATTGAATAGCAGAGTAGACTTCATGTGCCGAATGGCTTAATTCTGCTCCTGGAATTTATGAACTTACATGTGACTCCAGCCCCACAACAAAGTGCTCAGCTCTTAGTATGTCGTTTAGAGATACAGGTTGGAAATAGGCCCTTCCGCACCTGTGTTCAGTTTTGGTTACCGTGCTATAGGAAGGATGTCTAAGATGGAAAGAGTGTAGAGAATATTAATGAGGATGTTCCTGTTTCTGTACTGTATAATTCTATGACTCTTACCAAAATAATCAATGGTGCTTTGAGGTGGGGAGGTGGATGGGGTTCATGGTTAGTAGAATGTGTTTATGAAGACCATGACAAAGGATGTAGAAAGTACATCTGTCCCCAACCATTGATAGTTTGATTTTCAATGCTGGTTCTGTGTCCTTTAGTTCAGGGATCATTGTTCAGACTGAATACAGTCTTCTTATTTGATGACTTAAATCCAAGGATTTACCAGAACAAACATTTCCACATGTTTGGCTTTAAGTGGGTTTAGACTTCAGGGTTTAGAGATGCATCATAGAAACCGGCTCTTCAGCCCACTGAGTCCGCACCGACCAGCGATCACCCCGTACACTAGCACTATCCTATACGATAGGGACTATTACAATTTTCACCAAAGCTAATTAACCTACAAACCTATATGTCTTTGGAGAGTGGAAGGAAACCGGAGCACCCAGAGAAAACCCACGCCGTCACATGGAGAACGTACAAACTCTGTACAAACAGCACCCATCTGGGTCTCTGGTGCTGTAAGGCAGCAACTCTACCACTGCACCACTTTACTGGGCACCAACCAATGTCATTGGGTGTATTTAACTTTGACAACAATTGGATAGAAATGATACGACCTGGAATATTATTTAAACTGGAGTGTATAATCACACTTCATTGGCGAATCTGATCCTAATTGAGAATATAATCTGAGTCAAGAGAACATCCCCATGTTCCTCAAATAGTGCAATTGGATCTTTTTCAACTGCCAAATCCATCAGCTCCCATTTTAACAACTCATCCTAAATTACAACGTGACTTCATTTCAAAAACACTTAATTGGGTTTCAAGTAATTTCGGATGACCAAACCTCTATAAAAGATCCAAACCTTTATTTAATCCAAAGGACCACAGGAACGCAATATTCTTGCGGTACACCGCTCAAGTTTCGGTCTGCAGTTATGTGGGACCCTGGCTCCTGTGGCATAATAATCAATGTCACGATGCTTTTGGCAGTCGAAGCTACCCTACCAAACCAACCGTCGTGTGTCTGGGTGAGATTTGATATCAGAGATAACAGCCAAGAGAAGCAGGTGGAATTGACCACAAGTCCCAACCATCTGGTCATGAAGAGCAGGTGCAACAGAAGCAGAGGCTGGGAGTCTCTCCAAACAGTTTTAAATGACCCGTGTTCATAGTTTATTTTTAATGTGACCCTTGTAAAGCAAATGACTCTGTGCCTTTTTAATCATAGAAGTAAATTGTACACTTGTAGCTTGCAACAAGCTGTTGTTAAATCCCCTTGCTTCACCAGACAATCTCCTGAGTTCACTATAATAACAGAAGGACCAAGCAAAGCCACCCATCAAAATCAAAGTATTGCAGCGGTAGAGTTGCTGCTTTATAGCACCAGAACCCGGGTTTGATCCTGACTACGGGTGCTGTCTGTAAAGAGTTTGTACATCCTATGCAGTATAATGTGGATAAATGTGAGGTTATCTACTTTGGTGGCAAAAACAGGAAAGTAGACTATTATCTAACTGGTGGCCGATTAGGAAAAGGGGAGATGCAACGAGACCTGGGTGTCATGGTACACCAGTCATTGAAAGTAGGCATGCAGGTGCAGCAGGCAGTGAAGAAAGCGAATGGTATGTTAGCATTCATAGCAAAAGGATTTTAGTATAGGAGCAAGGAAGGTTCTACTGCAGTTGTACAGGGTCTTGGTGAGACCACACCTGGAGTATTGCATACAGTTTTGGTCTCCAAATCTGAGGAAAGACATTCTTGCCATAGAGGGAGTACAGAGAAGGTTCACCAGACTGATTCCTGGGATGTCAGGACTTTCATATGAAGAAAGACTGGATAGATTCGGCTTGTACTCGCTAGAATTTAGGAGATTGAGGGGAGATCTTATTGAAACTTACAAAATTCTTAAGGGGTTGGACAGGCTAGATGCAGGAAGATTGTTCCCGATGTTGGGGATGTCCAGGGCAAGGGGTCACAGTTTAAGGATAGAGAGGAAATCCTTTAGGACCGAGATGAAAAAAACATTTTTCACACAGAGAGTGGTGAATCTCTGGAACTCTCTGCCACAGAAGGTGGTTGAGGCCAGTTCATTGGCTATTTTTAAGAGGGAGTTAGATGTGGCCCTTGTTGCTAAAGGGATCAGGGGGTATGGAGAGAAGGCAGGTACAGGATACTAAGTTGGATGATCAGCCATGATCATATTGAATGGCGGTGCAGGCTCGAAGGGCCGAATGGCCTACTCCTGCACCTATTTTCTATGTTTCTATGTTTCTATCCTCCTTGTGACCATGTGGGTTTTCTCTGGGTATTCTGGTTCCCTCCTTCATTCCAAAGACATACTGGTTTGTAGGTTAATTGGCTTCTGTGAATTGTAAATTGTCCCTAGTGTGTTGGATAGTGCTAGTACATGGGGTGATCGCTTATTTCCCCCCCCCCCCCCTCCCTTCTCAATCAATCTGAAGAAGGGTCCCAAGTCTGAATAAGGGTTCCAATCCAAAATGTCACCCATCCTTTTTTTCCAGAGAAACTGCCTGACCCGTTGAGTTACTGCAGCACTTTGTGACTATCTTTGGCTGAAATCGATGAATTTTCTCCCGAGATGCTGGCTGACCCATTGGCTGATCCATTGAGTTTCTGGAAAGTGATAGCTACTTTGTCCTGACAACCTTTATGGTTCAGCAAATATTTTTATGTTTTGCCCAGGTGAACGCGTGTCAAGAATTTGTTTAGGTACAAGGAACTGCAGATGTTGGTTTACAAAAGAAGACGCTAATAAGTGCCGAAGTAACTCAGTGGACCAGGCAGCATCTCTGGAGAACATGGATAGGTAACAGGATAGGATCAGGTCAGGACCATTTTTTAAACTGATTGTTGTATGAGGTTGGGGATTTGGGTGTGTGTGTGGGGGGGTATGAGAGATGTGGGGGCAGGAGAGACGTGGGGGCAGGACAATGTTTGGTGAGTGATAGGTGGAAATAGGTTATGGGGGGTTCGATTGGCAGATGGTTGGACAAAGCCCAGAGATGAAAAGGCAAATGTGTGAATAGAAATAGAAGAGGTATGAATTGTGAAGCTGGAGGAAATAATATAGATGGGAGAGATTGGGAGAGAGAAATGGGTGAGCATCCAAGTGGATTCTTTAACCGGAAATTAGTGCATCTGTGGAATTCAAGCCAGGTTGGTGGATATTTTTAAGGCAGAGATTGACAGATTCTTGATTAGTATGGGGTTTCAGGGGTTATGGGGAGATGGCAGGGAAATGGGATTGAGAGGGAAAGATTTCCCTCAGCAGAATAGACTTGATGGGCTGAATGGCCTAATTCTGCTCCTATAATTTATGAACATGGATTACAGGAAAGATAAGGGGGGGGGGGGGGGGAGTCAATAATCTGTTGATTGCCAGGGAAATGCTCCACATGGTCAATAAAAGTGTGACACGGCTATTGTGCTGGTATTGCAATTCAACGGTGCTGCATTAGTGAGATGCAATGAGCTTCGCTGCATCAGCAGCGAGAACCAACACAGACAGAGTGGCTATCAGCTGGAGCTGCTCGCTGTAGGAAGCCATTAAAATTACAATGAGGAATTTGGCACTGTTATTATGCAGTGTTATTAAAATAGTGATGAAAAAAATCCAAGATTGCATACATTCATGGGCTTTTGCAATAACACATCACCCAGTTGTTTCTTGCTATTTTCTGAGAATGGCTATTTTTAAAGATCCACCAGTTGGCATTTAATCAATTATACCCTTCCACGATAAGGAGCCACTGGCGATTGATGTGAACAGTGTTGATGGGGGAGGGGGGGGAGAGGGGGGGGGGGGGGGGGGGGGGGGGGGGAGACAAGGAGCTAGAGTAACTCAGCTGGTCAGGAGGTATTCTTGGGGAACAAAGATAGGTGACCTTTTGAGCCGGGACCCTTATGCAGATACTCTCAGACACTCAATTTTCTCTTGGGATACTGCCTGATCTGCTGAGTTGCCCCAGGACTTTGTCTTTTATGTGAACCAGCATCTGCATTTCCTTGTTTCTAGTTTAGTTTATTGTCACATGTACAGTGAAAAGCTTTTGTTGCGTGCTAACCAGTCAACAGAAAGATTATACATCATTACAATTGAGCCATCCAAAGTGTACTGCAGTTAGAGTAGAATGGTTGTTTGATCGTTGGCATGGACATGGTGAGAAAAAGGACTTGTTTCCATCAATTATAATGGAAATTATGATGCTGCCCCACAGAGCTCTTCCAGAAGCTCTATTTTATGTTTCTACAGATTCCAGCATCTGCAATCTCTTGTACCTTTATAAAAAAATACAATTGATATTAGTAAGTTAGATCACCGTGACAGCTGTCTATGCCAGGCATGTGTACTGGTTCTGCTGTTGAGTTTCACCATCTGTATAACTCATTATCGCCTATCCCAAGCCTACAATGGACCATTGTGGGCTCCACCTTTCCTTGATCATCGTTGCTTTCTGCACATCGTTCATTCATTTGTTCTATTTTCCTTCTAGAATCTCTCGTGTTCCTTTCCCTTGAGGCTCAGTTTGAAGAGCGGACTCACCACAAAATGTCACCTATTCCTTTTCTCCAGTGATGCTGCTTGACCCGCTTGAGTTATGCCAGCTTTTTGTGTTTACCTCTGTGTGTTCTAATAGCACCGATCCCATATCAACCAACTCTGGCCTCCAAACACATAGAAAATAGATGCAGGAGTAGGCCATCCAGCCCTTCAAGCCAGCACCGCTATTCAATATGATCACGGCTGATCATCCAAAATCAGCACCCCTTTCCTGCTTTTCCCCATATCCCTTGATTCCCTTAGCCCAAAGAGCTATTTAACTCACTTGAAAGCATCCAGTGAATTGGCCTTCACTGCCTTTTGTGGCAGAGAATTCCACAGATTCACAACTCCCTGGATGAAAAAGTTTTTCCTCATCCCAGTCCTAAATGGCCTACCCCTTATTCTTAAACTGTGTCCCCTGGTTCTGTAAAGACGTAATCATTTTGGATCCAATCACGTTTGTTCCTCGTCTCTCGGCTGGGTGCCTGCCCCCTTTGCCTGTCACACAGAGCGAAACTTGTTCCTTTGTTGTGACTCATCTGGCCTGAATCACCCCATTCTCACCACTGCGTGTTTGACTTGGACACCATGCAATGATGTGGTGGAGGGTGGCTGTTAATGGCTTACAACCCTGACCTGCAAGGTTTGGCTCCCACGGTTGTGTTTTATTGAACTTGGCTCAACACTCCCATTCGAGAGCCAACACAAATGATAATGTTCCCTCCATTTGAAATGAAGTAGCCCCCATTATGAGATACTCCCATTCAGCAATACTGATTAGAAGGGCTTGTTCACATTGAATGATCAATTGATGTCTGGTAAAGCATCCCCATTAAATGAACGTCCCTGGTAGCTCCGTCCCCATTAACTGGTGTCAAGATTATCTGATTAAATATTGATTGGCTCTCATGCTGTCAGACTGATTGGTTACAAAGTGTAGGGAAATTAACCTGGACACAAAACTGTTAACGTTTTCAACTCGACGAGGCCATGGTTGAAAACACAATGCAGCAAAAGGCATCGGTCCTAGTAGTTTCCAATTAGTAACTAAAGCAATAAAGCAGCCAGACTTAATGTCAGACTGGTAATTAAGTACACCACAGCAATTAGTATAACATTTGTTGTTTAAGTGCTGGTGGTTGTTTCAAAGTTAGGGTTACTCTTGTTATTGGAGTGTGGGTGCATTTTATTACTGGCAAGCTGAATTGTAGTGAAATACTTTGAGACAGGTTCCTTCCGTAGAGTGAAGCCCCCTTTGCTCAGCCCAACCCCGTGCTCTTGGGGGTGACGTTTTGGGTGAGAAGGGTCTTGTTCTTTGACAGTGCTAGCTCGAATCACCCCATTCTCACCACTGTTTGTTTGACTTGAATGTTGCCTATCCATGTTCTCCAGACATGCTGCCTGACCCGCTGGGTTACTCCAGCAGTTTGTGTCCTTTTCAGTAAACCAGCATTTGCAGTTCCTTATTTCTACAGTGCTGTTATATTCACTCTGAACTCTTCCTAGGTTTAACTTCCATTCCACATGTTTAATCCATGATGATATTTCATGACACGAGGCAGCGATAGAGCACCAGAGATCCTGATTATGGGTGCTGTCTGTACAGAATTTGCACGTTCCCTCTGTGACTGGGATGTGGGAGGAAACCAGAGCACCCCGAGGTAACCCATGCTTTCACAAGGAGAGAGTAAAAACTCCGTACAGTCAGGAATAGAAATGTAGAAAAATAGGTGAATGAGTAGACCATTCGGTCCTGTGAGCCAGCACCACCATTCAATATGATCATGGGTGATCATCTAAAATCAGTACCCTTTTCCTGCTTTTTCCCCATATCCCTTGATTCCTTTAGCCCGAAGAGCTAAATCCAACTCTCTCTTAAACATCCAGTGAATTGGCCTCCACTGCCTTCTGTGGCAGAGAATTCCACACATTTACAACTCTCTGGGTGAAAAGAAAGTCCTCATCTCAGTCCGAAATGGCCTACCCCTTATTCTTAAACTGTGATCCCTGGTTCTGGACTCCTCCAACATCAGGAACATTATTCATGCATCTAGCCTGTCAAATCCTTTAAGAATTTTGTATGTTTCTATAAGATCCCCTCTCATCCTAAATTTCAGTGAATACAAGCCCAGTCGACCCATTCTTTCATCATATGTCAGTCCTGCCATGCCGGGAATTAACTTGGTGAACCTACGCTGTACTCCCTCAATAGCAATAATTTCTTTCCTCAAATTAGGAGACCAAAATTGCGCACAATACTCCAAGTCGGTCTCACCAGGGCCCTGTACAACTGCAGTAGGACCTTTTTGCTCCTAAACTCAAATCCTCTTGCGATGAAGGCTAACATGCCATCAGCTTTCATCACTGCCTGCGGTGCCAAAACACTCCACTGCGGCAAGCCTCAACGACTTCCGCCCAGTTGCACTTACTCCCATCATCACTAAGTGCTTCGAGAGGCTGGTCCTGGCACACCTCAAAGGCTGCCTACCCCCCACATTGGATCCCTATCAGTTTGGCTACCGCAAGAACAGGAGTACAGAGGATGCCATCTCAACGGCACTTCACTCTGCCCTCTCCCACCTCGACAACAGAGACACTTACGTAAGAATGCTGTTCATCGATTACAGCTCAGCATTCAACACTATTATACACTCTAAACTGATCACCAAACTCGGTGACCTGGGCATCGACCCCTCCCTCTGCAACTGAATACTGGACTTTCTAACCAACAGTCCCCAGTCTGTTAGGTTAGACAAGCACACCTCTTCAACCCTCACCGTGAACACTGGCGTTCCACAGGGCTGTGTGCTGAGCCCCCTCCTCTACTCCCTCTTCACCTACGACTGCACACCTGTACATGGTACTAACACCATCATCAAGTATGCAGATGATACAACGGTGATTGGCCTCATCAGCAACAACGATGAGTCGGCCTATAGGGAGGAGGTCTAGCTCCTAGCAGCATGGTACGCTGACAACAACCTGGCCCTTAACGCCAAGAAGACCAAGGAGCTCATTGTAGACTTCAGGAAGTCTAGGGGCGGCACGCACACCCCCATCCACATCAGCGGGACGGAGGTGGAACATGTTTCCCGCTTCAGGTTCCTGGGGGTCAACATCTCCGATGACCTCTCTTGGACCCACAATACCTCAACTCTGGTCAAGAAGGCTCACCAGCGTCTCTTCTTCCTACCGCTGCACCATCCAGAGCATCCTTACCAACTGTATCACAGTATGGTATGGCAACTGCTCTGTCTCCGACCGGAAAGCACTGCAGAGGGTGGTGAAAATTGCCCAACGCATCACCAGTTTCTCGCTCCCATCCATTGAGTCTGTCCAAAGCAAGCGTTGTCTGCGAAGGGCGCTCAGCATCACCAAGGACTGCTCCCAACCATGGACTGTTTACCCTCCTATCATCCGGGAGACGCTACAGGTCTCTCCGTTGCTGGACCAGCAGGTCCAGGAACAGCTTCTTCCCTGTGGCTGTCACACTACTCAACAATGTACCTCGGTGACTGCCAATCACCCCACCCCGACCCCCCGGACATTCCTCCCACAGGAAAAACACTATGCCTGTATACATGTAAATAGATTTATTTATTGAAATCATATTCTATGTCGCTCTTCCAGGGAGATGCTAACTGCATTTCGTTGTCTCTGTACTGTACACTGACAATGACAATTAAAGTTGAATCTGAATCTGAATCTGTACCTGCATGCTTACTTTCAGTGATTGATGTACAAGCCCACTCATGTCTCGTTGCACTTTCCTTTTTCCTAATCTGACACCAGTCAGATAATAATCTGTCTTCCTGTTCTTGCCACCAAAATGGATTATTTCACATTTATCCACATTATACTGCATCTGCCACGCGTCTGCCCACTCACCCAACCTATCCATGTCACCCTGCAGCCTCACAGCATCCCCATCACAGCTCACACTGCCACCCAGCTTCGAGTCATCCACAAACTTGGAGATGTCACATTTAATTCCCTTGTCTAAATCGTTAATAGATATTGTACATAACTGGGGTTCCAGCACTGAGCCTAGCGGCACCCCACTAATCACTGCCTGCGATTCTGAAAAGGACGAGTTTATTCCCAGTCTTTGCTTCCTGTCTGACAACCAGTTCTCTAAAATGGCAATGCCCTATCTCCAATATCATGTGCTCTAATTTTGCACACTAATCTCGTGTGTGGGTCGTTGTCAACGGCTTCTTTTGAGATTGAGCTGTAGGCGGTACTGTGAGGCAGCAGCTATACCAGTGCCACCCCCACAGAACACAACTGTGCCACACGCGCAGTATTCCTGAGTTTAGTGATATGTTTTTCAGGCATCGTTATCTTCTGTCTGACTAACATTGTAATGTTTCCTACATTACACCAATAACTCCAGTGGCAGGACTTCATTGGCTGCAAATACGTTGCAAGCACCTTGAGATTGTGAAAGAGGACATACCTATAAATAACCACAGTTAGACAAAGTGCTGGAGTAACTCAGTGGGTCAGGCAGCATCTCTGGAGAAAAATGATGGGTGACGTTTTGTGTCAGGAAGGCCGTCAGCATCCATAAAGACTCCTCACACCCTTGTATAGGACTACTTCCCTCCGGCAGACGTTACAAGGCCTTCTACGCCCGAACCTCCGGACTCAGGAACAGCTTCATTCCCAGAGCTATAGCGGCTCTGAACCGGCCCTGCTGAGTGCCCCCCATCCCCCCTGGACTGTCTCCCTCGGATGGTCACGTCGCACAGACACATCTGCACTTTAGTCTGTTGAACTGTTTTACTGTTCTTTTTACAATCCATGTTCTCGGGGTATCTAAATCACAATTTTATTAGTTATTTATGTTATGACATCGGTTGGAAGCTGCATACCAAATCTTGTTGCGCTTATGTGCAATGACAATAAAATATATTATTATTATTATTATTATTATTATTATTATTATTATTATTCACACTGAAAGTAGGGGGAGAGGGGGTGGGAGAGAGATAAGAGCTGGAGATGAGCAAAGACCTGGACCAGTCAGTGTCAACCACAAATTACATCAAGCAGGGCAGGGGCTGGTAGGTCCATTGTTGGCTAGGGAAGGTGTGATCTCAAGAGTAACATTGTGGAAGTGGTAGAATGACTAGAGAGGAAAAGGGGGACAAGGAGGAGGGCGACTGGGAGGAGAGTATGAGACAAAGGTACATAAAATTAAAGAATTCAATGCCCTATTCACCTGTGCTACATTGCAGAAATTGGACTTTGGCTGTGGAACATGCGTTACAATGTTGAGAACTATATTCTGCAATCTGTATCCTCCCCTTTGCTCTACCTATTGTACTTGAGTTTGACTTGATTAATGTATTATCTGTTTTGATTGAATAGCATGCAAAATACAAGGCTTTTCACTATCCTCAGTCATAAACCTACACTAAACATTGTTTTGCTCGATATTCCAGCTTCTGCAGTCGGAGCCTGTTATACACAAATTATCTGGAATATTTCCTTCAATAAGAAAAACTCAAATCTATTTCTTCACCAGTTGAAAGCTTCAAAATGTCTTAAGATTGAAATGGTCTTTGTATTTTTCTGAAACACAGGCAGGATGTATGCCTCCATTGGGGTGAATAGGGGAGAAAGGAAAGGAGCTGCAAAGGACATAAATGACATAAAATGAGAAAACAATTACAACGCCATGCCACCTGAGAAAGGAAATGATGATGCAAAAAGACGGAGTCATACAGCATGGAAGCAGGCCCTTCGGCCCGACCAAGATGTCCAATCTATACTAGTCCCACTTGCCCACATTTGACCATGTACCTGTCTAAATATTTCTGAAACATTGTGATAGTTTATGCCTCAACTACATCTTCCAGTAGCTCATTCCATAAACCCACCACATTTTATGTACAAAAGTGTGATATTGTTTATCACTTTTATGAAATGTGTTTTGTTCTACCGACAGATGATTTACCTACCACCCATTATGTAAAAACTGTTGGTACACAAAAGTGCAAGAGAAACTCAGCGGGTGCAGCAGCATCTATGGAGCGAAGGAGATGGGCAACGTTTTGGGCCAAAACCCTTCAACAGTTTCCCCCTTAAAGTTCCTATTAAATAATTCCCCCGTACTTTAAATGTATGTCCTCTGGTTCTCGATTCCCCTACTCTGGGTAAAAGACTTGGTGCATTTACCCAATCTATTTCTCCCATGAGTTGTATCTTCAAGACGAAGACAGTTGAGTGTTCACATTGAGATACGTGAGAACATGGAGGCCAGGCGATCTTGAGACATGAAGAGGGCTGCTCGTGTTAAACAGTGAAATCAGCAGAACACTTGCACTCATTCCTTTCAAGCATCTCTTCCCCTGCTTTTAAACTAAGTAAATAATGCAAGATAATCATATGCCTACGAAAATACTGAAGCTTCCCTCTATTTATATCACTGTAAATAGTTAATAAAATTGAATAGTTTTATTAGCATTTGGCAAACATAAATGACAGATTTGTTATTAAGGCCAACTTTAACTGGTTACTTCAAATAAACAATTAACAGATAAATTATTTACCTTATTTCCAAAACTTGAGTCATGGATTCATTATGGCATAAAAAAGTAGGCCATTCAGCCCATCAATTCAATGCAAAGTTACTGAAGAATAATTCAATAGTCCATTCCTCTTTTCTACTTACACGTTAGACATTAGACTTTAGAACTTTAGAGATACAATGTGGGTAACAAGCCCTTCGGATCACTGAGTTTGTGCCGATCACACCATACATTAGCACTTTCCTTCACACTAGGACAATCTACAATTTAACCATAGCCAATTAACGTACAGACCTGTATATCTATGAAGTGTGGGAAGAAACCAGACCACTCAGAGAAAACCTACACGGTTACAGAGGGAACATACAAACTCCGTTCAGACAGCATCCGTGGTCAGGATCAAACCCGGATCTCTGGTGCTGTTAAGCAACAACTCTACTGGGCATTTTGGGCACCATATCTGAGGAAGGATGCTCAAGAGAGGGCCCAGAGGAGGTTTACAAGCATGATCCCAGGAATGAGTGGGTTAATATATATTAATATATGATGATACTGAGCCTGTACTCGCATTTAGAAGGATGTGGGGGGACCTCATTGAAACGTACTGAATAGTGAAAGGTTTGGATTGAGTGGATGTTTTCAGTAGTGGGAGAGTCTAGGACTAGAGGTCATAGCCTCAGAATTCAAGGATGTTTCTTTAAGAAGGAGATGAGAAGGAATTTCTATAGTCAGAGAGTGGTGAATCTGTGGAATTCTTTGTCACAGAAGGCTGTGGAGGCCAAGTCAGTGGATATTTTTAAGGCAGAGATAGATAGCTTCTTGATTAGCACAGGTGTCTGAGGTTATGGGAAGGAGAATGGGGTTAGGAGGGAGAGATAGATCAGTCATGATTAAATGGCTGAATGTCCTAATTCTACTCCTATCACTTATGAACTTACCACTGTGCCACCCCTATCCATCTATTTCCTTTAAGTATCTTTCACTCGGTTGGCTATGGCAATCATTGATTCTCTCTTCCTCCATTGACCTTGTGGATAATAACATTAAGACCAATTTTACTTGTTTAAAATCAGTCATCATAATATTTCTTGTCCTGAGCCTTAGATTTGTACCTTCAACCACTGTACAATCAGCTTTACTTTGTGGGAGGAAAGTTCCTTGGATAGGATAGAGGCGGAATAAAGGCAAGCATTTTCACTCAAAGGCTAATAGCATTTTGGAAGAATGAGAATCATTTTAAAAGGAAGGATTTTCTCTCATAGGATAATAATATTTTGGAATAAGATACCAGGGCTAGTTCTTGAAGTAGAAAGTGGTTCAAGAGACACCAAAACAATATTTGTGGAAAATGAAAAGGATTGCTCTACACAAGGAAAAGCTATAATGTTTGACAACTTTTTACCCCCAAGTGCAATTATATTTATTTCCAGCTGGCAAAGGAAGAATCAATCTGATTCGAATGTAGTGTTTAGATTAGTTTAGTTTAGAGATACAGCATGGAAACAGGCCCTTCGTCCCACTGAGTCCAAACCGACCATTGATCAGCCATTCACATTAGTTATCCCACTACACACTGGGAGCAAAGAGGCCAAACAACCTACAAACCTGTACATCTTTGGGATGTGGGAGGAAACCGGAGCACCCAGAGGAAACCCAAGTGGTCAGAGGGAGAACGTGCAAACTTCACACAGACAGCACCCGAGGTCAGGATCGAACCCGGGTCTCTGGCACTGTGTGGCAGCAGCTGTACTACTGCGCCACTGTGCCACCCAACCATGAGAGCTTCCAAAATGGTAGATTGCATGGGCACAATGCAAGAGTTTCTAGTTCAATAACAACAATGATTTGCATTTATATAACTCCTTTGGCATTGTAAAGCATCCCAGTGGAACTAGGGACACTGAATATGGGACAGGTGCAAGTTAATAGGCTGTAATTCACTCTGGAGTCCCAAATGAAGCAGTGTACCAGGAGACAGAGGCCCAAGCTGTTTACAAATGTGAGCATATAAACTGCACCCTCAACCCTGCTGTTGTCTCCCTGTTACTTTTACACATTATACACCATTAGAAAGGAGTGAGGAGGAACTTTTTTAGTTGGAGGGTAGTTAACCTGTGGATTTATTACCACAGAGGCTGTGGAGGCCAAGTCAGTGGAATTAAGGCAGAGATGGACAAATTCTTGATTAGATTGGGTGTCAAGGGGAGAAAGCAGGAAAATGGGAGGCAGCAATCAGCCATGATCGGTGGAGTAGACTCAATGGGCTGAATGGCTTAATTCTACTCCTATAACTTGTGAACGTGAACCATTATCTTCAAGCTTAAGAGAAAACAGTGCAGTTCCTACTTTACCAGGAAGGGGCTTCAAAGTGTATATGTGTAGGAAGGAACTGCAGATGCTGCTTTACACACAAAATGCTGGAGTAACTCAGTGGGTCAGGCAGTATTTCTGAAGAAATTGAATAAGTGACGTTTCGGGTCTGATGAAAGGTCTCGTCCCGAAACATCACCTATTCCTTTTCTCCAGAGATGCTGCCTGTCCCGCTGAGTTACTCCAGCATTTTGTGTCTATCTTCACAGTTTATAGTCAAATCGGAGATGACCATCAATTGCAAGGAAGTGTGTACGGGAGCGATATTCTAATATTATAAGGGTTTTGCTTAACGTATTGATTATTCGGAGTTGATTAATTCTGCGCAACATTGTATTGAGAGCCCTTGTGATTCATTTGCCGCACATTAGGTCTGTGGCAGTGAGGGAGCTGTATACCTCAAGTGTAGCATCCTCCCATCAACCAGGTGTAGAATCAGGCAGCCTTGTGCATGTACCCCGCTGAATGCACCTGGCATGGACACCGCAAGATAAATGCAGCTTGAGCAGGGACAAACACGTTGCACTCAATTGCAACGATGGCCATGTCAATGGTTTGACCTCCCATCAGGGGACATTCCACTGACATCAATCCATTGCAAGGCAAAGTCAGCCACCGAAAGGGAAACACTCCCACCTAGTGGCAGGAGGCAAAACCATCCCACACCTTGTGGATATGTAGATTCATAGAAAGTGAACAAACGCAAGACACAAAATGTTAGGATAACTCAGCTGGTCAGGCAGCATCCCTGGAGAACATGGATGTGACATTTCAGGTCTCTGAAGAAGAGTCCTGATCAGAAAGGTCACATCCATGTTCTCCAGAGTTGCTGCCTGACCCGCTGAGTTCCCCCAGCAATTTGTGTTTTTTCTCGTAGCTTCATAGAGTAATACAGAATGGAAACACGCCCTCTCGCCCAACTTATCCATACTGATCAAGTTGTCTGCCTGAGCTAGTTCCACCTGTCTGAAGATCTGCTGCTCCATCTACATTAGTCCCAACTGTCCATGTTTAACCCATAACCCTGTAAACCTATCCGATCCATGTACCTGTCCAAATGTCTCTTAAATGTTTCTTAAACGTAACAATAGTATCTGCCACAACTACATCCTCTGGCTGCTCGTTCCACATACCACCAGTGGTGATGGTGGCAGCAGATCCGATAGTGGCATTTAAGATGATGGGATGAACTGTAGAGGCACAGTCATACAGCGTGAAAACAGACCTTTTGGCCCAACATGCCCATGGCCACTAAGGTGCACCATCTGGGCTAGTCACATTTGCCGGCATTTGGCCCATATCCCTCCAAACCTTTCCTATCTGTTTATTTTAAATGTTGTTATAATATCTGCCTCAGGGAACTATACTGGAGAGACACTTGAGAGAAAACACAATTTACAGGATTAAGATCTCCCCACCTACCTCGTTGAAGCACTTGCACTTTTTTTGCACTTCTCTGTTGCTATAACACTGCTTCTTTTCTCATTTTGCACTACTTGTTGTACTTGTATATGGTCTGATTGTATCTGTGCATGATATGATTTGTCAGGATAGCACGCACGACAAGGCTTTTCACTGTATCTCGATACACATGACAATTATAGTGCAATAACAATCCAACCTTGGTCTCCATGTGCCAAATGGCATTGTTCAGTGCCAAAACATTTCCTTGCTTCTAATCACATTGTCGAACAATCTACGAAAAGGACTTGAGCAATTATTTAGTTTAACATACAGCTTGGAAACGGGCTCTGGTGAGTCCATGCTGACTATTAATCGCATATTGACAATAGTTCTATGTAATTCCACTTTCTCATTGAACTCCCTACACACCAGAGGCAATCTACAGAGGCCAATTAACCTACAAACCCATGGGTCTCTGGGATGTGGGAGGAAACCGGAGCACCTGGACGAAACCCACGTGGTCACAGTGTGAACATACAAACTCCACACAGACAGCACCTAAGGTCAGGATCGATCCCTGATCTCTGGTGTTGTGGGTCAGCAGATCTACCAGCTTTGTCACCATGCCGCTGTAAATAAAAAAAGCTTTTACTTGATTTCCTAAGTCAATGTTTTTCTAAAGAATTCATTACTTTGAAAAATCTGCTTTTAATTCATCCAGCGTGAATCTCTGTCCCAGCAAAGCTTCTTCAACATAGAGCCATTTGTCTGTGTAGATTTATCAAAGGCCTTTGACAGCCTCTTATTGAATCAAATTGAAGAAGTCAAGTATCTTTGGCCTCAATACCTTACTTTTGTGCCTAAATCCCTTAGCCACATCCTGTTGGTTGGTTCTACCCCATCCAGCTAAACATCTGTGTTTACAAGTTGAACCTCAGAGAGCACTAATGTCCTGGCACTGAGAAAAATTGTTTATAAAAGACTTTCAGTCTGAAGAATGGCCCCGAACCGAAGCATCACCTATCCGTATTCTCCAAAGATGCTGCCTGACCTGCTAAATTACTTCAGAACTTTGTGTCTTTCCTTGGTATAAACCAGCATGAGAATATTGGAAGACGACAGTTTTATGACCTATTCTGTGAATTATACTTCCATGCAGATATCCAAGCCTATAGAGATGGTGCAAAGAAGATGCATCAGGAGAGTGTTCAGACTGAGGGATTTCACTCTTCCAACGTAAACCTCAGCTTTCTAGTCGAGACCTGTTTTTTTATATGAGGAACATTCACTAACGTGAGGTGTGCTAATGGATTTTATGGAAGGGATGCATTGGTTAATCCATGTTATTGTAATTATCCTGATTACACGTGTGATTATAGTTGTCCCGTGCATGGAAGACCAGGAACAACATTTTGGAAGTGTGCATCCTATACACTGGAGAGAATTATCCAGCACAACACAGTGGCAGCCACACCCAAAGCCCTATTCTCTCAGAGAAAGTTAACAAGTCAAGCTCAGAACGCAAAATCAAAACTTGAAATAATCTCAATCATCCCTGTGTCTCCAACACCACATTGATGCCAGCCTATCAGCCATTTGCTCCACAATTATGCTTTAGACACTGAATAGTCCAGCACAGGAACAGGCCCTTCGGACCACAATGCCTATACCGAACATGATGCCAAGATAACAACACATCTGCCTAAACGTGTTCCATATTCCTCCATTCCCTGCATATCCATGCGCAAATCCAAAAATCCACATAAATGCCATGATCGTATCTGCCTCCACCATTACCACTCCAGCATGTCTGGAGAAAAAGTGTAGGTGACATTTCGGGTCGGGACACTTCTCAATTCTGAAGATGGGTCCTGACCTGAAACGTCACCTATCCTTTTTCTCCAGAGATGCTGCCTGACCCGCTGAATTACTCCAGCACTTTGTGTCAATCTTTGGTGGCCCATGCTATATAACTAAACTAAAAACTCAACTAAACTAAAAACTCAACTCAACTCAACTAAGCTAAGTTAATCTAAGTTAAACTAAACTGGCCAGGTAGTTGAATGAGAACATTGGTTAGGCCACAGTTTTATAATCTATCGAGTCTGAATAAGGATCCTGAACCAAAATGTCACCTATGCTTTTTTTTTTTTTTTTCCAGAGATGCTGCCTGACCTATTGAATTACTCAAGCACTTTTGTGTCCATCTTTGGTATAAACCAGCATGTGCAGTTTTGTTGTTTCTCCAAATCCTGTTATTCAACTATAGAACTGAAGGAAGCCATTCACCTCACTGAGGTCTCCCACCCAACCTGACCCCTAACATTGCAGCTCCTGGTTCCTGGCCTTATAGGTTTAAGGCACTGATTCGAGTTCACTTGATACTAGTTCCTACTTCCGTATAGTGAGGATACCTTCATTCTCACCCCTGCTCAGGGATTCAGATTTCAGGTCCGGGAGTTCATCTATAAAAAGGCTGCGTCATCCTATCTCAAAGTGGATTAAGTTTCCAGCTTCTTTCCAAATCCATGGCTTGACTTGGATTTAAGGGAAGTCACTCATAGGTCCTGGCAAGAGTTCAGGAATTGCATGCTGTTAGGAACAGATTTAGTATACGTAAAAAGGAATTTCACAGAGCCCAAAAGAAATAATTATCTCCAACTCGTATTTCATATGATCTCATGCAGTTAATAGGAACTGGGCTCAGATACTTGATCTGTAAGTATCAACCATAAACACATTGGACTGTGGTGAATTATTGCCAAAGTCAGGCAGTCTCATGCACCTACAAGCGCATTATTCCGTTATATACTTTGATGTGAACACATTCCAAGATTGATTTCAGATGGTTGGCGAAACCTTTCAAGAATCCGACCAACGTCAGAATTTTCCAACACATTAAAAAGAACTTCAGCACTTGTACCAACTGGGAGCACAAGAATTCAGGCAACACTCCAGTGTGGTACGAAGGAACACAAAGTGCTGGAGTAACGCAGAGGTCAGGCAGCATCTGTGGAAATGTAAAAACAAAAAGTAATTGCAGATGCTGGTTTCTTCCCACATCCCAAAGATATAAGGGTTTACAGATTAATTAGGCTCTGTAAATTTCCCTTCGTGTGCAAGGAGTGGAGGATGCATAAATCGGATACCGATGGTAAGCATGGATTCGACGGGCCAAAGGATGTAGGTAGGAACTGCAGATGCTGGTTTATACCAAAGAGAGACACAAACGCTGGAGTAAATCAGCGGGTCAGGTAGCATCTCTGGGGAAAATGGATGAATGATGTTTCAGGTTGGGACCCTTCGTCAGACTGATCTATGTTTCCGATCGGGACATCTTCAGACTGAAGGAGGGTCCCAACCTGAAACGTCTCCTATCTCTTTTTCTCCAAACGTTACCTGTTCATTTCGGCTTGGTGTTTCGGCTTGTTCAAGTGGCATTTCGGCTTGGGACCCGTCTTCAGACTGATTGTGGGGGGGGGGGGGGGGGGGGGGGGGGGGGGTGGGAGAGTTGGAAGAGAACAGGGGCAGGCCAAAGACTGCCAATTGATAGGTGGATACAGGTGAGGGGGGTTTTGATAGACAGATGGTTGGACAAAGGCCTGATGTGAAAAGACAGAAGGTTTGAGATAAGGATAGAGGAGGTACAAATTGCAAAACCAGAAGAAAGAATTTTGATGGAAGGGGAGGGGAAAGAGGAGAAATGGGAGAAAGTAGGTTCTGTCCAGTTGTAAGCTACCCATGAGGAATATGGGATTCTGTTCCTCCAGTTTCCATTTTAACTCCCCTTCCCATACTGACCTTTCTGTCCCAGGCCACCTCCATTGCCACAATGAGACCACACACAAACTGGAGGAACAGAACCTCATATTCCACTTGGGTATAGACGATGTAGACATTGAATTCTCCAATTTTAGACTAATAACCGACATACAACCCATCCCCCCCAGCCCCCAATCCCTTCCCTGTGCCACACCTGGACTCTCACCTATTTCTGCCCATCCACCGATATTCCTCCCTCTGGCTTTAAACTTCTATATTCTCTCTTCTATCATTTCACACCTTTTGTCGTTGTATCGCTGACCTTTGCCCAAACGTCTGCCTATCAAAAAATATCCCTCACCTGTATACACATATCACATCCCATCCCCACCACGATCAGTCTGAAGAAGGGTCCCAAGCTGAAACATCACCCATTCATGTTCTCCAGAGATGCTGCCTGACGCGCTGGGTCCTTTTTTGTAAACCAGCATCTGCAGTTCCTTGTATATACTCTCCTCTCGAAGGTGTCTTCTTTCTGATGGGATGTCAGAGCAGACCCTGCCTACATTCTTGGGGATAGTAAGTGATCCACTGGCTCCATATCAAAGAACAGGACAGTTATATTCAATGTCCTGGATGCTGCTTATCTCTATCCTTCAACACCAAAAAAGCAGATTATCGGGCTGTTATCACACTGTTACTTGTGTGAGCCAACTTTATGTAACTCAAAAAAATTTGCTGCTAATAGGAATCTGAAGTAAGTTCTGGCAAAGAGTCTAATGCCCCTGTCCCACTTAGGAAACCTGAACAGAAACCTCTGGAGACTTTGTGCCCCACCCAAGGTTTCCGTGTGGTTCTCCGAGGTTTCCGGAGGTTCCCGGAGGTTTTTGTTAGTCTCCCTACCAGCTTCCACTACCTGCAACCTCCCGCAACCACCTGCAACCTCCGGTAACCGGATGCAAACCTTGGGTGGGGCGCAAAGTCTCCAGAGGTTTCCGTTCAGGTTTCCTAAGTGGGACAGGGACATAAGGCTTGAAATATTCATGTTTTTTGTTGTTTTTTTAGCAGATTTTGCCCCACCTGCTGAGTGTTTCCTGCTCTATGTAGTCATGTTTAACTTCAGTATTCCTCCTTATCACTCTTCATTGGCTGCCTCCACTTGTCTTTGGGATGTGGCAGGAAACCCACGTGGTCACAGGGAGAACGTGCAAACTCCACACAGATGACACCCGCGGTCAGGATCGAACCCGTCGCCATCTCTGTCACTGCAGAGGCAGCAGCTCTAGCGTTGGCGCCACTGTGCCATCCCAAGAAGAGAGGAGAAAAGATAAGAAGATGGGAGTGAAGAAAGAGGTGAAGGAGGAGAGAAGACATTGTCCTATGGTCCAAGCAGATCTTGAACCCACAAGTAACGGGTTCAGAATTTATTCAGATTGAAGTGCAGTCAATTTGTTGTCAATTTTGAGTTCCCATTAAAAATAAAAAATCAACACATTGATTTATGAAAATTAATTCCCCTCTCTCCACTCGGCTCCATCAGCCTTATTCTTTCCTTTATTTTCTTATTTTCTAAAGAGAAATGTCAGCACATTAATTTAAGAAAATTCTATTTTGGCATGAGGAGCGAATGGGCAGGTTTAAAATAAATCTATGAAATAGAGCAATAGATTGCAGACTTCTCTGAAGTAGTAATGTGATTAAGCAATTATTGCCCTTTTCTGAACCCAAATGACTTTCATTCCACTTCTTCATGATGTGTATCTGGTGTGTGTGAGGTTGTTCAAGTCTGCACCACACTTTAAGGTCAAAGGTTCAAGTGTCACTCCAGAATCTTAAGCACATAATCTAGTTTGACACTTCAGCTAAGTACTGTCAGTGGTGCTGTCATTTAGAGGAGACTTTAAACCAAGTCTCCTCTATCAAGTGGAGTGCTTTCTCGAAGAGTTCTCTCAGAGATCTTGGCACATACTTAGTCCAGATCATGAAGTTCTCCTAAGGCAGTGTAGAGTCCTACATGTTACACAGTGGTGCAGCGGTAGAGTTGCTGCCTTACAGCACCAGAGACCTCGGGTTCAACCCCGACCTTGCGTGCTGTCTTTGTGGAGTTGGTATGTTTGCCCTGTGATTGCAAAGCTTTCCTCCAGCATCCCTGATTTTCCTCCCACAACCCAAAGACATGCAGGTTTGTAGGTTAATTGACCTTCTGTAAATCGCCCCTGGTGTGCAGGGAATAATCCTGTGCAGTGGGACAACATCGAACTAGTATCAATGGGTGAACGATAGTTTGCATGGACTCAGTGGGCCAAAGGCCAAAAGACTGATGGGTGTTTGGAACAAGCTGCCGGAAGAGAAAGTCAAGGCAGGTACTATCGCAATGTTTAAGAAACATTTTGACGGATATATGGATAGGACAGGTTTAGAGGGTTATGGGCCAAAATCAGGCAGGTGGCACTAGCCTAGCGGACATGTTGGCCAGTGTGGGCAAGTTGGGCCGAAGTGCCTGTTTCCACGCTGTAAGACTCTATGACCTCTTTGCTTGCTGTATTTTTAAACTAAACTTATTTCTCTGATTATCCACAAAACATGTACATTGTAGCAAAGTCTGCAGTTGTACTCCACTTACGAAATCCACCATGTTATAATAAAATGGAACCAAATTTGGCAAAGAATTCCACAGTTTCTCCACCCTCCGACTAAAGAAGTTTCTCCTCATCTCCTCCCTAAAAGAACGTCCTTTAATTTTGAGGCTATGGCCTCTAGTCCGTGACTCTCCCACTAGTGGAACCATCCTCTTCACATCCACTCTATCCAAGCCTTTCACTATTCTCTATGTTTCAATGAGGTTCCCCCTCATTTCTTCTAAACTCCAGCAAGTACAGGCCCAGTGCCGACAAATGCTCATCACAGGTTAATTCCTGGGATCATTCTTGTAAGCCTCCTCTGGACTCTCTCCAGAGCCAGCACATCCTTCCACAGATATGGAATGGAATGCTATTTATTGTCATTCAAACCTAGGTTTGAACGAAATTACATTTACTACAGTTTTTTACATTACAAAAAAACACAAGACACAAACTTAACACAGTTTACACAAACATCCATCACAGTGAGTCTCCAACACCTCCTCACTGTGATGGGAGACAAAGTCTTATCTCTTCCCTTTGTTCTTCACCCGTGGTCCAGCAGTCCACCTGCAGCATCTAGGCGAACTGGTGCTCCAATGTTAAAGCCACCGGCGAACGATGGTAAGTCCTGTGGCCATTGAGCCACGTCGGGCGATGTTAGGCTTCAGCTCCGTGTCCTTTAAACCCCGCGGTCCAGCAGTCCAGCTGCAACGTCGAGGCGAACTGGGGCTCCGATGTTAGAGCCCCCGGCGGGCAATGGTAAGTCCCATGGCCGCTAACCCGCACCGGGCAATGATAGGCCTCCCTCCATGTCCTTTAAACCCGGGAGAAGTTGCTGTTGCGGGAGCTCTGAAAAGCCGTCCCCCACCGGGTACCTGGAGCTCCCGATGTTCGTGTCCACCGGGCCTGCAGCCGGAGCTTCCAAAGCTCCAAAGTCGGGTCGCAGCCGAGCACCACCACAGCTCTCCCCGCTCCAAAGTCGGCCAAAGATGGCGAGTCCGCAGGCTCCGTGACTGGTGCCCAGAATTGCTTACAATATTCCAAATGCGGCCTTACCAGTGCCTTATAGAGCCTCAGCAATACATCCCTAAAAGTTTCAAGTGTTCCAAGTTTCTGCTTCTCTTATTATTGATAGATGTTGACCCGAAATTACTTCCGCACGGAGTCAGTGGAAGGGAGTCTGGTTTGTGTGATGATCTGGGCTATGTCCACAATATACTTGAGCAGGTACATGAATAGGAAAGGCTTGAAGGTATATTGACAAAGTGTGGGCATGTCGGGCTTGCTGAGATGGGGCATCTTAGTCAGCATGAACAAGTTGGGCTGAAAGGCCTGTTCCCTCACAGATACTAGCTGACCCTCTGAGCATTTCCAGCACCATCCACATTCTGTACTGTTCATGAGAAAAGCATTTCAAGGGGCTGTGTGGGGGGGGGGGGGGGGGTGGTTGCCGTGGCATACCGGGGGGGGGGGGGGGGGGGGGGGGGGTGGTAGGGGGTGCTTAAGATTTTTTTTTAAAACCTAGCTAACGTTTTCATTAGACCACCGATTAGAACGAGACTTGGTGCATTTGCAGCGCAGGAGAATGGTGAGTAAGCTGGCAAAAAATCGTAGCACTATCTCATAACGTTTTTGCTCAAATAGAATGACCGTGCAACTGGAAGATAACAAGATCAGAGCTTTAGTTATGTATAGATTTAGACAGGTACATGGATAGGGTAAGTATAGAGAGTCATAGGCCTGATGAAGGCAGGTGGGACTAATGTAGATGGGACATGTTGGTCGGCATGGGCAAGTTGGTCCGAAGGGCCTGTTTCCATGCTCTGCGAATCTATGACTCTTCTATGTTCACCTCAGTTGCTTGAGCTCAGTCCTGGCAACTCAAACCTGAATGTGCACAAAACAAGTTGCAACCTCATGTGGCGAAGGCTGCTGCAAGTAGTTGAGTGGACTTCCTGAATAGAATGTGCACAGCCAATATACTTTATGAGGAGTTAATCTTAGTGGGAACAACATTTGATGTGCTCGTAGAGTTCAATCAGATTGTTGCCACTACTGCCAAACGTGCCATGAATTAATGAATTAAGAGGTGCACAAATGCAGTTTTTTAATTTCACGGCCAGTAGAAGGAAGCCTTCAAGGAACCAATCACTGTAAAATGATAAAGATGCCAAAGATTGCATAATAATTTATAAATAATATAATTAAATATTAATTTGTAATGTTATTAAATTTCTAAAATTCTCTGCCTTATTTTCAAATCCATATAAGAATAGTAACTGTTTCTACTTCCTTATGGGCCTGTCCCACTATACGAGTTTACCCAAGAGCTCTCCCAAGTTAAAAAAAAAAAATCAAACTCGTGGTAAGCACGTAGAATGTATGTTGCGGGTACGTCGGAGCTCAGGACGTCTCTTAGCGGCTCATAATGCTAACGGCAGGTACTCGGGAAACGCAGTAAGCTCGTGAAAAATGTCCACGAGAGCCCCGAGTACCCACAAGCGGCTATTACCGTAATTCTCTGAGTTCGAATCTGGGGAAACTCGGGAGAACTCTTGAATTAGCTCGTACAGTGGGACAGCCCCATTAGGAAGTTCAGCATGAACTCAACAACTCTCACCAACCTCTACAGATGCATTGTATAAAGCATTTTGTCGGGATGCATCACAGCATGGTTTGGGAATAGCTCCGTCTAAGACTGTAAGAAATTGCAGAGAATTGTGGAATCAGCCCAGCTCATCATACAAAGTCATTGTGGAATCAGCCCAGCTCATCATACAAAGTCACTTCATTCATACCTCCAGTTTTCTGCACCAACGTGAATACCTGCACAATATTACACATTAGCTTTAGGTTTATTATTGTCACATACTGATAACGTACAGTGAAAAGATTTGTTTTGCATGCTCTTCTATCAAATCAGATAACACTATACATAGATACAATCAAGCCAAATTTAAGGTAGAGCAAAGGGAAAGATACACAGTGCAGAATAAGGTTCTCAGCATTGGAGAGCATCAGTTCCATAGACAAAGTCTAATGTCCATAAGGTGAATCGGACAGTTTACTCGCTTTTGGAAGGATTATTCCGAAATCTGATAACAGAAGAGAAGATATGTAAGAAGGAACTGCAGATACTGATTTACAACAAATATAGACACACAATGCTGGAGTAACTCAATGGGTCGGTCAGCATCTCTGGGAAAAAGGAAAAATAGAGTCGGAGAGAAGGAGGAATCACAGAGGGGGAGCAGTGAGAGAGGGTATTACAGAACTCCGATTGAAGAGAGGAGAGGAACCACTTCAAAGTAGGCATACCTTGAGGAGATTCACAGTGCAGCGAACAAAATGTGTAAGAAGAAACTGCAGATGCAGGTGGTCTAAAGAAGGTTCTCGACCTGGAACATCACATATATTTTCACCCGAGACGCTGCCTGACCCGCTGAGTTACTCCAGCATTTTGTGTCTGCCTTTTAATGCATCTGGCAAAGTCTGAGAGAGGAAGGGAAGGAGGGCAGAAAGAAAGATGTGTATATCTAATTTACATCGCAACGTGCTTCATAGCCAATGAAATACTTCTGAAAGTAGTTGCCATGTTTAAGGCCCTGTACCTCAAGTGGCACAGTGTTGCAGTCACTTCTGGAATATCCCAAATCTTTTTAAAGAGCCATTGATTGCTCCCAACCATTCATTTGAAAGATTCATTAATTTATGAACTTGTCATTGCAATTTATTGTTTGAACTTTGCCCCCAATTGGATTTCATTATGCTCTATGCAAACAGATTCACCCGTTATTGTGTTTTTATCTAATTGTGCTTCATGCATTACAAACAAAGTTCAAAGGCTTAAGACTGTTGCCTCTTAAGGCATTCGGCATGAACAGAAAATTTAATAAGAATAGTGACATTAATCGCAATGACACGCTCAAATCTGTTGAAGGGGTTGGTCCAGTGGTTGACGTCATGTAGAGTTGCTACTGTCTGATGAGTTATCGGTGTGTCATAAATGTTTTATATCTAAAGTATCTTGCACCCTCAGTTAAGCAACATGTTCACAATGAATGAGAGGTTGTTAGAGTCATACAGCGTGGAAACAGGCCCTTCGGCACAACTTCCCCACACCAACCAACATGTCCTATCCATACCAGTCCCACCTGCCTGTATTTAGCCCATATCCCTCTAAACCTATCCTCTCCATATACCTATCTAAATGTTTCTTAAACATTGCGATCATACATGCCGCAACTACCTCCTCTGGCAGCTCATTTCATATACCCACCACCCTTTATGTGAAAAAGTTACCCCTCGGGTTCCTATTAAATCTTTTCCCCCTCACCTAAGCCTCTGGTTGTTAACCCCCTTACACTAGGCAAAATACTATGCGTTTACCCAATCTATTCCTCTCATGGTTTTGTACATCTCAATAAGAACACCCCTCAACCCCCTGCACTCCAAGGAATAGAGTCATAACCTACTCAACCTTTCCCTATAGCTCAGGCCCTTGAGTCCTGGCAACATCCTCATAAATCTTCTCTGAACCCTTTCCAATTTGACATATTTTCTGTAACAGGGTAGTCAACAGTGAACACAATTCTCTAAATGTGTCCTCACCAATGTTTTATACAACTGCCACATGACCTCCTAAGCTCTATAATCAAATTGCCACATTCCATTATGTAATGGCAACCTATCCTGCTTATGAGTCCGATATACTGTTGGATAGGGTCCAGCAGAGAACAAGCTGATTTAAATTCAGAATTGGATTTTACTCCAGAATTGATTATGTCCATTTATAATTTGCATGGGTGGATTTCCCAATCTGGTGGTATTCTCGGGAGATATTTCTGATGAGAAGTGCTTCAGTAACTTTGAACTCCTTGGTTCAACCAAGAACTGGGACTTGCTCCACAAAAGTAGTCTGTCACTGCCGACTCTACAAAAAGACCATACTTCAAAAATCAGCCATAGAGCTATACAGCATGGAAACAGGCCTTTTGGCCCACTTTGTTGACATTCTGGGCTAGTCCCATTTGCCCACATTTAGCCCACATCTATCAAAATCCTTTCTGTCCATACATCTACCAAAATGTCTTTTGTAAGTTGAAATTGTATCCACATCTATAGCTTCCTCTGGTTGCTAATTCCAAATACGGATTACCCTCAGATTCAAAACATTGCTGGATGTCCCTCTCAAATCTTTCCCCTCTCACTTTAAGTCATGCCCTTAACCAGCAAGGTGGCACAACAGTAGAGTTGCTGCCGGGTTCGATCCCGACTACGGGTGCTGTGTGTACGGAGTTTGTACGTTCTCCCTATAACTGCGTGGGTTTTCTCCCGTGGTTCCAGATATGAAACCAGACACTAAAACATGTAAAGCCAACATAGGCAACCAGCAATGTACTCTACATTTTACTGAGGCCTACCCTGCATCCAGTTACTGTACATCAGGTAGGCCTCAATGTAACAAGTAAGAGTGCAAATAGTAGCTGTTAACTTTAGAGTGGATGATATCCTCTGCAGGAAATGAAGGATGTGTGGGTGATTAGACATGCCTTTGACATCACATCCAGGGAACATCAGTGTAGCCTTTCAGAAAAGCGATAAGGGAGTTCACCTAAATGAAGGAAGCAGACTATTTATTTTTATACAAATAACGTTGAAGGTTGATTCATAAACTGGGTAAGAAATAGCAATATGTTGTTTAGTATCATAAAACTGCTATGACTAAAAGCTCAAAGTTACACCAGCTTCGAAGCACTGAAGATGAGAGCTACCTATTAAGGTTAGTTTATTGTTATGTGTACCGTGGTACAGTGAAAAGTTTTTGTTGTGTGCTATCCAGTCATTGGAGTGACATTACACGATTAGCCATCCACAGTGTACAGATACAGGATAAAGGGAATAATGTTTATTGCAAGATAAAGTTCAGCAAAATCTGGACTAAAGCTAGTTTGAGGGACTCCAATGAGGTAGGTGGTAGGTCAGGACCACTCTCTAGTTGGTGAGAGGATGTACCTTGGTACACGTGATCAACTAAACTGAAACTAAACCTAAAGCCGAGTTCAGCACTGATCGAAATTACTGAAGGAAAAAATCTGACTCGTTCCATTTAAATTTCTTGAGGAAATTCACCGTTTTATTTCATCATGAACATTTCCCTTATGATGTTAAAACAACAGGGTGGAATCTTGCTTTCCAAGTCAAGTCAAGTCAAGTCAAGTTTATTTGTCACATACACATACGAGATGTGCAGTGAAATGAAAGTGGCAATGCTCGCGGACTTTTGTGCAAAAGACAAACAACAAAACAACCAAACAAATTCTAAACACAATCATAACACACATATTCTTTTACATAATAAATAATGGAAGGAAAAACGTTCTGTAGAGTTAGTCCCTGGTGAGATAGGCAATGTTGGTGACATGATAGGCAATGATAGGCAAGACATAGTGACTTGCACAACACATGCTGCTTCTGATAGTTTATTCATCAACCTAGATGTTTACAGGCAATTTATGGTGTTGAAGTCACCTCAGTGTTAACTGTCCCATCCAAGGCAGCATTTTCACAACATTTTGTATACCAATGGATCTTTTATATAGATGCAAAATCTTAAAATAAATTACAAGTGACAATGATTCCAGCACTAACCTATAAACTACTACCAGCTCTTGTCATGTCATTAGACAATCCTGATCTCCCAATTGCACTTGGGTAGCTCACAACCCAACAGTATGAACATTGAATTCTCTAATTTTAGGTAATGACAAAACCTTCCCCAAAGGACCTATTTCCGCACTGTATGGCTAAACTAAAACCTGAAAGAAAAAATTGGCACGCCTTCAAATCTCAATAAAAAGACAAAATGACCTTTGTCCCAATTCCACATGGAAATTTCTAACTGGATTTAACACTCCATTTTCTGGAGTTGGGCTTGAACTCATGATCCTTTGATACAGAGGCAAGAAGAAAGGCCCATAACCTTGACCTCAAAACAATGTCACAACTTTCAAGGTGAATTGAAAAATCTCTGGCTAAGTGTGATAACTAACTCAATTGTGATGACTTCCTCTAAAGCAATCAACACCAACAGCAGAATAAATAAACACAAACATTTGGTAAGCTAGAAAGGGTACTATTCCACAAGGACTCTATCTTGCCAAAAATATTATATGTCTGAAATATATCTGAAGAGTTTGAAAAAATGTTTGAAGAAAGGTTCCAACTCAAAATGGAGTCTGAAGAAGGGTTCCGACCCGAAACGACACCTGGTCCTTTTCTCCAGAGATGATGCCTGACCCGCTGAGCTACTCCAGCATTTTGTGTCTATCGTCATCATAAACCAGCATCTACAGTTCATTCCTACACATTATTATAATTATTTCTGTTACAATATATTCTCTTTATGTGCAAGGTAAATGCCCAAGTAAATGTTTAGACAGCTCTTAATATATAAAACTCCTCTTATAATTGAATGTTGATGAAAAAAAAACATTTCATTATACAGTGAATGCTATTACAACAGCTTCACTTAAACAGTGTTTAAGAGCTCAATAAATCTCCTCAATGAATTTTTATCAATTTTCATTTAATTAAATAAATTTACTTAAAAGATAAGAATTGTGCAGGACTGCTACCAGACAATCAATCATTTGTTTCACATTCTGTCTGAGCCTCTCTCCTTTGCAGAGAAGAGTTGAGCATGCAGAGGTCATTCCCAGGGTTAAATGTTGGAAGCTAAAGTGCATTCAAATGAGACTGGAAGGGGGGCTGGGGGAGAGTAAGGCTTCTGGCTGACAGACCTAGAATGGCAGACCCACTAAAAATTCAAAGGCAGTGGAGCATATTTATAGCTTTTTATTTGGAAAAAAAAAATCAATGACACTGTCTCTTTCAAAGATAATTTCAGCTCAGCGGTGACATGAGAGATTCCAGCCGCAGATATCCCTTCTGGGGTAACAGCTCTGAAAATGCTCTTGGTTCTGCTCTTCACACAGTGCGTTTTGCCTCACAGGAAGCAATATGATGGATTGTCAGTGCCGAGATGGACAGATTGGATTGCCGAGAAGTTTTCATTTCACGCAGAATGTTTCTGGGACTTTGTGTTAGGTTGACATTAGGGTGGCGCAGCTGGTACAGCAGCTGCCTCACAGCGCCAGAGACCCGAGTTTGATCCTGACCTCGGGTGCTGTCTCTGTGGAGTTTGCATGTTCTCTCTGTGACCATGTGGGTTTCCTCCAGATATTGTATGCAAGGGTAGGGTAGGTTTGGAGTGATATGGACCAGACGCATGCAGGTGGGATTAGTTTAGATGGGGTATGTTAATCGGCATTGGCACGTTGGGCTTATGCTGTATGACTCTATGACTCTAAATTTATATAAAATCTCACCACTGCTAGCAGCAGTAAGACATCTGAGCTCTGTCCCTGACAGCTATCACTAGATCACTCAGGGTCTTTTATTGCAGACATGAGGCCAAGTGCTTTAAGCTTTGGTCCACTGAGCGATGCCAACTAATAGGCAAATGAAAGATACCCATATTTGGTCAGAAGGAGGGAAATAAGCCCAAATGCCAGAGCCTAGGAGATCTCTTTCCAATGTTGGTTTTCTCTGGGTGGCTCAGTTAATTTGTGTATACTTGTTGTCCAATGAATCAGTGATACAGCATCTCTGTGGATACAATGATTAATACTTGTCTGAAACTGGAGCTAAACATTAAACCCATACACTTTTACTCTGGCCTTTAGGAATTTCAATTTGCATGCCAGTGGTGGGATCATTTAACCCCTTCCTAGCCTTACACATTCTCCATTACAGAGTCAAGAATGATAGTACTTTGTACGTGCCTTCACACACATATTCTGGGTGCTTTTCCACTGCTGTTATTCTTTCCAGACACGCCATAGGATGGAGACGATGGCTGGAGGCCCTGCAGCAGCCTGGGGCTCGACTGGATGAGGCTCCGCTCCAAGAGACCAGGCGAGCGGACCAGACATGGCCTGCAGCGGCACAGAGCGGTGGAGGATGCTTACAGATTTGTTTGGACAGGCCGACCCTGCAACATCGCTGGAACAACGGGCCTTTATGGTCAGCTGTACTTAAAACAACTTGGACATTGAAAATGTCACCAAAACCCAGCGACTCTTGTACATGGTCTCAGTAGACTATTTCTATATACTTTGTACTTAATCTAGGATTGTGCTTATGTATAGTAATACTTCGCTGAACAGAACGCCAAAAAATGAACTTCACTGTACTTCAATGCACATGACAATAAAGAACCAGTTAACAGCAACGCAATTATATGGCCCCATGAACATAGAAATCGGGGTCAATGGAAGCAAATTATAGTCAATAAAATTGCTTTGTATTATCAAGGTGGTCACATACAATGAAACAGCTTGACCAAACATCTAGGTTTTCACACATTTTCAAGGATAGAAGATAGTTACAATGGATCTCCATAAATCCCAGACTTCTATGAAAGTGGATGAATGTTATGAAGGTTGACTTTGAGAGTCTGTTAGGGATGGTTCTTCTCTTCAATACACAATGTGGCAACGTGCATTTGAGTTGGTAGACCAAACTTCTGTATGCTAAAATTAATTCAAAAATCCCTACGCAATCAATTACCCAAGTGTGTGGTAAGTGATCTCATTCAAAGTGAAGAGTGGAAGTTTTATCGACACATTTTGCTTTAAGTATCTTCTTTGAGATAATGGCTAATATTCAGTGGTGCAGTTAGATATGGCAGCTAGCTTAGTCTTCAAATATTTATTAAAATCTATTTGCATAAAAACACATGTAAAATCTTCCACTATCTAGTGCAACTGGAAAAGTATAATGGAATATAATGGTTTCCATTTTGTATTACAAAGCATTTCTTGACATATTTAAGAGTGGTGATTTAATGGAGTTTTAGATTTGCTAATCACAAAGAATAAACAATTTAATAAAAAGGTGCCCTGTTCTCCATCCGCGAGTAAGGAGATTTTATATCACTTTAAAAGATTAAACAACCAAAAAATGACAACAAATCATTTAATAGTTTTGGTGGCACACACACGTCTGTAAATTCATTATTTTTGAACGAAGAGAAATGTGGATGAACAGCCATGATCACAATGAATGGCAGTGCAGGCTCAAAGGGCCAAATGGCCTCCTCATGCACCTATTTTCTATGTTTCTATGTTTCTACAGGAACCAATTAAAACCTTGCTTAAAATAAAGCATAATTTGAAGAGCATTCCCGAATGCAAGTGATCTACCGGTATTTTAAAATCATCAAATGATTCTGTACTTTGTCTGATGTTGAGGGGATTAAATCTAGGAGCAGCATAAATGATTAAGGAAAATGTGCTGAAGTATTGTAGGACCCAAGGTTGCCAAACATTTCAACTCCCCTTCCCATTTCCATACCCCCCTTTCTGTCCTGACCATCCACCACTTTCAGAGTGAGGCCCCACACAAATTGGTGGAATAGCACCTCATATTTCACTTGGGCAGCTTACAACCCAATGGTATGAATATTGATTTCTAATTTCAAGTAACCCCTGTATTCATTCTCTCTCTCTCATTCGCTCTCTCATCTCTCTCTCTCTCTCTCTCTCTCTCTATCACCTCTTCCACACTGAACAAGGGACCATAGTGAGCACCATTTTTCCTTGATCATTGGTGCTGTCTCCGACTTGTTCTGAACCTTGTTATACCTATAGTTTCCCTCCTCCGTGACTTGGTCTGAAGAAAGGTTTCGACCCGAAACACCACTATTTCTCACCAGAGGCGCTGCCTGACCTGCTGAGCTGCTCCAAATGTTTGTGTCTATCTTCAGTGTATTCATCTGCAGTTCCTTCCGATATATATTTAAGTTCTTCACTTTGCAAAAAGTCAATTGAAAAATTAATTTCTGCTTGGATTGTCTTAGTGTTGATAGTGGAATAAAAATCCAGAAACTCCACACCATTTCTTCCCACACCTAATGTTTATCCAATGATATCCAACAATAGATGTTTCTTGGCATTAGGGTTGAATCATTTTTTTACGATTGGACTCCCTGTACTATCAACCAGTTCAATCTTTCAGCCCTGATCCTGGTTCCATTCATTCCACAAGTCACGCTTATGAGGGAAAAAGTCAAACAAGCTGCTTTTTTTTTTTATTCCTGCGTGAAACTTTGTTATGGGACATTAATTTTAACAAATATTTGCAATGGGAATGAGTCACGTTTAACTTGGAATGACTGCGATCATTTAAAGTAACTGTGTGGGCATTGAGTGATGTCACTCCTGGGACCCCAAGATTTGAATTGAACCCAGAAAGCTTGAATGAAAGTCTCCTCTCTCCAACAGCTGGTGTTTGGATGGCCTGAATCCAAATCCCAGTGGGTGCCAATCTGTGGGGAATACTGTTTAATCTGGCAGCAGTGTGCAGTCTCGTTTAGTGGAGTTAGTGGTGTTGAGGCAACTTGCAGAAATAAGTTACCCCTTCCAGAACTCTTTATTTCACATTAAATATGTCTCTCCTCTTCTAGTGTATTAATGCAGGGCAACCATGTGGCAGCAAGGTATCCCAATTCTTCCGTTTCCCAACATCACCGTCCCAAACCCCTTTCCTGCATCCTCTCTCATCTTCGATAAGTATAAGGCTCTAGATCGTAGACCTCAGAGATACAGCATGGAAACATGCCCTTCGACACACCTAGTCCGCGCCGACCAGCTACACTAGCACTCTATACAGTGGCACTATCCTGCACATGAAAGACAATTTACAGGTGCCAATTATCCAACAAATCTGTACATCTTTGGAGTGTGCCAGGAATCCAAAGCACTTGAAGAAAACCATAACAATGTTTAAAAGGCATTTGGATATGAAAGGCATTTGGATAAGTACATGGATAGGAAAGGTTTAGCCTCAACTACCTGCGCGAGCAGCTCGTTCAGTACAATTAAAGATGGTCTATAGTTCATAGTCGAGGTTAATGTGGTGCAGTGCGCAAGAGCCTGATTTTGTTGGGAAGAAGCTATTGTTGAACATGGTCACAATTTTCAGACTCCTATACATTCCTTTAGAAATGTATAAAGATAAATTCATCGTTTGAGTGTCAATTTTTACCAGAGGGGGTAGTTGAGGCAGGTACTATAACAACATCTGAAAAACATTTGGACAGGTGCATGGATAGGAAAGCTTTAGAGGGCTATGGGCCCAACACAGGCAGTTAGAATTAGTGTAAATGGGGCATTTGGTCAGCATGGGCAAGATGGGCTGAAGGGCCTGTTTCCATGCTGTATGACTCTATGACTTTATATCAACTACTGAGCATTTTAACATATTGCCGGTCAATTATTATTGCTAAAGTGGGTTGATAGCGATAATGTCCCAAATATACAGGACGCAATGGAGCAGCAATTACCCAACAATTTGCAACAATGTCACCGGGTCACAGTTTAAGTCCGTGTTTCCATTTGAAATATTTACATGGGTGAGGCGGATGTTAAATGTTGACAGCAAAGTGTAACAAAAAATCACAACCACAGGAAGCTGTACATAGTATGCACACATACACAAATTGTGCATTGTACATGTAACAGAGACAGCCATTTACCCCCTGTATCCACAATGATAACATCCATAATGCTAATTTAAAGCACAGGACCTTAATTTAAAGCACAGAATATTCAAGAATGAAATGATGATTCAGTCAGAATTCATGGATTCAAGTTTAGCTACTGCATATACAAGAGGTTTGCATATGTGCAGGTTGATCTATTTAACACAAGGTTTAGAGGGATATGGGCCAAAAACAGACGTGGGACTTGCAAAGATGGAGCATCTTGGTCAGCATGGACAAGTTGGCCTGAAGGGCCTGTATCTGTGTTGTACGACTCTATGACATTCCTCCAACATGCATTTGGATCGCTGGGTGGGAAATATAGAGGGCATGCAGCCCACTGCCAGTCTTTACTTATTTAGAATCATAGAGCAGGGGAAGAATTCCATATTTTTGGGCCCCGTATCTGAGGAAGGATGTGCGGACGTTGGAGAGGATCCAGAGGAAGTTTACAAGAATGCTCGCAGGAATGATTGGGTTAACATATGATGTGTGTTTGAAAGCACAGGGCCTGTACTCACTGAAGTTTAGAAGGATGAGGAGGGGACCTCATTGAAAATTACCGAATAGTGAAAGGCCTGGATAGAGAGGATATGGATACTGGGAGAGTCTAGGACCAGAGGCCAGATACTCTGAATAAAAGAATGTACCTTGAGAAAGATCATGAGAATTTTTTGAGCCAGAGGGTGGTGAATCTGTGGAATTCATTGCCACAGACGACTGTTGAGGCCATCAATGGATATTTTTAAGGCAGAGATTAACAGATTCTTGATTAGTAAAGGTGTCAGGGGTTATGGGTTGGATGGTAGGTGAATGGGATTGAGATGGGAAGATAGATCAGCCACAATTGAATGGCAGAGTAGACTTGATGAGCTGAATGGCCTAATTCCGAACTAATAATATGAACTAATTCTGTTCGACCCATTGAGTCTATGCTATCCATCCTGCATTCCTCCCAATATCCCCTGACTCGGCTATTTTTAAAGCATCTATATACACTAATCCTGTGCTAATCCCAATCCATACCTCTCATGCTTCTATCAACTTCTATCAACTCCTGGTTGTTCAGTGTCCTATCAACTCACAATTCCTCCGGTGTACTCGTGTAATGAAATGGAGGTGTGTTACTGCAGGTGCTGGAATCTAGAGCAAAGCAGCATCTGTCTAAGGACCATAGGGCACAGCCACAGAATAAAAAGGTGTACCTTCAGAAAGGAGACAAGGAGAAATTTCTTTAGCCAGATGGTGGTGAATCTGTGGAATCATTGCCACAAATGTCTGTGGAGACAAAGTCATTGGGTATCTTTAAAAGGGAGATTGACAGGTTCTTGTTTAGTAAGGGTATCAAAGGTTATAAAGAGAAGGCAGGGGAATGGGGTTGAGAAGGAAAGATAAATCACTCATGATTGAATGGTGAAGTAGACTCAATGGGCCAAATGGCTTAACTCAGCTCTGATGACTTATGAACATAATTCCTGAAAGGAAATAACATTCAGAGCTATGGGGAGAATAGAAGGGGATCTGAGATTAACCGTATTCCCCTTAATAGGAGACCGTATGGACTTAGACAATAGACAATAAGTGCAGGAGTAGGTCATTCGGCCATTCGAGCCAGCACCACCATTCAATGTGATCATGGCTGATCATCCCCAATCAGTACCCCGTTCCTGGCTTCTCCCCATATCCCCTGACTCTGCTATTTTTAAGAGCCCTATCTAGCTCTCTCTTGAAAGCATCCAGAGAACCCACCTCCACTGCCCTCTGAGGCAGAGAATTCCACAGACTCACCACTCTCTGTGAGAAAAGGTGTTTCCTCGTCTCCGTTCTAAATGGCTTACTCCTTAATCTTAAACTGTGGCCCCTGGTTCTGGACTCCCCCAACATCGGGAACATGTTTCCTGCCTCTAGCGTGTCCAAGCCTTTAACAATCTTATATGTTTCAATGAGATTCCCTCTCATCCTTCTAAACTCCAGAGTGTACAAGCCCAGCTGCTCCATTCTCTCAGCATATGACAGTCCCGCCATCCCGGGAATTAACCTTGTAAACCTACGCTGCACTCCCTCAATAGCAAGAATGTCCTTCCTCAAATTAGGGGACCAAAACTGCACACAATAGTCCAGGTGTGGTCTCACTTGGGCTCTGTACAACTGCAGAAGGACCTCTTTGCTCCTATATTTGATTCCTCTTGTTATGAAGGCCAACATGCCATTCGCTTTCTTCACTGCCTGCTGTACCTGCATGCTTACTTTCATAGACTGATGTAAAAGGACCCCCAGATCCCATTGTACTTCCCCTTTTCACAACTTGACGCCATTTAGATAGTAATCTGCCTTCCTGTTTTTGCTACCAAAGTGGATAACCTCACATTTATCCACATTAAACTTCATCTGCCATGCATCTGCCCACTCCCCCAACCTGTCCAAGTCACTCTGCATTCTCATAGCATCCTCTTCACAGTTCACACTCCCACCCAGCTTTGTGTCATCTGCAAATTTGCTAATGTTACTTTGAATCCCTTCATCCAAATCATTGATGTATATTGTAAGTAGCTGCGGTCCCAGCACTGAGCCTTGCGGTACCCCACTAGTCACTGCCTGCCATTCTGAAAGGGACCCATTAATCCCTACTCTTTGTTTCCTGTCTGCCAACCACTTCTCTATCCATGTCAGACTTGATAGCCTGAATGGTCTCTTTGCTTGCCGTAACTGTTCTGTGAATCGGTTAAATACAATTAGCAGTGGATTGTCTGCAGCACATGCTGAACCTTGTTTTTTCAAGTAAAAATCTTTTTTTGTTTAAATGGCAATGAAATGATAATTGTATACAAAACAGTTTTCACATTTGCCTGAAAATCCTTTGCCTGCTATTTTAGCAGACTCACTAGACCCATTATTTTTTAAATGGGCTAATGCCTTTGCTGAAACAGCAGTAAAGAAAGTCAGGCAATCACAAGAATCCTGCAATTTAATTTTAAAGCCTTAGAGAATTAAATGGTGAGGGTGTGTTTGCTTATGTGTCTATGCAAGTGTCTATGTATGTATGCGTGTGTGTATATAAATACATACACACATATATACACAACGCTTTTAGCAGAAGAGGAAAGACTAGACATCTCTCACACACACACACAAAAGGGGAAATTAAAAAAAGTGATCGATTCAAATGAATTTGTCTACTTTTTCCTTCTCTTCTGCTAAAGCTGCTGACACAGGAGGAGAGAACCATTCCTCAACCAGCCGACATATTTATTCACTCACAGATTGTGAGTGCTATTCCAATGGCCAGAGTCTATTACACTTTCCTAAATGCCCTTGAATTGTGTAACTCGTTTCTGCTGTTGCACAATCACCACATTTCTGGAGACAAATACCTTCCAAAGGTAATAAAGGGGACAGATTTCCTTCCTCAAAGGATGTTGGTGAAGTGGATGACTTTTAACGGTAACAATCCAGTAGTTTAATTACTGATACGCAAGGTTTGTTTTCTTAACTCCATAATGTTTAATTAACTGGACTTTAATTTCTCCAGCTCCGTTTCAGGAAGTTAAACACATGGCTTCAAGTCACTTGTCACTACAGAACCATTGGGATAAAACATTCCCACCTTCACTGGCAAGTTCACAGAACTATTGCAAACACGTTATTACAAACATTAAGTACCGTGGGTGCTAGGAAACTGCAAAAAAAAAACAGAAAATGATGGGGATATTTGGGTCAGGTATGAGCTGAGAGAAGGCAAGACATGACATTTTAGGTCATTGACTTTTCAATGAAACTAGACCAGATGTTAGAGATACAGCGTGGAAACAGACCCTTCAGCCCACCGAGCTTTCAGTGACCGACTAGTGAATACCCCATACACTAGCACTCTCCTACATACTGGGGACATTAATATACAACTTTACAACACACGGTCTCTGGGAGAATATAAAACTCCGTAAAGACAGCATACGTACTCAGGAGTGAACCCGGGTCTCTGGCTCCATAAGGCAGCAACTTTACCGTTGCGCCATTGTGCCGCCCAAAGAACGTAAAAGGAACATAAAATGGAATGTAGGAATCCCATTCCGCATTTTAATACGTGTCACGCCCTTTTTCCACTTTGTTTTAAATGAACTGGAGGTTTTTAAAAATAAGAAAGACAGCAAGAACCTTTTTCCCAGGGAAATGTCGAACACTAGAGGGCATAGCTATAGGTGAGAGGGGGAAATATAATGGAGGTTTGCAGGGAAACTTTTGTTTAGACGGAAGGTGGTGGGAGCCAGGAACGCATTGCCTGGGGTGGTGGTGGTGGCAGCAGTTACAATTGTCACGTTTTGAAGAAGTTTTTAAATAAGCGCATGTATTGTATTTGCAGGGAATGGAGTGATATGGAACACTTGCAGGCACATAGGATCATTTCAACTAGGCATCATGTTTGGCATAAACATTGTGGCCTGAAGGGCCTGTTAATGTGCTGTACTGTTCTATGTTCTCGAAATGAGGAACTGCAGATGCTGGTTTATCTGTCCAAATGTTTCTTAAATACTGTGATAGTACCTGGTTCAACTACCTCCTCTGGCAACTCACCCAAATACCTACCACTCTTTGTGTAAAAAAAAGTTACCCCTCAGGTTCCTATTAAATCTTTGCCCTGCCACCTTAAACCTAGTTCCTCTGGTTCTTGAAGGTCTTTCTTTGATGTTTATAGCAGAGGCGGCATTGCTCTCCAGCACTCGGTTTCCGAACAAGGCTGATAAGTAATTCATGTGAAGCGACCATCGAATAGCAATTAAAGCCATGCATTTACATTAGTTGTCTCAATCAGAATATTATTCAGACTGAGTAAGCAACGGTGCTAAAGTACCACAGTCACTGTCTGACATGTCACAGTGTAATTATATTAACAGTTTATTGACTTGTCCATTGTTTGACCACAGAAACATTGCAGCATTGACCTCGAGGGCCATTGATTTTGTTAATTCAGTGATCATTAAGCTATCAAGACATCAGTAGAACAATCTGAACCGATCGCCCCTTCTGTTGACTGGAATACAAAGAGCTCTTCCATATGGTCAATAGAGTTTCTGATGATGTCTCATCAACATTGGGATATGGATATCTGAGATTTCTATTTTGGCCTTGTAGCTACATTGATGAAAGAGGAAAATCAGAGGTAGAATGGTTCATAGTTTATTTTCTCTTTAATTAACGTGTGTGTCCCGATCTAGAGTTTCAAACCGTCATCATAGAGTCATAGTGATAGAGTGTGGATACAGACCCTTTGGCCCAACTCTCCAAACCAGCCAACAATGCCCCAGCTACATTAGTCCCACTTACCTGTGCTTAGTCCCTATCGCTCCAAGCCTGTCCTATCCATGTACCTGTCTAACTGTTTCTTAAATGCTAGGATAGTCCCAGCCTCCACTACCTCCTCTGGCAGCTTGTTCTATACACCCACCACCCTTTGTGTGAAAATGTTACCCCTCTGATGCCTATTACATTTTTTTCCCCTTCACCTTGAACCTGCAGTATGTCCTCTGGTCCTCGATTCCCCTACACTGAGCAAAAGACTCTGTGCATCTACCCCATCTATTCCTCTCATGATTTTATATACCTCGATAAGATCTTCCTTCACCCTCCTGCGCTCCTTGGAATAGAGACCCAGTCCTGGCAACATCCTCGTAAATCTTTTCTGAACCCTTTCAAGCTTGGCAATATCTTTCCTATAACATGGTGCCCAGAACTGAACACAATATTCTAAACGTGGTCTCACCAACGTCTTATTCAACTGCAAAATAACCTCCCAACTTCTATACTCAATACACTGACTGATGAAGGCCAAAGTGCCAATAGTCTTTTTGACCACCTGCAAATCGACCTTCAAGGAACCATGCACCTGTACTCCCAGATCCCTCTGCTCTACAACACTACTCAGAGGCCTACCATTTACTGTGTAGGTCCTGCCCTTGATTGACGTCCCAAAATGCAACATCTCATACTTCTCTATATTAAATTCCATCAAAAATTCCTCCGCCCACCTGGCCAATCGATCCAGATCCTGCTGCAATCATTCATAACCATCTTCACTATCTGCAAAACCACTAACTTTTGTATCATCAGCTAACTTGCTAATCTTACCTTGTATGTTCTCATCCAAATCATTGATGTAGTTGACAAGCGAACAGGCCCAGTGCTGAACCCTGAGGCACACCACTAGTCACAGGCATCCAGTCTGAGAAGCAACCTTCCACCATTACCCTCTGCTTCCTTTCATGGAGCCAATTTGCCATCCATTCAGCCATCTCTTCTTGGATCCCATGCGATCTAACCTTCCAGAGCACGCTAACATGCGGAACCTTGTTGAATGCCTACTTAAGTCCATGTACACAACATCTACAGCTCTGCCCTCATCAACCTTTTTCGTCACATCTTCAAAAAAAATCAATCAGATTTGTGAGACACGACTTCCCATATACAAAACCATGCTGAATATCCCAAATCAGCCCTTGCCCATCCACATGCCTGTATACCCTATCGTCTTTCTCTCTATCTCACAAAAGCAGCGGCATGGTGGCGCAGTGGTAGTGTTGCCACCTTACAGCATCAGAGACCCGGTTTTGATTCCAACTATGGGTGCTGTCTGTACGGAGTTCATATGTTCTTTCTGTTTCTTCATGTGCTCCAGATTCCTACTCCCATTCCAAAGACAAGCAAGTAAATCCCGAAATTGTTCGTTTCAACATGGATAGCCTATTGAACTGATGATAGTTGCTTTCTCCCAGCTTTCTGGAGCACTAGTATGGGTGTTGTGGGCTGAAGGGACTGGTTTCCAGAGGGCTAGTATGGACATTGTGGGCCGAATGGATTCTTGGGCTGGCGGCTCAGTCACTCAAGCCCGTTGTGCTGGCAGCTCACTCACTCATACCTGGTGGGCTGGCAGTTGACTCGCGGCTATTCCTTGAAATTCGATTTCAAGCAGGGTCCAAGGCCATCAAATTCAAGTGCAGTTTCTTACCACTTCAAGCAAGGTGCAAGGCCACCAAATGCAAATGCAGTTTCATACTATTTCAAGCAGGGTGCAAGGCCACTAAAGACAGCGAGTCATGACCTCTCCCTCCTCCATCTTGCAGAGAGTGAACCACACCTACACTTCTCGGTTTTATAGTCCCTCCCCCCCTCTCACCAGAAGGGTCGAGGCCTTCATGGCGTGATTGACAGGAGAGAGAATCTCAACATTTTTTAAACACTAATAACACTTTTATTTTTCATTGATGGGAAAAATCCTCAGCACCTGATGAGCGGACGGGGACACTGAGTAAGATGGTCAAAAATCACAGCCGTACATGGTAGCGTTATTTCTAAAATCAATATAAAGCGCAAACAGGAAGTGGTCAGGATTAGACTTTTACATTATATAGAAGGCAAGGCAACTTTAATTGGGCAAGGCAACTTTAATTAGGCAAGGCAACTTTAATTAGGCAAGGCAACTTTAATTAGGCAACACAGCTTTAGCATTTCCAAACCAAAGGCAACACAGCTTTAGCATTTCCTAACCAAAAGCAACACAGCTTTAGCATTTCCAAACCAAAGGCAACACTAGCATTTCCAAACCATATTTCCAAACCACATTAAGGGCACTGACAGGTCAGTAAAACCACTCACAGTTTAGTAGACACGTGTTCAGTGTTATTTACAGCTCAGCCTCTCGCTCCCCCATCTTCCGGGTTTTGTAGCCCCTCCGGAAGGGATGCGGCTTTCAGGAGAGAGAATCTCAACATTTTTTAAACACTAATAACTCTTTTATTTTTCATCGATGGGAAAAATCCTCGTCCTTGCAGCAGAGGGGAAATCTAAGTAAGATGGCCAAATATCACAGCGTTTTTGTGGCAGCGTTTCTTCTAAAATCAATATACAGAACAACATGAAGTGGTCAAGCTCAGACAGACAGACAGATAGATAGAAATGATCGCCGAGCTTGTTCTTAGTCTCGCCAATATATAAGAATATACAGTGTGTGTGTGTGTGTGTGTGTGTGTGTGTGTGTGTGTGTGTGTGTGTGTGTGTGTGTGTGTGTGTGTGTGTGTGTGTGTGTGTTTTCCAGGTGTATATTCTTATATATTGGTGAGACCAAGAACAGGCGTGGCGATCACTTCGCTTTAAACCTCCGCCTAGGTCTACATGATCCCCCGGTTGCTAAACACTTTAACTCCATGTCCCATTCTCATACTGACCTTTCTGTCCTGGGCCTCCTCTGCTGCCAGAGAGAGGCCCAATGCAAATTGGAAGAACAGCACCACATATTTTGCTTGGGCAGCTTTCAACCCAGTGGAATTAATATTAATTTCTCTAACTTCAAATAACCCTTGTTTTCCCTCTCTCACCGTCCCTCCCCCATCCTGGTTTTCTGACTAGTTCTACTGTCCTCCTGTTTAAATATTACTGATTGTATGTCACGTCACCTTCCCCTCAGCTAACAAAGAACCAACTTTTCTTTCCATCATCCACTTTGATATGCCATTTTCACTCCTTACCCTTCTATATCTCTGGATCCCCTCTCTCCTGACATCTTGGTCTAAAGAAGGGAGTCGACCCAAAACGTCACCCATTGCTTCTCTCCAGAGACGCTGCCTGTCCCGCTGAGTTACTCCAACATTTTATGTCTATTATTTTGGCTGAGGAGCCTACTTTTGTTCTGTTTGTATCAATGAGTCAGAGAACAAACACGGTAAACCTCTAAAGAGAGTATTGAATGAGGCTATAACAGGAACCACTAACTAAAGCCCGAAACAAGATTGTACCAGTTAGCGGCATGGTGGCACAGCGGTAGAGATGCAGCTTTACGACGCCAGAGACCCGGGTTCGATCCTGACTAGGAGAGCTGTTTGTACGAAATTTGTACGTTCTCCCCGTGACCATATGGGTTTTTCCCATGTGCTCCGGTTTCCTCCCACACTCCAAAGATCTACAGACTTTCAGGTTAATTGACTTTGATAAAACAGATTGTAAATTACCCCTAGTGTGTAAGATAGTGCTAGTGTACGGGGATTGCTGTTCAGGGCTGAAGGGCCTATCTCTGCGCTCTATCTGTGAACTAAACTTTCTGTCAGTAAACTTCAGATGCACAGACTCAGGTCTTTGGTTAAGGAGGAAGGTCAGTTGGTTGCTGAGCAGAGAAATCTCTCGCTAAAAGGCTAATCATCACCATTAGAATTTCATTAGCTCACCTGACCCGGGAGAGAGTCCAGAACTGAAAGCACGCAGAACCATAATTATACAATTTTGTCAATTTAAGACATTTCTCTGTGCGCTATTTTAGGGAACTGTTATCACAAGTTATCTATCCTTATTATAAGAACAGATACAATCTCAACTTGACCCCAAATGTCATTGAGAAATTAAACAGGAACAGCACTGACTCTTTTTCTTTTAAGAGCAATAAAAAAGAGAGAAATAAAATGAGAGAAAGTGATGGGGAGGGGAGGGAAAGTGGGCGGGGAGGAGAGAGTGATGATGAGGAGAGGGAGGGTGAGCAGGTAGGAGAGAGCGATGCAGAGGGGAAATGTTGGGCAGGAGAGAGTGACCTGAAGTAGAAAAGAGAATGAGGGAGAGAAGGTGGGTAGAATGGAGAGGAAAGAGAGAGAGTGTGGGGAGGAGCGAGAGAGAGAGAGAGAGAGAGTGAGAGAGAGAGAGTCAGGGAGTGAGAGGCAAGGGAGAGAGAGAGAGAGAGAGAAAGAGTAAGATAAATAAAAAGATGGGGAGTGGGAAATGGAGAATGTGAGATACGGATGGGGAGTGGGAGACAAAGAAAGAGACATAAAGAGAATCAAAGACAGAGAGTGAGAGAGACGGAGGAAGTCAAAGACGCAGAGGGACGGAAAAATAAAGAAATGGTCAGACATTTAGAGAAACACAGATACCAGGCAGTTAAACATGGGGCCTGTTATTTACGACTGATGTGCATAGAGATTTCTTATTTCACAGGGTAGAGAATCTTTGGAATTCTCTGTCTCCGAGGGTGGTGGAAACCAGGTTATTAGACACATTCAAGATGGAGATAGATAAATATTGGAAAGACAGAGAAATTAAATGCTATGGGGAAGTGACATGGATGGGGAGTTGAAGCCAGCCTATCACAGTGAATGCTAGGGCAGGCTTGAGGGGCCAAGTAGTCTAATATTGCCTCTATTTTCTTGTGTTTTGGTTTGTGTGGGGGGGGGGGGGGAGGGGGAAAATGAGGAAAAAGAGGGGGGGGGGAGTGTGGAAAAGGGGTAAAGGGAAGTGTAGAGACATAAAAAAGGCACAAAGATAAAATGGAAAGATAAAGATGCAGGAAGAGAAATGTCATAATAGTCGCTCTTCTGGTCACCGTGGGAGCATATAACTCCCTCAGGTTAACAGACAGTGTGAATTGGGTGTTTAACTTAGTACGGACACCCGACCTAAGGCTCAGTGACGTCCGAGAGATAGGGCTCCTGTTTCAACAACACTTCAGCCAGGCCAGTCGAAGCCTGTTTACTGCTGGAGGCGGCAAATTTCAGAAGGCTCTCGGGGGCTATGAGCAGCGTCGCTGTGGCTGTACAGTGCCCCGTGTTTAGTTACAGTGAGCTGATCCCCCTCTATTGCTCTTCACACAGTCTGCACCTCCTTTGGTGAAGATCCAGCAGTGTGGAGAAGACTGTTGAAGATTCATTGACCTGCTCCAGAGGGAATCGGCAGTGCGATTGGAAGTATTTACAGAAGCTTCATCCCTGCAGCTTGGCATATTCATGTTCATAAATCCATAAATTCATGGGGCAGCAAAGTGGCGCAGAGGTAGAGTTGCTGCCTTGAAGCGCCAGAGACCCGGGTTTGATCCTGACTGCAGATGCTGTCTGTATGGAGTTTGTATGTTCTCCCAGTGACCGCGTGCGTTTTTCTCCAGGTGCTCTGGTTTCCTCTCACACCCCAAAGATGTACAGGTTTGTAGGTTAATTGGCTTTGGTAAAATTGTAAATTGCCCCTGGTGTGTAGGATAGTGCTAGTGTACGATCATCCCAATCAGAGCAGTGGGCCAAAGGGTCTATTTCCATGCTGTATCTCTAATGTCTAAATCATAGGTGCAGGATTAGGCCATTCAGCCCATCAAATCTACTCAGATCTATCTTTCCTTCTCAATCCCATTCTCCTGCCTTCTCCCTGTAACCTTTGACACCTTTACTAAATAGGTTAAGAAATAGTTAAGATATTGCCTCTCCTGACAGTTCGTCAAGATAGAAAATTCATTTTTTCTCCATTGGTTGACTCGTTACACAGTCGTTCTTTTTCTAATCCTCCTTGAGGAATAACTAGGACCATTCCATTTCCTATTTGATATGTTGTAAGGGCATCCTTTACATCCAAACAGCTCCATTTAATGTAACAATCCCACGGTTTGGGGCGGCACAGTGGCGCAGCTGGTAGAGTTGCTGCCTCAAAATACCAGAGACCCAGGTTCAATCCTGACCTCAATTTCTCTCTATGTCGAGCGGTATGTTCTCTCTGTGATCATGTGGGTTTCCTACGGGTGTTCCAAAGACGCATGGGTCAGCAGGTTAATTGCCCTCTGTAAATTATCCTTAGTGTGTAGAGAGGATGAGAAGATGGAGTAACATAGGACTAGTGTGAACGGGTGATCAGTGTTTAGCATGGACTCTGTGAGCTGAAGGGCCTGCTTCCATGCTATATTTCTAAACTAAACATCTCAGAAAGATGGACCTCTAACATGGCTGAACTCCCTCAGTACGACACAAGAGTATCTTCCTAGAATTTGTTGGCCAAATGTCATAGAGTCATAGAGATTAGAACATATGACAATACAGCACCAGCACAGGTCCTTTGGCCCACAATATCCATTGTGATCATGATGCTAAGTTAAACTAATCTTATCTGCCTGCACAAAATCCATATATCTCAATTTCATGTTTATCCACATGCCAATACAAAATCCATCATCGGCTGTTCCTTGTGTCTCTATTGCTACTTTGATTTGTACTATATTAATGTGTAAGATCATATCCTCCAATTATTGAATTGAATGGTTAACTGGCTGGAGATGGCTAGCCTGTCACTTTCGGTCAGGATAAGATTCAGTGTCAGATCCATAGAATAAAATACAGCATGGTAACAGGCCTTTCGGCCCATCTCACCCATGCCGACCAAGATGACCCATCTTCCCTCGTCCTACCAAGGCGCATTTGGGCATTATCCCTCCAAATATTTCCGATCCATGTGCCTGTGCAAATGTCAGGGAAACAAAGAGGAACAGAGAGACAGGCCCTTTGGTCCAACATATTCATGCTGACCAAGATGCCCATCTAGGCTAGTCCCACCTGCCTGTATTCATCCCATATCCTTCTTAATCTTTCCTATCCATGAACCTGTCCAATTATCTTTAAATTGTTGTTTCAATGATTGGGCTTGCAGCAGAATCTTAAACTCTGGGAAAACCCTGAAGTTTCCCTCAGTAATTGATGAAAAGCCCCTGAGGCACGTTGCCTGTGCAACTAGATACAGCTGGGTGGGTTTGACAGCTTGGGCCTGTTTGCATCTCGGGTGACGGGATCACAAGTAGATAGCAGCGAGCTGCAATGACCTGCCCAGTCTAAGGCTGCACCTGTTAAAGAGCAGTCCACAAATCCTCAGGCACGCCAACCATCTCCTCGGCCTCCGCTTTGGGTTCAAGCAAGAGAGCGGCAGTGGGGGGAAGTGAGATTAAAAATAGCACAGGGCCCTGTCAGAAAAAGAGGGCTGTGGCTTGATTTATGAGCCCCTGTCAGATTACTGATGCTTTTTTCTTATGGCAGTTATGATTGGAAAGCCTTCACCTGTCAAATGGGATAGTGCCAAAATAAAAAACACGAGATGATTAAATCAACAGACATCAAGTTCAATAACTGACACCAAAAACATCAGTGCAGTAAACAGGTTCAGATTAAGGACTGTGTTTATTTATGACTTACTAAGCTGGGTAGAAGGGAGAGGGGCAGAGACTCAGAGTCATAAGGTTGTACGGCATTAAAAAAAGACCTTTGGGCCAATATATCCATTCAATCAAAATGCCTATCTATGTTAATCCCATTTTTCTTGCATTTCATTCTATTCCTATGCTATAGTTTAGTTTATTGTCACAAGTACCGATGCTTTTGTTGCGTGCCAGTCAGCAGAAAGACTGTTGCGTGCTAGCCAGTCAGCAGGAATACATGATTACAACCGAGCCATCTACAGTGTACAGATACATGTAAAGGAAATAATGTTTATTGCAAGATAAAGTCCAGTAACGTCCGATTAAAGATAGTCCAAGGGTCCCCAATGAGATAGATAGTAGGCCACGACCACTCCCCAGTTGATGATACAATGGCTCAATTGCCTGACAACAGCTGGGAAGAAACTGTATTTGAAGATGTGTGTTTTCACACTTCTGTACCACTTGCCTGGTGGGAGAGGGGAGAAGAGGAATTGACTGGGTGAGACTTGCCCTTGATATTAACATCCCCTCATATTAACATTATCCTACACACAACATGCTAAGGGCAATTTTTACATTTACCAAGCCAATTAACCTACAAACCTGTATGTCTTTGGAGTGTGGGAGGAAACCGAAGATCTCGGAGAAGACCCACGTGGTCACGGGAAGAACATACAAACTTCGTACAGACAGCACAGTGGTCGGGATCGAACCCGGGTTCTCCCTGTGGTGCAAGTGCTGCAAGCCAGCAACTCCACCACTGCACCGCCTTGTACGAGAATGCAAACGATGCTCAGACAGTGCTACGGTAATGAATGGACAGCAGACATTTTATTTAAATTACACACTCTTCCAATTAAACTCCAAAATAATAGCCACCGATGCAAATTTCTGGCGATCTTATAGTGGGTGGTGCAGTGGCACAGCGGTAGAGTTGCTGCCTTACAGCACGGGTTCGATACTGACTACAGGCGCTGTCTGTACGGAGTTTGTATGCTCTCCCTGTGACCACATGGGTTTTTTCCGGGTGCTCCCGTTTCCTCCCACATTCCAAAGACGTACAGATTTGTATGTATAAGAAGGAACTGCAGAGGCTGGTTTAGACCGAAGATAGACACAAAAAGCTAGAGTAACTCAGTGGGACAGGCAGCATCTCTGGAGAGAAGGAATGGTTGACGTTTCAGGTCTGAAGAAGGGTCTCGACCAGAAACATCACACATTCCTTCTCTTCAGAGATGTTGCCCATCCTGATGAGTAATGGGAAAAATAGCGATAATTCCCCTACCTGTTTCAAGGCTGCTCACATGGAGCAGTCTTGTATCCATTTTGTACAGCCGACAGGAACTTCTGGACTTCAGCTCCTGCGGCTACAACAACTTTCTGGGCGATCTCCGTCTTGCTCCTGAACTCGGTAGAGCAACGGAGCACCTGAGCAGCGGGGCTGGAAAACGCCACCCGGGCCGCGGGGCTGGAGACTGCCAGCGGAGCCGCGGGGCTGGAGAACGCCAGCGGAGCCGCGGGGCTGGAGAACGCCAGCTGAGCCGCGGGGCTGGAGAACGCCAGCTGAGCCGCGGGGCTGGAGAAGAACGGGGTTGGAGAATGCCAGTGGAGCCGCGGGGCTGGAGAACGCCAGCTGAGCCGCGGGGCCGTGGAGCCGCGGGGCTGGAGACCGCCACCGGAGCCACGGAGGCGCGGAGCAACGGAGCGGCCGAACACCAGCGCACACCAAGCCAGCTCGGCCGACCGGAAGCACCAACAGACGGCGACGCGTACAAAAGCATCGCCGGGGACGCAGAGGTGGGTTAAAGACCAGGTTAGAGCTAGCCCCACACAGGCTAGCGATTCCTAGCCTTTTCCTCGCCAACGTGCGCTCACTGGCAAACAAAATGGACAAACTCCCCCAATCGATCAGAGACTGCAACATCCTGATCTTCACGGAAACTTGGCTCAACATCGACGTTCCTGATAGCGCCATCCAGCTAACGGGGCATCATTTACTCCGAGCGGACAGGACAACAGACTCCGGTAAGACCAGAGGTGGGGGTCTGTGCATTTATGTAAATAAAGCATGGTGCACGGACTCCACCATCATCGAGAGTCACTGCTCAGCTAACCTTGAGTTCCTCTTGGTTAGATGCAGACCGTTCTATCTGCCCAGAGAGTTCACCTCCACTGTTGTGATTGCAGCCTATATCCCTCCTGATGCTAATGCCAAGCTTGCAATGAAAGAGCTGCATACTGCCATTAGCAAACAACAGACGCACAACCCCAAGGCAGCCTTCATTGTTGCGGGTGACTTCAATCACTCCAACCTGAAGACTGTACTCCCCAAATTCCACCAACATGTATCCTTCCCCACTAGGGTAGTAGACAAGACACTGGACAAAGTCTACACTAACATGGCTGAAGCTTACAAAGCCGTCCCCCTCCCCCACCTTGGTCAGTCTGATCACCTCTCATTGTTCCTGCTCCCTAAGTACTCCCCACTCATCAGACGGGTTCAACCCACTGTGAGGACAGTTAAAATCTGGTCAGAGGAAGCGGACTCCCCACTTCAGCAGTGTTTTGGAAACACTGACTGGAAGGAGTTTGCAGCCCAGGCCACCCTTGACTACCACACGGACATTGATTCCTACATATCCTCTGTTCTGGACTTTATAAACTCCACCATCGATAGTGTCACCTCCCTCAAACGGGCGACCATATTCCCGAATCAGAAGCCATGGATGAACAGCGAGGTCAGGCTACTGCTGAAAGCACGGGACACCGCTTTCAGGTCAGGTGATGCTCGAGCCTACAGTTCATCCAGGGCTAACCTGAAGAGGGGCATCAACAAGGCCAAGCACTGCCATAAGCTCAGGATTGAGGAGCACTTCAACAACAACTCCTGACCCCCGACGCATGTGGCAAGGCATCCAGGCCATCACGGACTACAGACCCTCCAACATCACCCCCACATCCAGCGACGCCTCCTTCCTTGAGGAGCTTAATCACTTCTATGGCCGCTTCGACAGGGACAATCTAGAGACAGCCATCAAGGCTGTGCTCCCTGCTGATCACCAACCCCTCACACTCACCCCCTACGACGTGTACGTGACACTGAGTAGGACTAATGCACGTAAGGCTGCTGGCCCAGACGGCATCCCCGGGCGCGTCCTCAAGGCCTGTGCTGCGCAGCTGACAGACGTCTGGACTGACATTTTCAACATGTCACTTGCCCAAGCAGTTGTCCCCACGTGCCTTAAAACCACCTCCATCATGCCGGTGCCAAAACACTCCACGGCAAGCCTCAACGACTTCCGCCCAGTTGCACTTACCCCCATCATCACCAAGTGCTTCGCGAGGCTGGTCCAGGCACACCTCAAAGGCTGCCCACCCCCCACACTGAATCCCTATCAGTTTGCCTACCGCAAGAATAGGAGTACGGAGGATGCCATCTCAACGGCACTTCACTCCGCCCTCTCCCACCTCGACAACAGAGACACTTACGTAAGAATGCTGTTCATCGATTACAGCTCAGCATTCAACACCATCATACCCTCTAAACTGATCACCAAACTCGGTGACCTGGGCATCGACCCCTCCCTCTGCAACTGGATACTGGACTTTCTAACCAACAGACCCCAGTCTGTGAGGTTAGACAAGCACACCTCTTCAACCCTCACCCTGAACACCGGCGTTCCACAGGGCTGTGTGCTGAGCCCCCTCCTCTACTCCCTCTTTACCTATGACTGCACACCTGTACATGGTACTAACACCATCATCAAGTATGCAGATGATACAACGGTGATTGGTCTCATCAGCAACAATGATGAGTCGGCCTATAGGGAGGAGGTCCAGCTCCTAGCAGCATGGTGCGCTGACAACAACCTGGCCCTTAACGCCAAGAAGACCAAGGAGCTCATTGTAGACTTCAGGAAGTCTAGGGGCGGCACGCACACCCCCATCCACATCAACGGGACGGAGGTGGAACGTGTTTCCAGCTTCAGGTTCCTGGGGGGTCAACATCTCCGATGACCTCTCTTGGACCCACAATACCTCAACTCTGGTCAAGAAGGCTCACCAGCGTCTCTTCTTCCTGAGGAGACTGAAGAAGGTCCATCTGTCTCCTCAGATCCTGGTGAACTTCTACCGCTGCACCATCGAGAGCATCCTTACCAACTGTATCACAGTATGGTATGGCAACTGCTCTGTCTCCGACCGGAAAGCACTGCAAAGGGTGGTGAAAATTGCCCAACGCATCACCGGTTCCTCGCTCCCCTCCATTGGGTCTGTCCAAAGCAAGCGTTGTCTGCGAAGGGCGCTCAGCATCACCAAGGACTGCTCTCACCCCAACCATGGACTGTTTACCCTCCTACCATCTGGGAGGCGCTACAGGTCTCTCCGTTGCCGGACCAGCAGGTCCAGGAACAGCTTCTTCCCTGCGGCTGTCACACTACTCAACAATGTACCTCGGTGACAGCCAATCACCCCCCCCCGGACACTGCTCCCACAGGAAAAATGCTATGTCTGTATACATGTAAATAGATTTATTTATTGAAATCATATTCTATGTCGCTCTTCCAGGGAGATGCTAACTGCATTTCGTTGTCTCTGTATTGTACACTGACAATGACAATTAAAGTTGAATCTGAATCTGAGTTACTACAGCTTTTTGTGTCTATCGCAGGTTTGTATGTTAATTGGTTTCTGTAAATTAGAAATTGTCCCTCGTGTTTAGGATAGTGCCAGTGTACGGGTTGATCACTGGTCGGCGTGGACCCGGTGGGCCAAAGGGCCTGTTTCCATACTGTTTTTGTCGAGTCCCACAACCTAACTCCATTCTCTGCTCTTGGTGAGCCTGCACTGCCATCCAGTGGCTAATCTGCCAATATGTCTCCAACAACTCTTACAAAACATTGTAGAACCCATCCCATCACGACACATCACAGCTTATTTTGATAATAAATCTTACCAAGACCTCAACAGAAATATTAGAGAATTGCTGATGTAGTCCAATCCCATCACACAGACCAGCCTCCCCACTATGAACTCCTTCTATACTCCACACTGCCTCAGGAAAGCAGCCAACCTATTATCACCCGTCATTCCCTCGACTTCCTTCTCCCATCGGACAGAAGATACAAAAGCTTGAAAGTACGCATCAACAGATTCAGAAACAGGTTCTTCATCACTGTTAACACACTAGAGAAAGGTCCTGCCATAAGCTACAGTGAAATCCCAATCTTCCAAACTACCTCATTATGGAACTTGGGCTTTTTCTCTGTAACTGCAACAGTATACACCATAAAGGGCCTGTTCCACTTACACAACTTTTTCGGCGACTGCCGGCACCCGTCAAAGGTCGCCGAAAATTTTCAACGTGTTGAAAATTCAGCGGCGACTCTTTGGGTGACTAGGATACTACTCACGACCTTACAGGCGACAGCTTGGCGACATGTCGCGGGGTGAAGCCTGTATGGTCGTGAGTAGTCGACCAAAGAGTCGTACCCCATTCTGGTCGCCGCTGGATTTTCACCTTGTTGAAAATTTTCAGCGACCCATAACGACCTATGACGGGTGCCGGCAGTCGCCGAAAAAGTCACTTAAGTGGGACAGGCCCATTAACTTTATTTTCTGCACTCTGGTATTTTGCTTTTCGCACCACCTGTTGCATTTGTGTATGGTTTGATCGTACTCATGTACATTATGATCTGACTAGAAAGCACACAAAGTGTTTCACTGTATCTTTACAATAATAAACCAATACCAATTTATTGCATGAACCTATTCCATCTTTTCTGAAGTAGGGCTGGACTCATTGACCAAGTCTGGCACGCAGATAGATAAATCAGTAAGGCACTTAATATGCGACTTTAAGCTCAAATAAAACATTTAAACCATCAAAACACCAGCAGTCCCAAAGGAGAAAGAGACAGAAAGAGTGAACATTGTATTTGACATGCTCAATCTTTGCCTCAGAGGCAACTTGTTTGAATAAATGTAGCAACCTTCTCAGTCATGAGTTGCCTAAGTTGCCTTAAACCTAGAGGAACCCTATCAGGTTGATTCAATGTTATAATGTCTGATGTCCGACTGTAATGTGGTAATTTCTGCACTCTAGTATGTTGCTCTTTGCACCACCATGTAGACACAAAGAACTACAGAAGCTGGAATCTTGAACAAAAGAAAAGTGCAGGTGGAACTGAGTGGGTCAGGCAGCGTCCATGCATCTGATCTGTGAATTAATGAATCCATTCCCTCCACAGATGCACCTGACCCATTGTGTTCCTCCAGCATTTTGTCTTTGTGTATGGCTTGATTACACTGAAGTAGAGTATGATTTGATTGGATAGCACACACACAAAGTTTTGCACTGCATCTTGGTAGACATGAAAATGTGAAACCAATACTATTTTTTCCTCAAAATAAAATTTTATTCAGAATAAATACACACAAAGCAAGAACAGTGCAAAAACTCTTCCCACGTTCTCAGTGTTTATAATACATTAATGATATATTCGATAGTGTTCACAATCTATCCTTGCACCAAGCACCCTTGCCACTCATGTGGCCCCCAGGTAAACAAACCAATACTAACTGGGTGAATCTCCCCTGAACCCTTGCCAGTGCAATCAGTCTTTAGACAATAGGTGCAGAAGTAGACCATTCGGCCCTTCGAGGCAGCACCACCATTCAATGTGATCATGGCTGATCATCCCCAATCAGTACCTCGTTCCTGCCTTCTCCCCGTATCCCCCGACTCCACTATCTTTAAGAGCCCTATCTAGCTCTCTCTTGAAAGAATCCAGAGCACTGGCCACCACCGCCCTCCGAGGCAGAAAATTCAAGACTCACAACTCTCTGTGTGAAAAAGTGTTTCCTCGTCTCCGTTCTAAATGACTTACCCCTTATTTTTAAACTGTGGCCCCTGGTTCTGGACTCCCCCATCTTCGGGAACATATTTACTACCTCTAGCGTGTCCAAACCCTTAATAATCTTATATGTTTCAATAAGATGCCCTCTCATCCTTTTAAATTCCAGAGAATACAAGCCCAGCCGCTCCATTCTCTCAGCTTTTGACAGTCCCGCCATTCTAACATTGAGCAGTGCTTTGGCAATCATGGTTAAACAAGGATGAGTTGGGCATGGTGGGGAATATCTTTATAGTGGCTCCACCAGATCAATCAGATTTATAACAAGAGTTTGTGGGTGAGACATAAAATGCTGGAATAACTTAGCAGGACAGGCAGCATCTCTGGAGAGAAAGAATGGGTGATGAGTCAGGTCGAAATCCTTCTTCAGAGTCAGGGGAGAGGGAGTCTAGAGATATGGAAGTGTAAGGTGCGAAAATGACAGATCAAAGCAGACGATGAGTAGCAAGAGAGAGTATTGCAGAACTCTCACCAGAGCGAGGAGGTGAACCGTCAAAGTTGGCATATTTTGAGATTTCACAGTGGAGTAGCGGAAATGTGGAGTAAGAAACAGCAAATGCTGGTTTACACCAAAGGTAGACACAAAAAGCTGGAGTAATTCAGTGGGACAGGTAGCATCTCTGGAAATGGCTGACGTCTCTGGACGAGACCCTTCTGTAATGGGTGACGTTTTGGGCCGAGATAGTTTGTTCTGACCCCCCCACCACCCCACTAGGTGGATGTATCGCAAAAGGCCTGCTGACCTTGGCAACTAACTTACTGACCTCTTTTCAGGGTGGTTCACTGAAAGTTTGGGACTTGATCTTAACCAAAGAATGACATGTGTTTGTCATTCTGGAGTTAGCCCAAGAAAGACCAGAAGACTTTTTTTCCTAAACCACATAAATGATCTATTCAATCTTGCACTTTCATGATCACCATTACAGATGGCAGCGTTGCATTTTAGAGTGATTCACAGAGTCAACGTCACACCAAATGCAGGCTGAAGTTGTTTACATGTTGTGTGAAATTGATTATGATCATCAATTAATTAGCTGACCATTAACCAACTAGCTATACTAATCTCACTTGGTCCATGGCCGTTGGAATGGGATCATGTGGGATCACTGGAGTTGACTCTCCCACAACCACTACCAACCCTCGTCCACTTCCAGGCCCCACCTGCCACCACCACCGACCCTTACCTGCACTTTGGCTGTGACCAATGACTCTGCCGATCCTCACCTCGGCTCACTTGGATTCCTGGCCCAGCTTCACATCAAGTGTCTGAAGAAGGGTCCTGACCCGAAACATCACCTGCCCGTGTTCTCCACAGATGGTGCCTGACCTGCTGAGTTACTCCAGCATTTTGTGTCCTTTTGTGTTTTAACCAGCATTTGCAGCTCCTTGCTTCTACACAGTAAATTATTTTCTGAAAGGTTCTACTAATTATAATCTCTTATGGGCCTGTTCCACTTAGACGATTTTTCAGGCGACTGTCAAGTCGTAGCAAGTCGCTGAAAAACTGGAATGGCAACTGTCACACACACACACACGGCAAGCAGGGGGAGCGCTGTCTGAGTGAAATTCACATGGTGCAAAGCCAACGTGATACAGACACATACCATGATGAGCAGGAAGGTTGGCGCTGTAAATAAGAAGGTGAAAGCACAGTGTACGGGAAGGGAGACTTAAGTCCTTTAAAAGAGGAGGGGAGACGGGATGAGGGGGAGACGGGATGAGGAGAAGGAGTGGAGACAACTTTTAAGAAGCTAGAGATGCACGGCTGTGAAGTTCGGTGGACATTAACATTACTGGTCGGTTATCCCTGGTTCTGAAAACTACTGTTTATGTTTTTTTTCTCCAATGAAATTCACCTGTCAGCAATGGCGACAACCTACAACCTCCTGCGACCCACTACCACTGCACCTACGTCATGAGAATTCTCGCTACTCTCCATGGTGTCAAAATTCTGGTCGCCGCTACATGGTGAAAAATGAGTGGCGACCAGAATGCCATTATGACTTATTGCGAGTCTGAGGGCACTACTCACGACCCCCCATGAAGTCGATTCCCCGGCAACCACCTGCGAACATGTGGTGACCGCAGAGTCTCCTGTTGTCACCTAAAAAGTCACCTAAGTGACAGGCCCGTTAACTGTTATAGAGGACAATTGGTGCACCATTGCACCACCCCCATGATGCATTATAACATGGGTTTACTGTATTCTTTTGTGGAATAGTTCCCTCAGAATAAAAACTCCTTTGACCAAGTCCATCAGGCAATGGTCAACGTAGAATATCCTATGGGCACCAGTGGAGAGGGACATGTTGGATCCTGTGCAATGTTTTGCCAATCAGTTTCAAAACCAAATGGCAGATTGCCCCATCACCAGAACTCACCAACAAGCACCAAGACCTCGCTTTGTCAGCAATGTGACGGCCCCCAACAGACAAGCTACAGCTTCAAGATCAACACCACCACCTGTCCTGTCCATTTGTGTGCTGGTGAAACAAATTGATCGCTGCCTCAACTCTTGACCATACACACAGTTACATCACTAAATCAACAGTGACATCGTTTTATTTTGATGGGCTTATCATTACGCTCTGATGAATCTTTTTTTTGTGGAAGGGCAATTTAAGTACCAATTTGCAGCATATAAACCAAATGATGCATTCTATATTCTGCCCTGTGTCTTATATTTACTACTGGCAGAGCTGCAAGGATACTGAAGCACTTTAATTATTAACAAATTTAAAATTACATGGCAAATATCCAAGCCTGTAAATGAACCTCGCAGGGAACGAAAATTGTAAATGAGTAATTTTATTGTTGGACTTGCGTTTTATTTACAGTCAATAGATTATCTGATATAACAGTGCTGCATAAATGATTCATCAACGTGATTAACTTGGTCACTGCATCCCCTCCGCTGAGCTCAGTTGGGCTGGGGAATATAAAGTATAAACCTTCACATCAACCATGCTATGTAAATGAGAAAGACAGACACAGAGTACTGGAGTAACTCAGTGGATCAGACAGCATCTCGGGACAACATGGATGTGTGAGGTTGCGGGTTGGGACTCTCCTTTTGATTGAAAGTAAGGGGTGGGGGTGAAGAGTTGGAGGTGAGAATAGACCAGGTCCGGCAACATATGACCTCAGGTAGGGTGATGCCTGGTGGGCCCCATTGTTGGCTCGGGAAGGTGTGATCACATGAGGAATACTTTGTGGAGAGATGAGTTTCATTCTTTTAGTTTAGTTTAGAGATACAGCGCAGAAACAGGCACTTCGGCCCACCGAATCCACATCGACCCACGATCCCTGCACATTAACACACACTAGGGACACTTATACCAAGCCAATTAACCTACAAACTTGCATGTCTTTGGAATGTGGGAGGAAACCAAAAATCTAGGAGAAAACGGACGCAGGTCACGGGGACAACATACAAACTCCGTACAGACAGCACCAGTAATCGGGATCGAAACCCGGTCTCTGGCATTGCAACCGCTGTAAGGCAGCAACTATACTGCTGTGCCACCGTGCTGCCCTAAGGAACTGGTTACATGACTAAGGGGGATGAAGGGGGACAGAGAGGAGGGGAGTGTAGGTGGAAGTTACCTAAAATTAGAGAATTCAAATGATCATATCGCTGGCTTTAAGCTACCCAAGCAAAATGCGAGGTGCTGCTCCTCCTATTAGCGCAAGGCCTCACTCTGGCAATGGGACAGAAAGTTCAGTGTGAGAATGGGGAGGGGAGTTAAAATGGTTTGCAATCAGGAGACCCCGTAGGCCCCGATGGACCGAGCGTTAATATGCTGATTTAATCCAAGGGAGCCCAGCATCTTAATCCAAGGAAGGCTGCAACCTTCCCTCCATTCATGACCTGTACACTGCAAGGGCCAGGAAGTGAGCGGGCAAGATCATCGCTGACCCCTCTCACCCTGCCACAAACTCTTTGAATCACTTTCCTCTGGAAGGCGACTCCGGACTGTCAAAGCTGCCACAGCCAGACATAAAAACAGTTTTTATCCACGAGCAGTTGCTCTACTCAACAGCCAAAAATCTGTAGCCACCTTTTGATCTGGTATTTTGTTGGTTCACATGCTTGATCAATGGTGTTTTATCATTAATGTTTTATTATTATTAATGTTTAGTGTATTCTGAGTCATTCGTAACTGTCACTGTGCGTCATGTTGTTACTTGTGGGTGGAGCACCAAGGCAAATTCCATGTATGTGAATACTTGGCCAAGAAACTTACTTACTTTCTTACATTAGAAGTGACCCAGCTCAATTGCCAGACTCCTGTTGGGGACCGATATATAGAAATTGGCCCTGACCCAACATCAACATGTCAAGCTTCAATATCTCATAACTCTCATCTATCCACACTACTTCTCCTGTCCCTCTGCCTGCTTCCAGAGTAGACAGTCAGAACCTATATCCCCAACTTGGAAAAGATGCTGCCTGACATGCTGAGTTACTCCATCATTTTGTGTCTTTTTTTTTGTAAACTGGCATCTGCGGTTCCTTGTGTCCCTACCTGTCAAGCTAATTTCTTTACTTCCTCATCTAAACCAAATCCTTGATTTGGCAGTATTTCCAGGAAGGTTTTTTTTTTAACGTAGAAACAAAGAACTGCAGATGCTGGTTTATACCAAAAATAGACACAAAGTGCTGGAGGCACTAAGTAGGTCAGGCAGCATCTCTGGAGAAAAATGATGCTTTCAAGCTCAGGACGCTACTTCAAACCCAGTCAGCAATTAAATCATCCCCTCATAACTATTTATGCCCTTGGTTCATCTAAGAGTCATGGAAACAGGCCCTTCAACCCACTAATTCTATGCTGACCACCAAATATCCATAATGGAATCAAGGGATTTGGGGAGAAGACAGGAATAGGGTACTGATTTTGGATGATCAGCCAAGATCATATTGAATGGCGCTGCTGGCTCGAAGGGCCGAATGACCTACTCCTGCGCCTATATCCATTACTCTAATCACGAGTTGAAATCTATATAATTAAAAGTCTCTTCTTGACCACTTCCTGTCTGCGCTGTATATTGATTTTAGAAAAGACGCGACCCTGTATCGCTATGATTTTTTGACCATCTTATTCACAGACCTCCTCCGCTGAGCCACGAGTTGTTTGGCCTGCTGCCCTGCCTGTGCTTGAAACTGCTTTATTAGGTCCGACTGTGTTTAGTGACTTCAGCTTATTGGACACGTTGCGCTGATTTCATAATTTCCGGTAAGTGCAGAGGTCACGCTGAATGCGGAAGTGCCGCTGACTGCGGAAGCTCCACAGTGGAGAAGCCGCGCTCAGCCGTGTGAGTAGATTCAAGAAAGTTTATTGTCATATATATGTGTGTGAGTCAGTGTGTGTAAGTGTATGTGTGAGTGTCTGTGTGAGTATGTGTGTGAGTGTATGTGTGTTTGAGTGTGTGAGTGTGTGTGTGTGTGTGAGTGAGTGAGTGTGAGTGTATGTGCGTGCATGTGTGAGTTTGTGTGTGCGAGGGGGTTCCCTCTCTGTGGACAGCCAGAGAAGAGCTCTGACCGCCGGCCTGCAGCCTACAACATCCTGAAGCCGCGGTCTGCGGATGGGAAGCGCAGATTCGGGACTGACCGTCCCGACAAGAGGGCCTGTACATCTGGCCGCACACAGCGGCGACTCCGGAGGTTTATGGCCCCGACCACAATGGAGGAGGACTGACTGTACTGTGGTGGATGTTTGTGTTACATTTTATTGTATATTGTGTGTTCTTTTTTGATTGTACCGCTGCTGGAAAATTCATTTCACTGCACTTGTGTGTGTATGTGATGAGTAAAACTGATTGATTGATTGATTTAGTGCAGTTGAGAGATGCAGCACAGAAACAGGCCCTTCAGCCCACCGAGTCCATGCCAACCACCCTGTACGCTACAAAATCCCCTGCGGTCACAGGGATAATTTACAAACTCCATACAGACAGCGCCCGTATTCAGAACTCAGGTCTCTGGCGCTCTTAAGCAGCAACTCTACCACTGCACTACTATGTCTGCCCATCTAACGGCGGTGGAGAGGAAATTCTAAAGTCTATTCTAAAAGATGCAATAACAGTACACTTCCAAAGCACTAAGATTTGGACAAATTTACCATGGGCTAATAATTGCCAATTGCCTTTACTTCTCAGCATCGATTCAATTATAGATAACACCTTTCCCCGCTTTCCAAAAATACATTATGTCACACATCTTGAAATTCCATTTACTAATTTTCTTTCCAGTTCATTCACAATTCCAGCTTTCTTTCTTACTTTCATATTGGGTATATATTAGATGCCTCCCTCTGAAAATATACTGGTTGTACAATAAAACACTCTTGACTCTCGCGTATGTAGGTTTATCCTCATTAATTCAACTATTAGTTAATAACGATGCCTTCCTTCATTTATTCCTTCCTTCAGTTCCATACTAATGAATTGAAGAGCAATGAACATCACCCTGTACGATCCACATGGTGGCAGTATTGAATGGCTTTTTGAAATCACCTTCAAAGTAGGTTCAGGTAAAAAGGCATTAACACTGTATTTCATCCCGTCCCATTTTTAGTAACAATCCATCGGGATCTCACTGGGTTAAAACAACAACTGACTGAATGGTGGAAGCAAAAATCCAAGTTCCAATACAAGGCAATGATCTTCAAAGGGAGACAAAAAGTGCTGGAGTAACTCATAGACACAAGGAACTGCAAATGCTGGTTTACAGGAAAAGACACAGTGTGTCTGTGGAGGGAATGGACAGGTGATATTTTGGGTTGGGACCCTTCTTCATACCGATCAGAGGCTGAGCACTGCCTCTCATACACTTAGGTTTATTACTGTCATGTGTACCAAGGCAAAGTGAAAAGCTTTGTTTTGCATGGCTAAACACCTGTGCAGACCAACTGGCTAGTTTTTGCGGATATTTAACCTCTCACTTCTGAGGTCTGAGGTTCCGCCCTGCTTTAAGAGGGCAGCAATAATACCGGTGCCCAAGAGGAATAAGGTGACTTGCCTTAATGATTATTGACCAGTGGCACTAACGTCTGTGGTGATGAAGTGCTTTGAGGGGTTGGTTATGGGGCACATCAACTCCTACCTCGACAAGAGCCTCGATTCACTACAGTTCGCCTACTGCCACAACAGGTCAACGGAGTATGCAACCTCACTGACTCTCCACTTCATATTGGACCACTTGGACAATAAAAACACTTACGTCAGACTGTTGTTTATAGACTACAGCTCGGCATTCAATACCATCATCCCCTCCAAGCTGGTTGTTGCCTTCCGGTCGCGAGGGGGGGCCCCGGTGGGGGTCCCTCAACGCAGGGATTCTCCCCCTCTACATTGGGGACCTGGAGTGGAGGGTATTGCGCCAAGGTGTTCGCTGCAACCTGTTTCTCTCGCGGTTCACAGACTCGCCGGCCGCCTGCCACTTTTGCGGGCTGGAAGAGTCTGTGTACCACGTGTACATGGAGTGCGTGAGGCTGCAGCCATTGTTTGAATACCTAAAGGGGCTGCTCCTTGCCTTCTGGCTGCATTTTTCACCCACCATCCTCATCTTTGGACACCCTGTGCATAGGGGAGAGGGTAGGGCTGAAGATGGCCTGGTTGGGTTGCTCCTGGGCCTGGCCAAGCTGGCCACCCGCGAGTCAAGGCGGCAGGCAGTGGAGCACTCTACCCGAGCCGGCTGCCTGCCCCTTTGCCGGGGATATGTCCGTGCCCGGGTGGGGTTAGAAAGGAAATACGTCCTGTCCATGGGCACACCGAGGGAGTTCCGGGACTGCTGGGCTCTGCAGGGTGTTGAATGTATCCTCAATAAGGATTGTATCAGTTGTATAGTAGGCTATTATGGATATATGTTTGTATTGTAGTATGGTGGTGGGTTCTGGTTTATTTTTATTGTAGCGTCATTATTATTTTTTAATAATTGAATACATTTTTTGATTAAAAAAAAAAAAACTGCTCACGGAACTGGGCCTCAGCGCATCCCCCTGCAATTGGATCCTCGACTTCCTCAACCACAGACCACAATTTGTTCAAATTGGCAGAAATACTTCATCCTCAGTAATAAACAGTACAGGAGCACCTCCAGGCTGCATGCTCAGCCCCCTACTTTACTCACTCTATACCCATGACTGCGTAGCCGGACATAGTGCAAACTCCATCATCGAGTTCAGCCAGCACAATAACCTGGCTCTCAACATCAGTAAAAACAAGGAACTGATTGTGGACTTTGGAAGGGGGAGGATGAGGACCCACAATCCTGTTTATATCAATGGGTAGATGGTGGAGAGAGTCAACTACTTCAATTTCCTGGGCGTGCACATTTCCAAATATCTTTCATGGACCCAGCACACTGATGCAATTATAAGGAAGACACATCAGCACCTCTACTTCCTGAAAAGACTACGGAGTTTTGGTATATCACAGAGAATCCTCAAACTTCTACAGGTGCACAGTAGAGTGCATATTGACTGGTTGCATTATGGCCAGGTTCAGCAACTTGAACGTTCAGGAGCGGTAAAGACTGCAAAAAGTTGTGAACAATGCCCAGTCCATCACCGGCTCTAACCGCCCCACCATCGAAAGAATCTATCGAAGTTGCTGCCTCAAAAAGGCAGCCATCAAAGGCCCACACCATCCCGGCCACACATTCATCTCACCACTGCCATTGGGAAGGAGGTACAGGAGCCTGACAACTGTAATGTCCAGGTTCAGGAACAGCTTCTTCCCTACAGCCATCAGGCTATTAAACACGACAACAAATAAGCTCTGAACTACAACAGACTATTATTATTATTGCACTATATTTGTTTATTTATTATGTGTGCATGTGTATATAAAGAAACTGAACTTTTTTTTTTCTCCCATTATGTCCTACGTTTATATATTATGTTGCGCTGCAGCAAGCAAGAATTTCATTGTCCTATCTGGGACATATGACAATAATACGCTCTTGACTCAAACAGATCCGACAATACTATACATAAATACAAGCAAATCACTCAAGTACAATAGGTAGAGCAAAGAGGAAGGAATAGAGTGTAAAATATTGTTCTCAGCATGGAGGCACAACAGTTCTACTCAACCATCCAATGTCCACAATGGGATAAAGATGAACAGGCCAGTACCCTACCTAGCTCATGGTAAATCCATCATACCTCCCTCTGATCAGTTTGAAGAGGGGTACCTTCCCAAAAGGCTGTCTGTCCTTTCCCTCCATAGATGCTGCTTGACCTGTTGAGCTCCTCCAGTGCTCCACATTTTTCTCAATATAAACGAAAATGATGTTTTTAATTATATCTTTTACATAACATGCGATTCCCATATTGCTCTGACTTTGAAAGATTTGCTCTCATTAATTTTGGTAAGATCAGATTTATTGTTCATGCTTAATTATTCTGATTATAGAGTGTGTCAAACTCTTCGGGTGAGTGCAGCTATGTTTAGTTTAGTTTAGAATGGAAACTAGTTTAGAATGGGCCCTTCGGCCCACCGAGTCCATGCTGACCAGTGATCATCCATTCACACTAGTTCTATGTTATCCGACTTCCTACACACTAGGCGCAATTTACTGAGGCCAATTAAACCACAAACCTGCACGACTTTGAGATGTGAGCAGAAACCAGAGAACCCTGTGGAAACCCAGGTGCTCTCTGGAACAACATGAAATCTCCACACAGACAGCACCCGAGGTCAGGATCAAACCCAGATCTACCCACTGCCCCTCTCTGCCGCCTTGTTCTATGGGATGAGGGAGAGAGGAATCATGTCCTTGGATCAGCTTGGATTGTACAAAGAGAAAAAAAATAGCAATTCCATCCAAGTCTTGGCCACAAATCACAGATTTCATAACTTCCCAACATTTCTATGGCAGAATGTGAAATATTATTCCGAACCGCCTTGAACTTGGAACACAGTCGAAGTTTACCTCCCAAGCAGCCTGCAAGCATGCACTCTCTTTTCCCAGATCAGGGGGCTGGGGGAACTAATGTTCAGTTCCTGATGTTCAGTCGCTAAAGATTTAGACTTTAGACTTTAGAGATACAGCATTGAAACAGGCCCAACCAGCGATCACCCCTTTCCTAGAACTATCCTGCACACTAGGAACAATATCCAATCTTTTTACTGAAGCCAATTAACCTACAAACCAGCAGGTCTTTGGAGTGAGGGAGGAAATCAGAGAATAACCAATTGGCCACAGGGAGAAAGTATAATCTATGTACAGACAGTACTGACAGGCAGGATCAAACCCGGGTCTCTGGCACTACAGGGCAGCAACTCTACTGCCGCGCCAATGTGCCACTGTTTAAGTAGATGAAAAAAGACTGAAAATAAAGCTAATTAAAAGCATCTTAAAATACCTACAAATAATTTAAAAAAGATTTGTTTTCAAAATCAATTGAAATAATCTTAATCTTTTTACTTTCTGTCAAAGTCAGGGACTCGTGGTATTAAACTGTAGGATGTCAAGCAGGTCCCAATCAGGACCAGGTTAAAGCATATTTGCTGATGTTTGATCAGCGGGGAACTTATTTGCCTGTGATTGATACATAAATCTCCCTGAATGTTCATTTTCACAATGTCAGGCTACAATGATCAGGGGGTGAGACAAGGTGCCATGTCTAAACAAGTTTGAACTTGTTGAAAGGTTCAACATGTGCACTCTTATCTGATGGATAGAGTCTTTATTCTTCTGTTCAAAGCAGCATGCTTCAAAAACTTTTATCATTTTAAAAGAACATGCCACAGCTCAGTAAGTGGTCCCAGGACACGGCTGTGCACAGCTGTAGTTTGTTGATTGCATTTTCAAAAGAGTACTCAGTTCCCATACCAATGGAATAGTTTAGCCTTCTTTCTCCCAGATTACCAGTGAATCAGGATCTCCTGAGAATTTTTAGCCATATCTGCCAGGGCAGCACAGTGGCGTGGTGGTAGAGTTGCTGCCTTACAACACAGGAGACCAGAGTTCAATCCCAACTACAAGTATTGCCTGTATGGTGTTTGTATGTTTTCACTGTGACCACGTGGCTTTTCTCCAGGTGCTCTGGTTTCCTCTCACATTTTAAAGAGTGCAGGTCGGTATGTTAATTGGTTTCTGTAAATTATCCCTCTTGAAGAATCTACAAGAAGTACAGTGTAGATGGGTTGGCAGCGCGACCGACGTCACAGCGGCCTCTGCAGTCCGTCTGTCTTTATTTTATTATCCTGTTGAGTGTATAATTTGTGGTGGGTTTTTGACCGTGTATGTGTGTGGGGGGGGGGGGGGGGGGGGGGGGGGGTGGGGGAAACTTTTAGGGGGGTACGGGTACGGGGACCCGACCTTTCCCTGTCGGGTCTCCGTTGCCGTTGGGGCCTAGCACCGTGGAGCGGCCTCCAACCGGAACGACAGCTCAAGTCACGGAGCCTGCGGAGCTGCGGACCTACCATCGTAGAGCTGGCCAGCTTTGGAGCGTGGAGAGCTGTGGTGGCTCGCTGCTGCGACCCAACTCGGTGGATGGTGACACCGGGAGCTCGCGGGTCCCCGGTGGGAGACCGCTTTGCGGGGCACCGGCAACGGCGACTTCTCCCGCTCGAATTGCGGGGTTGAAAGTGACCTGGAGCGGGGCCTTATATCGCCCGGCGCGGCTTTAAATGGCCGCGGACTTGCTAGCGCCCGCCGGGGGCTCCAACATCGGGACCCGGAGCAGGGCCTTACATCGCCCGGCGCGGCTTTAAGTCGCCATGGGACTTGCTAGCGCCCGCCGGGGGCTTTGACTTTGACTTTGGGAGAGGAATGGAGAGCAGGGGAGAGACAAGACTTTGCCTTCCATCACAGTGAGGAGGAGATTCACTGGGATGGATGTTTGTGTAAATTGTGTTGGTGTGTGACTTGGTTCTTTTCTTGTATGACTGCAGAAACCAAATTTCATTTGAACTTCATGTGAGGTTCAAATGACAAATAAACGGTATTGTATTGTATTGTGTTGTATTGTGTGGGATAGAACTAGTGTATGGGGAAATCACTGGTCGGTGTTGACTTGGTGGGCCGAAGGGCCCACTTCCATGCAGTGTCTCTAAAATAAATTAAACTAAAATCTAGATTAATTGGTGGGAGAACAATTAGTCATAGATGGAGACCTTTCCTGACTATCCTGATCTGGCCTCATTACGTTTGAACACCTTGCTAGCAGGGCAGTACTGTGGCGCAGCTAGTAGAGCTGCTGGCTCACAGCACCAGATACCCGTGTTCAATCCTAACCTCAGATGCTGTTTGTGTGGAGTTTGCACATTCTCCCCATGACTGTGTGGGTTTTCTCTGGGTACTCTGGTTCTCCCCTACATCCCAAAGATGCGGGTCTGTAGGTTAATTGGCTGAGTAAATTCCTCTTAGCATGAAGAGAAAGGATGGAAAAATGGGATAACAGAGGACTAGTGTGAACTGATGATTCATGGTTAGCATGACCTTGATGTACCGAAGGACCTGTTTCCGTGCTGTAACTCTAAACTAAACAGCGTTCCTTTGTGCAAGAGGAAATAGTCCTTGCCATTCGATCTTTACTTAAAATTAAATTTGCTCATCCCAGACATCCCACATTACACTTCTCATAACATTAGCAGAACTGTACATTGGATAACAGCAACACCTGCATTTCCAATTATTTTGTAAATAAGAGAGCTGCATTTTCAAAAATTCCAGCTCCAGAGTATGTTGTAAAATTATTTCCAATTGGAATTTTCCAATCAGAATTCAGCCTTCTCCAGGACATTTTGGATTTTGACCTAAAACATCTTCTTTCCGTGTCCTCCTCTGATGCTGCCTCGTCTGCTAGGTTAGAGCTTATTTTTGTCACCTTTACCCGAGGTACAGTAAAAAGCTTTGTTTGGCATGATTTTCATAGATCAGATAATACTATATAGAAATACAATCATTTCATATTCAAGTGCAATAGAGTAAAGAGGAAGATACAGAGTCTCTCTCTCTCTCTCTCATACTTTCTCTCTCTCTCTCTCTGCACTTTGCTCTGTTGCCCCAAATGCCAATCTCAAGTGTTCTGCCCTTGAACTCAAGGGTAGACATGGTCTGATTTAGTGCTCAAACCAATGGCCGAATGACAAATATGTACTTCCCATGGGAAATACAAACAGCACATTACTACAAAATATACCGGGGAGATAAAATATTTGATCTCTCAAATCGAGAATACAACACAGAAAACTAAGTTTCTGGGACAAAATTCCCACTTTTTGTAATATGATGGAAACAACTATTTAAAAGTTGAGACATTACACTGCATGAAGATAATTAAATAAAAATAAGAATTGACGTAACCAAACATTTTGCTTCTTTCCACATCTTCATCACTCCTTCCTTTAAATTATTTCAAGGTTGCACAGAGACGCAACGGTAGAGTTGCTGCCTTACGGTGCCAGAGACCCGGGTTCGATCACGTCTACAATTGCTGTTTGTAAGGAGTTTGGATGTTCTCCGTCGGTTTTCCTCGGGTGCTCAGGTTTCCTCCCACACTCCAGAAATGTTAGTTGGCTTCTGGATATTGTAAATTGTCCCCTGAAAATTGTAAATTGTTCCCAATATATAGGATGATGCTAGTGAAAGGGGTGATCACTGGTGTTCACAGACTCTGTGGGCCAAAGGGCCCATTTCCACATGGTATCTATAAAGTAACGTTTAAAGGTATTTCTACAAATCATTCCAACAAAGCCACATGTAACCTAGAGGAGCAGTAAGTTATTTCAAACCAGTTTACAGTCCAGGATATTAAGTCCTAAGGAGAATTAGGCCATTCTGCCCAGCTATTCACTGATGGCTGAACTATCTTTCCCTCTCAACCCATTTCTCACCTGTTGCCAACAACACGCTCACCAGTTTTTATAAGAAAAAATGTTCTGTCCAGATGAGGTATAAAGTGAGCAAAATTGGTGCAAATCAAGGAAAGAAAGGGAAAAACAAATATCAATGCTGGCTCTGTGAACTGCAGAAGACTGTAAATGCTTGATTACTGAATCAATGTAGAAACATAGAAAATAGGTGCAGGAGTAGGCCATTCGGCCCTTCGAGCCTGCACCGCCATTCAATATGATCATGGCTGATCATCCAACTCAGTATCCTGTACCTGCCTTCTCTCCATAGCCCCTGATCCATTTAGCCACAAGGGCTACATCTAACTCCCTCTTAAATATAGCCAATGAACTGGCCTCAATTACCTTCTGTGGCAGAGAGTTCCATAGATTCACCACTCTCTGTGTGCAAAATATTTTTCTCATCTCGGTCCTAAAGGATTTCCCCTTTATCCTTAAACTGTGACCCAACATCGGGAACAATCTTCCCGCATCTAGCCTGTCCAAACCCTTAAGAATGTTGTAAGTTTCTATAAGATCCCCTCTTAATCTTCTAAACTCTAGCGAGTACAAGCCGAGTCTATCCAGTCTTTCTTCATATGAAAGTCCTGACACCCCAGGAATCAGTCTGGTGAACCTTCTCTGTACTCCCTCTATGGCACGAATGTCTTTCCTCAGATTAGGAGACCAAAACTGTACGCAATACTCCAGGTGTGGTCTCACCAATACCCTGTACAACTGCAGTAGAACCTCCCTGCTCCTACACTCAATATAGATGCTGGAAACACTCAACAGGTTAGGCAGCATCTATGAAGAAAGGAAAAGTGAGTTAATATCACAAATTAATGTTTGTACTGCTGATGATTTCCATTTTATTCCTTAAAATCTGTCTTTTTGACAAGCTTTTATTTAACCTGATAAAAGTCCAGCATTAAATTGGTTTACAGCATTCTTCAAAGTGTTTTAGGATGTTTTCTCTGTTAAGAATGAAATACATGTTACTGTCATTCAATATTATTATCATCATTGCTTGCTTGCAAACTCTTTAATGGCAAATATCCTGAGTGAAATGGCTTTTAAATTGCATATACACACTTCCATCTCTTAGCATCAATTTGTTGCCTTAAATTAAAATACAAGGCACCATAAGGCATGTAAAAGCATCAATAAGCAGATAACAAACCCTGAACAACCAAAGACCATTCTGTTACGGAAATACATTGCCATTCTTTTATTACCACCAAATCAAAATCCTGGAACTACCTCCAAAAAGCATTAAGGGGGAATCTTTTCACATAGACATCTGTACTTCAAGGAAATGGTGATGAGCCAGTTTATCTTCTCATTGCCACCTAGAATCGGAATAATTTCTACCTTTGCCATGTCATTCACATCTCAAGAACAAATATCAAAATATGCACAAATATCAACATCCATTAAGTCACAATTCTCTTGCTCAGAAATATAACAAACTCAATTTTCTCATAATCAGGACAGGATCAGCTAATGATAACATGATATCCTAAAATGAAATTAGCTGAATGCACAGCACCAGCTGGCTGATCGTGCTTAATCAAAGTAAACATAAGATGTACAATGGAACAAAGCCAGAAACACCTACTAACATTTGCTGTCTGGTTATATAATTTAAATATTAAACCAAAGCTTGCATTATCCAACAAGACTAGACGGGTCGAGATGGCCTGTTTCCGTGCTGTAATTGTTATATGGTTATATGGTTATAAGACTTATGATAAGACATACATCAATTTTAAATACACCTCATTCTAATTCCTCAAACATTCAGTAATTCAATGGCATTTTTAAGTTTCCTTACCTTCACAAGGCCAACCTTTCACATCAAATCAAGTCAAACACACATATCTCTGTGACCATGATCAACCAATTGCTCTATATAATTGGTTAAGACATGTCTTGAGGCCAAGATAGGCAGCAATAAACCCCAACACTGTGCCCTATGAGGCGCCCCCTTGTGTTTACCTTAAGATTTGATCCTGTTCAAGACCCAAGTCTTTTCTGGAATGGTGCAGAGGTGAGGATTGTAGATGCTTGGTTAATCTGGATTGACCTGCTTCTAGTAAATAAGGATAATGGGATTTAATAGAGATGGTTAAAACTATGAGAAACTGTGAAATAGAGGATGATTGTTTTTATATGCAGTGATTGGGCTGCAAATTCATTGGTTGAAAGCAGATTCACGAGTAACTTTCCGATGGGAATTGGGTTTAAACAAAAATGAAACTTTGGAGGGTTATAGAGGAAAAGCAGGAAATGTGAGCTACTCAAAGCTCAGTGGTGCAGCGGTAGAGTTGCTGCCACAGCATTAGACACCCAGGTTCGATCCTGACTGCAGGTGCTGTCCGTGCGAAGTTTGCACATTCTCCCTGTGATCATGTGCGTTTACTCAGGATCCTCCAGTTTCTACCCACATTCCTAAGACATGCAGGTTTGTAGTTTAATTGGCTTCTGAAAATTGCCCCTCATGTGTATTTTGCGAAAGTGGGATAACACAGAACTGGTTTGAATGAGTGATCGTTGGTCAGCACAGACTCGGAGTGCTGAAGGGCTTATTTCCATACTGTATCTCTAATCTAAAACTAAACTGAAACAAAATAATTTGTTCAAAGAGACAGTTTGTACATTACAGGTCAAATAGCTTCCATCTGTGTCAAACAATTCTTTCTAGTGAGTAATTTTATTTCATTTACCAAAATAACTGACTGCTTTACAGTTAGTTCATCAGACTGACCGCATGTCTTTACAGCTAAATTGGCCCAAAGGATAAGGCACTTTGAAGGTTCTGAAACTGCTTTGCAGTACCAAACACAGGCACGCGTGTCTAGTGTAGATGGGGCATGTTGGTTGGTGTGTGCTAGTTGGGCCGAAGTGCCTGTTTCCACGCTGTATGAATCTATGACGTCTGCGTGTCATGCACATTTAATGCATTGAGTTTGCACCAGTTAAAGGAACAAATGCAAGTGCACTTGGTGCTAGCATCAAGTTACCCCTCACAGGGTCATTCATTAGTTTAGCTGAAATAAGTCTTATCTTGCAGTTGGTTAGTTCTGCGAACCACTTCTTCCCCACTGTTATCAGACTTCTGAACGGTCCTTCAATAAGCTAGTGTACAACCTTGATTTTCCAGTCTATTTCACAAACGACGTTGGAACCTTTTCCGAAACTGTTATCCTCCAATGCTGAAAACTCTATACTGCACTCTGTATCTTTCTCTTCACTATACCTGTTGTACTTATGCTTGGCTTGCTTGTATTCATATATATTTTTTACTGATTTGATTAGATAACATACAAAAACAAGTTTTTTTAGTTTTTGTTCAGTTTGGCGATGGAATGGAAACAGACCCTTCGCCCACTGAGTCCACCCCGACCAATGATCACCTGAACACTAGTTCTGTCCTGCACACTGGGGACAATTTACAGTATATAAGCCAATTAACCTACAAACCTGCACATCCTTGGAATATGGGTGGAAACCAGAGTAACTGGAAAAAAATCCACGCAGTCACAGGGAAAATGTACAAACTCCACACGGATAGTACCCGTAGTCAGGATTGAAGCCAGGTCTCTGGCGCTGGGAGGCAGCAACTCTACCGCTGTGTCATGGTGCCCCCGTACACATGACAATAATAAACCAATATCCAAAATAGTAACTGGGTTCTGCAGCAATTGAGTTTATTCATAATGATGATGGATGCCCAATACAGTACAATACCTGAAAATGCCTCTGAAGATTATGTTAAATTAAAATCATTAAAAGAATATTAAGACAGTAATAGCATTTTAATGATTATTACTAGGAAAAAGCTAATGATGGGATTTAAAAAGGATGTTAAACTGTGCCCAAATTAATCCCTTGAAGCCAGTTGTCCATTTGGCTCTGGTTTCTGTCATTTAAATTTATTTCTCTCTTTTATTAACCAAAGCCGCTGATAACAACTGTCAATTATGAAGGCCAAATGATTTGTTGTAATTGCTTCTGCCATCCAACATTTCCACTTCTGACTGGTCATTATGCATAGCTTTTTGTTTATGGACATACTTCCAAGGGCAGCATTTATTGTCCATCTCTGAAAAGATGGTGGTGACCTGTTGCCTTGGGCCTTGGTGGATCTTCTGATCCCCTTGCTCCGGTACTGTTGTAGAGGGTTTTTCCAGGATTAGAGGATGGTGCAACTGGAGGAAGTTGTTGTTGTGTTGGTCAAATGTTGTCTCGTGTACCAATATACAGTGAAATGCTTTGCTTGCATGCTCATCAGTCAAATCATCAAAGGTCTATGGTATCTTCATTCACCTTGCTCTTACTTCTGTATGCATCACATGCAGATATCACATTAAGTTGATTATTGCATTTCATGATTAGCAAGTGTGTCAGGAGTTTTGGGGAGAAGACAGGAGAATGGGATTGAGAGGTAAAGATAGATCAGCCATGATTGAATGGCGGAGGAAACTTGATGCGCCTAATGGCCTAATTCTGTTCCCATAACTCATGAATGAGCAAGAGCTACAGGGTGACACAATACAACTCAAATTGTTACTGTATTTTCCCCCAAGAAGGTCCCCAATAAGATATTATTTCTCAAGATATCCTCAGCCCTTTATGTGTTTACAAAATACCTTAGGATGTTCCTTGATTTTCCTGCCAGTATGTTTTCATGCCTTCCATTTACTTTCCCAATTTCTCTTTTAGTTTAGTTTAGAGATACACCACGGAAACAAGCCCTTTGGCCCCCTGAGTGAACCAACCAGCCATCCCCATACATTAACACTATCATATGCATTTACAATTTATCCCATTGATAAAGCTCTGATCATTAAGTTGATGCTGGTTTATACCAAAGATAGAAAAAAAGTGTTGGAGCAACTCTGCCGGTAAGGCAGCATCTCTGGTGAAAAAGGATGGGTGACGTATTAGGTCGGGACCCTTCTTGAAACTCAATGATTGGGTAAAAAACCAAAAGCAGTCGGAGACTTTTTTCTTTAGATGGCACAATAACATTTTGAATATTCATATAAAATCTTAACCAAAAGCTTGAAGGCATTTCAAATTCCAGCCTAAATTTAAATTCAACATTAATCATGATTATTATTGGACTGGTTTGAAAGACCTCATGATTCATCAATGGCCTTTCGGGGAAGATAATCCGCCATCCTTGCTGGCTTTCACTTACTCATTAGTTCAAGCAACTGGGGCTATTCCGCTCAACAGCAATTAAAAGTGGAACACAGATGCTGGTCTTGCTCATGATTCCTGGACCCTGTTAGTTAATGAATTAATTAAGGAGCTGGCATTGCCAAGGTGAGCTAAATGGTCTCCCATATTCCATGATTAACCATTGCTGACATTATTAAAAGTAGATTACTGTGGTGCGAGTCACGGTCTTAAATAACATGCTTGGTAACAATATTTCATTTTTAACAACCTGGCAAAAATATGAAAATTAGTGCACATATTTTATTTCTGATCGTTTCCAATGGTCCATTTCTTTTGTTACTGAATGGTGGTGGCTGTTTATTTAGTAAGTACATTTAGTAAGTATTTAGTAGAGGCGTGCCAATCAGAAACCTTGGCTAACTGGGGAAGTGTGTTCCCTACTGAGAATCCGGAATGCGGCATTCAAATCTGGGGACAACGAAGCATACAAACTGGCAAGGGGCAACCTATCCCGGGGGATCAGGGAAGCGAAGAGGCTGTACGGACAAAAACTGAATAGCCACTTCGCAAATGACAAAGACACACGCCGCTTGTGGCAGGGATTTCAGACCATCACTGACTACAAGCCCCCCCCGATGCGGATATGCCAAAGCAACCCCTCCCCACCAGATGAACTGAACGAGTTCCGCACGGTTTGAGGTTAAAACAGCACCCAGACACGTGCACCACTGCCATCTCCCAGTGACCAGTCGCTCAGGCTGTCCGCAGCCAGAGTTAAAAAGGCCTTCGCCAGCGTCAATAACAAAGCTGCAGGGCCGGACAACATTCCTGGATGCGTTCTAAAGAGACTGTGCCGAGCAACTGAAGGATGTCTTCACAGACATTTTTTAACATCTCACTCAGCCAGGCAGTAGTGCCGAATTGTCTTAAAGTGCCATCATCGTCCCTGTACCTACGAAGAAAAAACCCAGCCTGCCATACTTTCGACCAGTGGCCCTTTGTAATGAAGTGCTTTGAGCGACTAGTTATGCAGCACATCAAAACAACCTGCCGACCTAGACCCACTGCAGTTCGCCTACAGAGCCAACCGATCCACAGAGGGCAGTCTCAACAACACTGAACCTCGTGTATCGGCCAGGATCCTCTTAGAAGCTCCGCTTTCAACACAATTCAGCAGCGAGAGTTGGAGCTGTTGGGGGGTTGATGCTGGCACATGTAGCTGGGTCCTGAACTTCCTGTCGCAGCGGCAGCAGACAGTCAGGGTGGGTGCAAGTTTGGTAGGCTGTGTCCTAAGCCCCCTTCTGTTTAGCTGCTTTAGCCAGAACTTCATATTCGCTTCCTAGTCATGTAAGATAGAGGTGGACTAGCAAATCCCACAACCTCATTCTTAACGTATGGGTGACTTGAAACATTGGTCAGTGTGGAGTCATGAAGTTCTTGGGGACTCCATGCTGCATCTATAAACTAAACAAATCTATAAATGAACAAGCCCCAACCGATGGGAAAATAGCGAAAGTCAATGCTCTTCTTGTCTGCAATATCTGCATCATGTGAACGAATAGGTCTGCTCCAGGGAAGAGAGGCTGGATTAAACAGATATGCTCCATCATCAAAGACCCCTGCCCCAAATGACTTTTTCACCATCCTCCCATCTGGGAAGAGGAAGGATATCAGCTGCAATACCAGCATAGCTTCTTCCCACTGCTATAAGATAGTGAATTTTATGCCAAGTATAAGCTAGGTACACTTTGCAAAAGAAAAGCTTATTGGTTTTCAGAGGGTTAAATTGTTCATGACATTTTGTAACGAAAACTGAACGGACACTAAAGAAAAATAAAGTAGGAAAACAAAACGCTTAGTTCAAATACAATTGCAGCGAACTTTAGAGACACAGCAGATGAATCAAAACATAGAATTATACCAAGCCTATGAACCTACAAACTTGTATGTCTTTGGAGTGTGGGAGGAAACCGGAGATCCTACAGGGGCTGTCTGTACGGAGCTTGAACGTTCTCGGTGTGATGTGCAAGTTTGTAGGCGAATTAGCTTTTAGGAATTATTCCTAGTATGTAAGATAGAACTAGTGTATGGGTGATTGTTGGTCAGTGTGGAGTCGGTGGACTCCATGCTGCATCTATAAACTAAACAAATCTATAAATGAACAAGACACAACCGATGGGCAAATAGCGATAGTCAATGCTCTTCTTGTCTGCAATATCTGCATCATGTGAACGAATAGGTCTTGCTCCAGGGAAGAGGCTGGATTAATTATATGCATTATCCTGCCCCAAATTGAGGAAATATTATATAATAGAACTGCTCGGATAGTGAATTTTATATAAGCTAGGTAATTTGCAAAAGAAAAGCTTCTAAAGAAATATAAGTACAAAGCAAGTTGTCAAAATAATCTGAACCTGCATTTTTCTCTTTGAGGCAATTATAACGCTAGAGGAAATTGTATTTGATATGATTTTGTGTTAAAGAATGGATTACTGAATAAGGCCTCTTCTTAGGCAAGTGGTCATCTGCTTTTTCTCTATGGCACATTTTTGATATGACATAAAGGTGAAGAGTTATGGCCGGTTATGCTGCGTTCGAGACAGAATTCAAGGTTGAAATATAATAACTCTGTAATTTAGCTTTGGCTATGTTAAATTATAATCAGGTTTAGATAAGCGATGGATGCTTGGAGAGGAAAATAATCAGATTGGTGGATTTGTGACCTGTTTATAGAAAGTCGAAGAAGCAGATGTAATTGTGGGGTAATGGTCGGGTGGTGAATCTACCTTTGTTCTGTAATATTTGTAAAAGCCCTTGCAGATGAGATTGGAAATCTAGCTCCCAGATAGTAGGAAAAGGGGCTGCAAATTAGAATAAAGCTGTACCCTGACACAAAACACATATCATCAATTGTTGACAGATTTACCCATGTATGCTTGGAGTTTGGAGGTGTGTGGGTATGAATTTAACTTAGAAACTGTGTAATTTGGGAAATTCATATAATTAATGTTTTAATACATAGGTAATAGTATTTTAAACTGTGTAAAATTGTAGTGAAACCATTTATGAAATGTATTGTGTCTTAGTGGGACTGTAAATATTAGACTTTGTTTAGATTTATAGAAATATCTTTCTTCTTGGTATGGAAAGTGTGTGTGACTTGTGTGATCATTGTATTACATATGTATCTTATATTTTGAGGAGCGGTCTTTGACAATTGAGCCTACTAGGGGTTTTGCTGTGTTGAAATAAAATAATTCTAAACAAAGTTAAATCACAGGCAAACAAAGGTTGTAAAATGAGGCCAGAGAAGGGGGGATCATGTGACTGCTGTTGTAAATCACCAGAAGGACTCAGATGATTGATTACCAGTTTGTCATACCCTCTGTATCTGAAATGTCTAATACCTATATAAATGCCATGAGTTTCTATCAAAGCTACTCTTCTCTGGACCCGCCCCAGAGCATCAGCTCTGTTGGATGGTTCAAAGACTAGTCTCAGCTGAATAAAGAATCAATTTCAACAGCTACAAGCGTTTGAGTCAAGTTGACTTTAGATTGACAAAAGAACTCAGTTTAACAAAATCGGTCAACTCATTCCACCCGTGTTTCCTCAGCCCGCAGGATCACATTCCCCAACACAATTCATTCTAAGTGGCATCAACTTCCCCCAAAGAGAACAGACTGGCCAAAAAGGCCATCAGGCGTGAATAACTGGTGACCACACAGCAGGAGATACGCCTCAGGTCAGAAACACATTCAGAAAACAACTTTATTCTGCTATGACCACTGAAGCATAGCATTGAATTATCACACACACACACACACACACACACGCACACACGCACAGAGCTGACAGGAAGGCTCCATGCAGTATTAACCTAATATTATGGCTGTACTTTTATGTATCAATGGCTTATTATGTACTGGTGTTTCAATGCATTTATCTGGAATTTTCTGCTTTCAACTCTGGAAGGCAAATTCGTGCTTTTCATTATAAGATTGTGTATACAGATTGAACAAATGGTTAGTATAGTTTATGAGTGTCCAGTATAAATAACGATCACAGGCCAAGTTCGTCAAGCAGGAAGCAGACCAGTTTGACCAGACTTGCACTTCCCCTCCATTGATGATAGAGGTACTAAACATAATATCAGATGTCTTTTTGTGGGCTCCAGGGATGGTGCCTGAAAACTGAAAATTGGACCTTATGGATGGCATGAGTTGATTACCACGTTGAATTACTGAGCAATAAAGTGAAGGAATGGGACTGATTCTGATAGCCAACAGAGGTTTGGTTAGATAAATGGTTTCTGATATCATCAGGAAAATTGAATCCTCTAAGAACCACAATATATTGATACATTATTATTTCTGATACTCCCTTTAGTTGAAATGGCTCTTCAAGAAAGGATTTTCTTCAGGTAGCTCTCCCTCTTGCTTGGCCAAACCAACAGCACAAGAGCCAATGGATTACCAGAAAATTTCAAACCAAAGTATTGGACTACAGTTTTCAGTGAAATCCAAGATTGCATCAATTTTCATAATATTTGCACTGATAGTACCTTTCCCCTCAGAGATTTTTGTTATACGATAGATCCTCAGATTGTATTACTATTGCATTACACAGCGTTTCCGTGTCAAGAAAATGCGTTATATCTGCAAACAATTTCTTTATTCAGCTGGTGAACATCATAAACATCATCCAGAATCCATTCATCTCAATACCTGGTGTAGTAGCCATTTAGATGCAAATCCATAAATCATTGTGATGTAGCAAAGACTGTCACTGCACCTAAAGTACCTAAAGACCAATGTCCATACCATTCAATTGTGTAACCCATGTCTCAAATCTGACCACCATACTGTTTACATTTGTGACATACGCAATTCAATTAATTTGTTTGCTTTTAAGGTACGCAACAGAGATTTTCAACCAAGGTGCTTCAAGAACGTTTATGAATAACCTTTGGGATCCAGGGTTAGTAAAACAGTGCGTGGACTATCACAAGAGTGTTGGTTGCTGCTGAATAGTCAATGATTGATTGATCGAGTTGATGAGCATTGCAGATCCACATTTTACAGTCTGACAAAAAGTTTCATCACCCATTTAACTATGCAGTGATAACTTTATCTTGAGATCCTCCATGATATTGGCAACTAGAATTGTAATGTAAACGGTGATAAAATGTCTTATTAGGAGCAGTTAAACCATTTTGACCGATGGCCTAATGTGACAGCGCAGGCATGAACAGGTCTTCAGGCTTCCCTGAAGCTACTCACTTTAGCTTTATCATCTAAGGTTACATCTCTGAATGTTATTGTGCCTATGCACTCCAGTCCACTAGACTCTAATGGCTAGAGTAGTGCCGTTATCTATCAACACGCAGGGCAGAGTTCACAATGCATTATTCGCAGCCGTCCACAAGTCAGACCTCAGACACACCATCCCGTGTCGTCTCACTGAAACATGGTCAGAGTCAAGCCATTCCGCCGGAAGTCCTCCGCCATCTGCTTGGAGTGTCGGATTTTCCCAGAGAGAGCTTCAAATACGTCATTTTGATCAACCGCCGTTGCTACCTTGTAAATAAATTCCTCCAAGGACTCCAAGCCGTTCAGACCAAGGTTGACTCCACAACCTAGAACAGGAAAATAACATCCAACAGATTTTTGATATACTACTGATCCTCAGAGGCACACTGTACTACTGTCACGTTATAGAAACATACAAAATAGGTGCAGGAGTAGGCCATTCGGCCCTTCGAGCCTGCAGCGCCATTCAATATGGTCATGGCTGATCATCCAACTCAGTATCCTGTACCTGCCCTCTCTCCATACCCCCTGATCCCTTTAGCCACAAGGGCCACATCTAACTCCCTCTTAAATATAGCCAATGAACTGGCCTCAACTACCTTCTGTGTCAGGGAGTTCCAGAGATTCACCACACTCTCTGTGTGAAAAAATGTTTTTCTCATCTCGGCCCTAAGGGATTTCCCCTTTATCTTTAAACTGTGACCCCTTGTCCTGGACTTCCCCAAGATCGGGAACAATCTTCCTGCATCTAGCCTGTCCAACCCCTTAAGAATTTTGTAAGTTTCTATAAGATCCCCCCTCAAATTTCTAAATTGTAGCAAATACAAGCCAAGTCTATCCAGTCTTTCTTCATATGAAAGTCCTGACATCACAGGAATCAGTCTGGTGAACCTTCTCTGTACTCCCTCTATGGCAAGAATGTCTTTCCTCAGATTTGCAGACCAAAACTGTATGCAATACCCAAGACCCTGTACAACTGCAGTAGAATCTCCCTGCTCCTATACTCAAATCCTTTTGCTATGAATGCCAACATACCATTTGCTTTCTTCACTGCCTGCTGCATGCCTACTTACAATGACTGGTGTACCATGACACCCAGGTCTCGTTGCATCTCCCCTTTTCCTAATTGGCCACCATTTAGGTAATAGTTTACTTTCCTGTTTTAGCCACCAAAGTGGATAACCTCACATTTATCCGCATTATACTGCATCTGCTATGCATTTGCCCACTCACCGAGCCTATCCAAGTCACCTATCCAAGTCACCTTGCAGCCTCCTAGCATCCTCCTCACAGCTAACACTGCCCCCCAGCTTCGTATCATCCGCAAACTTGGAGATGTTGCATTCAATTCCCTTGTCCAAATCATTAATATATATTGTAAATAGCTGGAGTCCCAGCACTGAGCCTTGCGGTACCCCACTAGTCACTGCCTGCCAATCTGAAAAGGACCCGTTTACTCCTACTCTTTGCTTCCTGTTTGCCAGCCAGTTCTCTATCCACATCAATACTGAACCCCCAATACCGTGTGCTTTAAGTTTGTATACTTATGTGGGACCTTGGCGAAAGCCTTCTGAAAGTCCAGATATAACACATCCACTGGTTCTCCCTTATCCACTCTACTAGTTACATCCTCGAAAAGTTCTATAAGATTCGTCAGACATGATTTACCTTTCATAAATCCATGCTGTCCAATGATTTCACCACTTTCCAAATGTGCTGCTATCTCATGTTTAATAACTGACTCTAGCAGTTTCACCACTACCGATGTTAGACTAACTGGTCTGTAATACCCGTTTTCTCTCTCCCTCCCTTTTTAAAAAGTGGGGTTACATTAGCTACCCTCCAATCCTCAGGAACTACTCCAGAATCTAAAAAGTTTTGAAAAATTATCAACAATGCATCCACTATTTCTGGGGCTACTTCCTGAAGTACTCTGGGATGCAGCCTATCTGGCCCTAGGGATTTATCGGCCTTTAATCCATTCAATTTACCTAACACCACTTCCCGGTTAACCTGGATTTCACTCAGTTCCTCCATCTCATTTGACCTGCGGTCCCCTGCTATTTCCGGCAGATTATTTATGTCTTCCTTAGTGAAGACAGAACCAAAGTAGTTATTCTATTGGTCTGCCATGTCCTTGTTCCCCATGATCAACCTCAGTGTCAAGAATATGCATTATATGTGCAAACAAGTTATTGATTCAAGCAGCGAACAGCATGGACATAATCCAGAATCCATTTACCCCAATACCTAGAAACAAAGAACTGCAGATGCTGGTTAATACACAAAGTGCTGGAGTAATTCAGCTAGGCAGCATCTCGCAAGATATTGGCTAGGTGACATTCTGGGTCGTTTTTCAGACAGATCGTAGAGCGTTGGGGGGATGGCGGGGGGAAAGCTGGAAGAGGGGAGGGCAGGATAAAGTGTGGCAGGTAATAGGTGGACACCAGCAAAGGGGGCAGGTAGGCAAATGGTTGGAACATAGGCCAGAGATAAAAACATGAGGTGTGAGATGGAATTGAAGAGTTGTGAGTTATGACGGCAGAGGGAGGAAAGTAGCTGGAGGTGCTGCGGCGCTAGAAATAGGTGGGAATCCAGGTGGGCACAGAGGAGGGAAAGGGGGAGAAAGTGGGTGAAGAGTGCATGTGGGGAGGTTAGTTAGAGGTTGCGTAAAATTGGATGTCAATGTTGATGCTGCAGGTCAGACAGCATGTCTGGAGAACATGGAGAAGTGACGTTTCGGGTCGAGAAGGGTCCCAACCCAAACCCTGAAGAAGGGTCCCAACCCAAAACGTCACCCATCCTTTTTCTCCAGAGATGCTGCCTCACTCACTGAGTTACTCCAGCGTTTTGTGTCTATCTTTGGTATAAACCAGCATCTGCAGTTCATTGTTTCTTCCATCCCCTTGCTTGGTTGAGAATAACCAACAAGCCAAAATGAAATATTCTTTTATAAAATAAACAGTTTCCCCTTCATTGCACGATTACCTGTGTCAAAGTTTAAGACCCTGGCTGCTTCACCTTCTATGGTGACTACAACGTTATCTCCTTCAATGTAAGCTGCCGTGATCCTCCTGTGTGACAACAGGATTTCAAATAGCCTTCGGCTGCACTGTAGAAGGTGAATTGTCAGGTCGTTCACCCGAGGCTCAATGCCCGTTTTGTATGCATTGAAGGACTGATGAAATATATTCTTCATTATCTGCAAGAAAAATAAAAATCTGCAGTGAGATGGATCTCAGCATCTTCTCCTTCGATGTAGAGAAGGCATGGTAGCACAATGGCACACTTGGCAGAGCTAATGCTTCAGAGCTTTCTCAACCTTCTTTCCATCCTGAAATCTGGTGCTCTCTGTGACCACAAGGGTTTCCCTTAGATGCTCGCCCCAAAGACGCACGGATCTGAGAGGTGTACAGAATAATGAGAGGAATAGATTGGGTAGATGCACAGAGTCCCTTGCCAAGAGTAGGGAAATCGAGAACCAGAGGGCGTAGGTTTAAGATAAGGGGGGGAAGATTTAATGGTATGCGTGCAGTGGGAGTGTCCCAGGGAGCTGCGTGCGTGATGGGAGTGTCTCAGGTAGCCACGCAGGCCCGATCCACCCGCCGAACAACCGTGCTGCCGAAGACCAGAACGACGACCGAAGACCAGAATGTGCCCCAGTAGGCCCAACTCGCCCCACAGGCCTCCCAGAGGCCTGTAGTGCAGCCGGGCACTGAGACGTGTCTGGGTTGAAGGAGCCTCGACGGTGGCAGTGGGAGACTCGGTGGCGGCAGGAGCCCCGGCCGCAACAAGGGGGGCCTCGGCGGCGTTGGGGCTTCGCGGTTGATGAGCGTGAGGGGGGAAGGGAAGGCAATGGGAACCCGGCAGGTGGAAGGGAAGGCAATGGAGGACCCGGCGTGAGGGGGACTGCAGTGAGGGACAGTGGGAGAACAAAGGAGGACCCAGTGGGGGTGGGCACTCTAGTTTAGAATCATTTGCCCAACGGATAAATCTGTGTTTGTTTGTTTATTTGTTCATTTGTTCTGGTGAAGGCATTGTGCACAACAGTTGCTTGTCTATTTCTTTTTGGTTTCACTTTTTAAACTTTGTGTACCTTGTGTGTTGTGACTCTCAGCAGACCAATTTCCCTCCGGGGATGAATAAAGTTTATCGTATCATATCGTATGCTGGGTGGGTTTAGTTCAGACTGGCATTGTGGTCACCACAGATGTTGGCCTGTGCTGCACTATTCAATGTTCTATATTGTTACAAATGTTATTTGCTCAGAAAACAGGACCGTTTTACAAATATAGAAGCAACGAACTGCAGATGCTGGTTGACAAAGAAAGACACAAAGTGTTGGAGCAATTCAGCAGGTCAGGCAGCATCTCTGGCTAACATGGATAGGTAACTTCGAATCTGAAGAAGAGACCCAACCAGAAATGTTACAGGGCTCCCAACATTGGGGGGGGGGAGGGTGTTCCCCCTCCCATTGGTACGGAACATTTGCATTTTTCAGCTTGAAATTGTGCAATATGGTGCATACTGTAGCGAGTCTTTTAACTTACACTTGAATGCAATATATATATGCTTTAAATTGGATTGGAGCGTTTTTGAAAGGGGGGAGGCTGTGTGGTCACTGATCACAGGCCTTGGGGGTACCCGGTGAGGGAGTGGAGCAACCGAGTGGGGAGAGGGTGTGGAAGAAGGGTGTCCCCCCTCCCAGGGTAGGAACCTTTTGAAATTTGATGTATTAAAATCATGTTTTAGTGCACTGTAGAAGTATGATTCCAATGGTTTTTGTATTAAGTATTTTTAAGAGGTAACTTTTTAAGGGGTAACTTTATCCACACAAAGGGTGATGGGTGTATGGAACAAGCTGCCAGAGGAGGTAGTTGAGGCAGGGACCATCCCAACATTTAAGAAAAAGTTAGACTGATACATGGATAGGACAGGTTTGGAGGTATGGACTAAAAGCTGGTGGCGTAGCTGGGACATGTTGGCGGGTGTGGACAAGTTGCACCGAAGGGCCTGTTTTCACACTGTATCACTCTATGACTACATTATACCTCCACCATGCATGAATGCTTCAAAATCAAGTGATCGAGTTTTATTGCCATATACTCAAGCATAGAAACATAGAAAATTGGTGCAGGAATAAGCCATCGGCCCTTCAAGCCAGCACTGCCATTCAATATGATCATGGCTATTCATCTAAAATCAGTACCTCTTTCCTGTTCACTATCTTCCACCGTATCTACCCAGTGCTTGGTACTTATTTCCAGCAGCCACTGGTTGTCCTCCAGGATGCACCGAGCCGCAGCTCGATCCATGCCGGTCACCTGGGCAAATTCAGCACAGACTCTCACGGCAGCGGTGCAACGCTTCAACGCCTCCGACGGCCCAGGACTCTTGCACTGAGGCTGCTCCATGGCCGGAGCTGCAGTGAGCAACTCGCCAGCCCGGCAAACACTCGCCAGCCCCGCTCCCCGTCCGCATCTGTCCCCGCCGCTGCTTCTGCTTCCAACACCCGCGGCCCATGCAGTTGATATGAGTTTTGAAATTTTCGTTGGATCACAGAATTTCTCACAAGAGTGAGAGAAATTTGTGATCAGCGAGAGAATTTGGTGAAATGCGTGATTCTCACGCTCAATGCATGGGAGTTGGCAGCCCTGCCTCTATCCCCCTCTCCCCCCCTCCTCTCCCCTCCTCTTTCTCTCCCCTCTCTCCTCGCTCTCTCCCACCTCTCTCTCTCTCTCCCCTCTCTCTCTCCTCTCTCTCTCCCCCCTCTCTCCCCTCTCTCTCTCTCCTCTCCCTCTCTCCCTCTCTCTCTCTCTCCCTTTCTCTCCCCTCTCTCTCTCTCTCTCTCTCTCTCTCCCTATCTCTCTCTCTCCCCTCTCTCTCTCTCTCCCCTCCTTTCTACCTCTCTCTCCCTCCCACTCTCACTTTCTCCCTCCCCTCTATCTCTCCCTCTCTCGTTCCACCCCTCTCTCCTCTGTCCCCCATCCTGCGGAGGGCCCTCTCCCCCTAGGACCTCTCTCCTTCTCTTTACCCTCCTTTCATCCAGGCTCTCTCTCTCCCCTCTTTCCCTTAACGCTCGTTCCCCTCTCTTTCCCCTAACTCTCTCCCCCTCTTTTTCTATTTCCCTCTCCCCCTAAATGCATTTTCTCTCTTTCTCCCTCCCTCTCTGACATCTCTCTCTCTCCCTTCTTTCTCTCTCTCCCCCCCCCCCACCTCACTCTCGCCTAGCTCTTTCCCATCTCTCTTTCTCCTCTTTTCTCTTTGCCCCCCCCATCTCTCTCATTCCCCCCCTCTCCCTTTTACCACCCCTCTATCTTCCCCTTCCTCCCATTCTCTCCACCCCTTCTCTTCATTCTTCTTCCTCTCTTCTTCTCTCTCTCCCCCCCCCTCTCCCACCTCACTCTCCCTGCTCTCTCTCTCCCCCCCTCTCCCTCTTTCTCTCTCTCCATTCACGCCCCCTCTGTCTCTCCCCTCTCACCCCCCCCTCTCTCTCTCTCTCTCTCCCCACTGTCTCCTTCCCCTCTCTCTTTTTCCACCTCCCTTTGAGAGTCTGTCCCTTCGGCACAGAGACTCTCGCGGCAGTGGCAGCGGCACTGTGACTCTTGCACTGTCCGGAGTGCTCCATGGCCAGGAACTGCAGCGTCAGCCCCGCAAACACTCGACAGCGCCGCAAACACTCGCAAGTCCCCGCTCCCCGCATCTGTTCCCGCTGCTGGTTCTGCTCCCATCCCTCCCGCAGCCCCGGCTCTCCAACACCCGCGGACCATGCAGTTTATCAGAGTTTTGAAATTTTCGTTGATCACAAAATTTCTCACCACTGAGCGTGAGAAATTTCTGATCAGCGTGAGGGTGTGAGAGTTTGCTTGAGGGCGTGAGTCTCACGCTCAAAGCGTGAGAGTTGGCAGCCCTGCGTTACCAAACCACATTATCCAGAGATGCTGCCTGACCCGTCGAGTTACCTTTGGCCCACTGAGTTCAGGCCGACCATCGATCCTCGTACACTAGCATGATCCTATACACTAGGGACAATTTACAATTTGTCTGAAGCCAATTAAACTGCAGAGCTGTCTGTCTTTGGAGTGAGGCAGGAAACCAGAGAAAACCCACACAGTCACAGGAAGAACGTACAAACTCCACCGTCAGGAGTGTACCCAGGTCTGTGGCACTGTAAGGCAGCAGCTCTACCATTGTGCCACACCTTCATGTTTTTATTTGGCAATTTTACAAATGTTAGCAAAATGGTATCGCGTGATAAGTGATTCTGACGCCTCCAGAACTAAGGCAACCAGAGTGGTTCACAAAAGGTGGTATTAGAACAGGTAGGTCTTTGTGGCTCTGCTAATTAAATCAGGCCAAATGGTCACTAATCATAGAAACATAGAATCTATATCTCCTGTCACTCACTGGTGTGCACCAGTCAACATCAAGGCCTTTCACCTCAACTATACATACCAAGACATTTCTATTGGGTATTTAAGAAGGAACTGCAGATGCTGGAAAATCGAAGGCACACAAAAAAGCTGGAGAAACTCAGCGGGTGCAGCAGCATCTATTTCTATTGGGTAGTCTTGTTGTCAGAAAATGGGCAATTGAGTTCATCAGTTATTAAGATCTGATTAATTCCCAGTTTTGCCTTATCTTAAATATTTGGACCATTGGCATATTGTTGTAGATATTGGTTATCACATTAAATTACAAGCATGATTAGACTTCAAAAACAATTCTAAAATGCATCCAAAAACAACCTAATCCTTTCAAGCCATTCTCTATAACGCAGGTCTTTACCTTATAATAAAAGATTGCATGATTAAAGGTTGCATTTTTTATCTAGAGGTACTTTCAGGATTAGATAACAGGTTTTGGTTAACGAGAATGATACTTGGTTGTGTTGGTGCACAGGATCATCAATGCTGGCTGAAGCCAATTGTTTCATCAAAACATCAATCAGGAAATTCACTGCTGAGGGAACAGCTCCACTCCTCACATCAACACCACAGCAAGGAACATCTGTAATTGCAGATTCTGCATAATTATATCCAACCTTCAGGGCTTCATGAATCATTGCGCTCAAGCCGAGAAAAAAAATAGCAATGAGAATTGAAAAACAATTGTTTGCAACATAAACCAAGTGGCTGGTTCTTTCCTCCCCCTGCAATTGCACACAAAGACAGCTGTCAGTATTTTCCATTCACTTTAGGTGCACTTAGACCAACATAAAGAGGCACAAAGGTCAGTGCCATGAAGGGATGTTATCTTGTCAAAAGCTCGAGTTAGGGGAACCAAAGTATGTGTCAGTGACTCTGACTAAACTCACATCTCACAGCTCTGTCCTTGTAACTAAATTGACTACAAGGTGACGTGGAAAGGGACATCTATTTTTACGTTCTGGAACAAAGCAAGTTTGACATCAATTGGCATGAGATGAAGCAAATGTATGTTAGCCCCTAGAGGCCTTAAAGTTAAAAAAAAAAACACCTCCTGGTAGATGTCGCATAAAATCTAACATTGATCAATATTTTGTCAATTTGGCTGCTTGCCAGCTTAACTCCCACTGTTCACCCCAAATCAGACAAACTGATGTCTGCTGTGATTTACGTGATTATGGAGTTTCGCTGGGTCAGGTGGGCATCTCATTAACATGCACTAATTAGGCTCATGCTCCAACAGGAAGGTCAAGAGAATCAAGAGTTTTTATTGTAATATGTCCCAAAACAGAAAAATGACATTCTTGGGTATTTTAGTTACTGAACCAGACAGTCAATATGCTCCTCTACTGTACAAGTTCAAGAGTGTATTCGTAAACATATCAAATCTCCTCAATCTTCTGAGGAAGTAGAATCGTCGATGGACTTTCTTTATGGTTGAATCAATGTGCTGGGTCCAGGACAGTTCTTCAGATATATGTAAACCCAGGAATAAAGTTTTTGACTCTCTCCACCACTGTCCTGTTGATGAAGATGACGGTTATGTGCTGTTTGGTCTCTTGATCTAAGGAAAGGTAAACTTGCCACATTTACCCGATTAGTTCTTGCCATGAAAGTATTGTCAAATTGGGAGACATTAGTTGAGCAAGCATAGTGTTCAGAAGATATCTCACCGAACCGTACAAAATTCTGACAGGGCTGAACAGAGTGGGTGTGGGGAGGATACCAGGCAGGTCTAGTACAAGATCTCAATCTCAAGACAAAGTATTTAAGATACTAAATCTTTGGTGTTCTCAGAACATGAAGGAGGCAAAGTAAGTTACTATATGAGAGATGGATACATTTCTGGATAAAAGGAATGTGCAGAGATAGCAGGACTATGGTATTGGGATAAAGATTGAGCCATGATCATATTAAGTGACAAATCTAGTAGATACATAATTACCGTTATTGATACCAGCTTTATTTTTTCATTTGTTTTAGTTTAAATTTAATTTTGGGCAGCACAGTGGCACAGCTGTAGAGTTACTGCCTAACAGCTCCTGAGACTCAGGTTCAATCCTGGGTGTTGTCTGTACGGAGTTTGTACATTTTCCCTGTGACCATGTGGGTTTTCTCTGGGTGTCCAGTTTCCTCCCACACTCAAAGACGTACAAGCTTGATAGCATAGTTGACTTCGGTAAAATTGTAAGTTGTTCCCAGTGTGTAGGATAGTGTTTGTGTACAATGTGATGGCTGGTCACCACGGACTCAATGGACCAAAGGTCCTGTTTCTGCACTGTATCTCTAAAATCATATCTAGTTGATTCTAAATTAAAAAGTCCCACGGTAAACTCCCTTCTCGAAATCAATTGATCAAGGTTTTGGATGTCCTCTTTGTCATGCGTGTTAAATTCTCCTTGTAGCTTTAACAATCCTTAATCAGCAATATTCATAGAACACCTTAACTGAAAATAAAATATGGTATATAAAAGGTGAAATATCCACACAATGGATATTTTTTTTTCAAACTCTCACTCCTTAATTAAACTTGGAAACTAAACCGGGAACTTGGTGATTGATGAGACAATGCTTTTTTATCAGTCGCCACTGAACAATGCTCATCCAACCCAATAGCTTTTTAAAAACTGATTTTTATTCTGACTGTTCAATGGCTTTCTGCAATCAATTGCCAGATTAATAATAACCAACTGTGGCAAACGTCAAAATCTTACAAAGCCACTACAAAAGATTAATTATTTTATGGAATCAAGATATAAATTTTAAATCCACCATTTTCATGAGATTTACAGGAGATTAATTTTCTAAATTTGATAGAATTACATTGAGAAAATATTGGATCATGTCCTGACTTCAATCTCCAAATGAACTTCCACCCTTCAATGCTAAAATGCTTGATCAAAAAGCCCAATGTTAAGCAGAGATCAGACCTGCTTAAAATCAGAGCTATGCAGCTTGTCCATGTCGACCATGTTGGCATATTGGGCTAGTTTCATTTGATGAATAGTTCTCCAAGTCCTTCCTAGGCTTATATGTCCAAATGTCTTTTAAAAGCCATAATTGTAACTGCTCTTATATATGATATTGTTTCCTTGCCATGCCATTCATTGTGGAGTTATTATGTCGCTAGGAAACAGGGCAAGTGTTAAGATTTAAGTTCATAAATTCAAAAGTGATGAGAAGATGAATTGGGCCATTCGGCCCATCAAGTCATGGCAGATCTGTCTTTCCTTCTCCTGCCCCCCCCAAAACACTGACACCCCGATTAATCAAGAAGCTAGCTATCTCTGCCTTCAAAATATCCATTGAATATTTAAAAGGTAGCACCGAGATCTTCCTAGTGATAAAGTATTTAACATATTTGCTCCTTGGACAACACACTAAAATTGGGGGATGGGGAAAATAAATACATGAAGGATGCATGAAACGTAGGGGGAGGGAATGCTGTTTATCAGTTAAGTTGCAAACTAAACGATCTACTTATATGTTTTAGCTTCCACACAATTCCATGTAACCAGTTTTGTTTGACTTGCCGAGCAGCTGGTTATCTTCTTGCAATGCTGGAATTGATCACCATTGGTCCAAGTTTTCATGATCTTTTGGCCAAGTTTTAAACTGTAAAACATTGCAGGGTTCTGAAGCAGATTTTGCCGAGAAATTTTTCACCAAATCTCAGAAACAAATAAGTTATTGCAATAGAGAATGAAAACTATTTCCAGCTTCGGTCTGGAGGCTGGAAACTCCCAGTGCTGGCTGAACTGTTAACATTCTATTTAATTTTTTCTGAAAACAATTTATTCGCAGGCATCCATCCATTGGGAACTAGGTCAAGACACTCCAACCTCAGTTGGAGAACTGTTGAAGAATGCTTTCAGGAGACACAAGAGACTGCAGACTCTGGAATCTGGAGCAAACTGGAGCAAAAGAAACAAACTGATGAGGGACCTTAGGTACACAAAAATGCTGGAGAAACTCAGCGGGTGCAGCAGCATCTATGGAGCGAAGGAGATAGGTAACGTTTCGGGCCAAAACCCTTCTTCAGACTGATGAGGGACCTTAATGGGTCAGGCAACATCTGTGGAGGGTTGAGGTTTGGGTTGTAGATTCTGGACAGCCTTCAGCTCAGAACTTGGCAAGTCTCAGAGGAATAGGTCTTGATCCACATGTCGAGATTGAGTAAAGATCCTGTATTACTTTTAATGTCATGGTCACTTCAGCAAAGCTGGATGGAGGTTAAGGATTGTTGTGTGCTTTAATGGTCACTAACTATTTCAAGCTGCTCATAGTTTACTGCATGCATGATCAGTTTTGATAAAGGGGAGTGTTTGTGCTGAACACCTATATGGCACAATGATGTATTAGACATGCTCAAAACACCTGCTTGTGTCCATGCATCTACTGAAGACATCTGGTTAATTCTTAGGCTCTAAAGGCACATCATAAGAGCTGCAAAAGATTGAAAAAATAAACCATAATTACACTAAGCAATTTTACAACTAAAATGGAATTCCAGCTGTAGGTTCTCAGAAGGCAGTGGAGGCCGACTCATTGGATGCATTCAAAAGAGAGTTAGATAGAGCTCTTAGGGCTAGTGGAATCAAGGGATATGGAGAGAAGGCAGGAATGGGGTTCTGATTGTGGATGATCAGCCATGATCACATTGAATGGCTCGAAGGGCCGAATGGCTTACTCCTGCACCTATTTTCTATGTATCTATGTAAAATGCTGGAATAACACAACGGAACATGCAGCATCTCTGGAGAGAAGGAATGGGTGACGTTTCGGGTCGAGACCCTTTTTCATACTGATGTCGGGGATGAGTGGGTCAGAGATAGAATGCAGTCGGAGAGTGTAAGACTGGAGGGAGAACTGGGAAGGGGGAGGGATGGAGAGAGAGGGAAAGCAAGGGCTATTGAAACTACAGAAGTCAATGTTCATACTGCTGGGGTGTAAGCTACCCAAGCAAAATATGAGGTGCTGTTTCTCCAATTTGCACTGGGCCTCACTGACAATGGAGGAGGCCCAGGACAGAAAGGTCAGATTGGGAATGGGAGGGGAATGGCGTGAATCCACAGCTTTATCCTGCGCTACTTAATCCAAGGGCGAGCGGACAGTCGGACGAAAGCAACAATCATAGAGTGGAATAGATGACATTTCAGGTCAAGACCATTCTTCAGACTGAATCAGGGGAAAGAGGAACAAGAGATATACACAATACTAAGGACAAATGAATGGAAGATATGTCTATATCTCCCGTTTCCCTTTCTCTTGATTGTCAGTCTGAAGAAGGGTCTTGACTCAAAATGTCATCTATTCCACTCTATGATCATTGCTTTCGTCTGTCTGAGAGAGAGATGCAAGAAAGCAGCTATGATATATAATACACAATAAACTATGTTATTAATACACAATAAACAAGTTATGCATTCTTGTACTCTTACATGGGTATGACCGCACATAAAACCACCCCCCCCCACCTTCCCAACCTCAGCCTCACGGACCTTAGAGTACCTCTAGTTCCTAAAACCCATTTCCATCGCTGCTTTTGATTAACAAACTGACTATTTGATTTGCAGATTCAGAGAGACTGCTGTGCACAGTTCAAGTGCTGTATTTCATAAATTGTCACACCGACCACATATTTCACCAGCTATAAACTACAGTTACAATATTTCAAAGGGGGAGTGAAGGGCACCATGTTAATACAAGTCTCTGTCCAAATTGTACAATTCATGACACTAACTTCTTTGAAACAAGGTACTTAATCTTTGTCTAATCTTCATTGCATGTCAAGCTCAGGGCTATTAACATTGGGACATGTTAGTACATCAAGGTGACATGCTTCTGGGTTAGATTACTCTGCAATGTTTTCCATTTTGAGAAACAAAAATGGAACAGTGACAATTCCAATTTGTAAATTATTGAAATCTCTTTTTTGAAACGTCAGTCAAACAAAGTATTAAGAATGCAAAAGATTTAAATTTTAAATAGGTTAGTCAATCAGAACTCCCTCCCCCACAGGGTGAATATATCAAAGACATAGCTTCAAGGTGAGAGAGATACGGGTTAAAGGCATAGTGCAGGGATCAAGATTCATGGGTTCGATCGTGCCTATGTGTGCAGTCTGTGTAGAATTTGTACGTTCTCCCTGTGACCATGTGGGTTTTCACCGGGTGCTCAGGTTTCCTGCCATATTCCAAAGATGTGCAGATTTGTAGGTTACATGGCTTCTGTAAATGGTCCCTAGTGTGTAGGATAGTACTAGTGTAAGAGAATCATTGGTTGGCGCGGACTCGGTGGGCCAAAGGGTCTGTTTTCATGCTTTATTTCAAAACTAGACTATATTGTTGACAAAGCGTTTTGTCAAAAGAACATCTGGGCAAGTCTAAGGCCTGAGAATTTAGACTTTACTTTAGGGATACAGCCCTTCGGCCCACCGAGTCTGCATTGACTATCAATCACTCTGTACGCTAGCACTATCCTACACACTAGGGACAGTATACAGAAGCAAATTAACCTACAAACCAGCATGGCTTTGGAATGTGGGAAGATACCGAAGCACCCAGGGAAAATCCACCTGGTCATGGGGACAACGTACAAGCTCTGTACAGACAGCATCCATAGTCAGGATCGAACCCAGGTCTCTGGCGCCGTGTGGCAGCAACTCTACCGCTGCACCACCCCAAGTGACCAGAGGTCATACACTGACCTGTCCTTCCTGGGGTGGTGGTTGGAGAAGAACCAACTCAGTAGCTCGTGGTTCTGTGGAGTTATCGTGGGGAATACAGCCCAATTCTGATTACGGTAACTGTGGCTTTACCCCATTTCTCACACGTCAATGGCAACACTCAGCTTCTCCCATGACGCTCGTTGGCTTTCGATAACTTTCCTGTCCACCCGTGATCTGCCATGTGAGAAAATGGCATGGGTTTTGTTTTTAGGAATTATCAGCAAATTTACACAGCTTGTCTCACATGATAGATCAGGAGCTGACAGAAAAATAATCAAAAGTCAACAAGCATCATTGGCAAAGCTGAATGTTGCCATTGTATATTAAAATATGGGGCCAGCTATCTTACGGAATTATAGAAATGTCATTGAATTCATTGAAGCATACTGTAAGCGGTAAAATGTTCCCAGAAAACTTTTGCTTAGGATAACAAGTCTTCTGTATTCATATTATGAATATGCATAGCAAAAGGATTTGAGTATAGGAGCAGGGTGGTTCTACTGCAGTTGTACAGGGTCTTGGTGAGACCATACCTGGAGTATTGCGTACAGTTTTGGTCTCCTAATCTGAGGAAAGACATTCTTGCCATAGAGGGAGTACAGAGAAGGTTCACCAGACTGATTCCTGGGATGTCTGGGGGGATCTTATAGAAACGTACAAAATTCTTAAGGGGTTGGACAGGCTAGATGCAGGAAGACTGTTCCCAATGTTGGGGAAATCCAGAACAAGGAGTCACAGTTTAAGGATAAGGGGGAAATCTTTTAGGACCGAGATGAGGAAAACATTTTTCACACAGATAGTGGTGAATCTCTGGAATTCTCTGCCACAAAAGGTAGTTGAGGCCAGTTCTATTTTAGAGGGAGTTAGATGTGGCCCTTGTAGCTAAAGGGATCAGGGGGTATGGAGAGAAGGCAGGTACAGGATACTGAGTTGGATGATCAGCTATGATCATATTGAATGGCGGTGCAGGCTTGAAGGGCCGAATGGCCTACTCCTGGACATATTTTCTATGTTTCTATTATGTAACAACCAAGTGGTTTATATTGATTAAATTCAGGAAAATCCTAGCCATATTGCAAACAACTATCTTTAATATCCCCAATTGGCAGGAAGTTGAAAGTCACTATCAATTCTCTTTGATCAATTACAAAATAAATCACACAACACCTTGCATATATTGGGGATACAAGGAGCTGCAGATGTGGGAATCTTGAGTGAAACATGTAGTGCTGGAGTATCACAGTGGATCAGGCAGCATTTGTGGAGGGAATGGACAGGCAACATTTTGAGTTGGACCCTAATTCAAACTGATTGTAGTGGGGATGGAGAAAGTCTGGCAAGTTATGTCACATACATGGGTGGATGTGTCCGGGTCATGATGTTGGTGGAGTGGGCCACTAGAGCCCTTGCAGCAGCCTGGGGCTCAATTAGATCAGCCACTGCTCCAAGTGGCCAAAGGCATGGATCGGATATGGCCTGCAGCAGCACTGAGCAGTGGAGGACATCAACAACATCACCAAACCAGGCTGATCTTACAGCCCTGATCCAATGCTGCCACCGGGTCCATAGCCCTTTTTGGCAAAGTTAAGACTCCACATTATTAATAACTTTCTACCTAGAGAGTCATATAGCGTGGAAACAGGGCCTTTGGCCCTTGTCCACACCGATCAACATGTTCCATCTACACCAGTCCCACCTGTCTGTGTTTGGCCCAAGATAGACACAAAAAGCTGGAGTAGCTAAGGCAGCATTTCTTCAGACAGAAAGTCATAGTAAAGGGAAATGAGAGACATAGACAATGTAGAGAAATATAGAACTATGAATGATAGATATGCAAAAATATAACAATGATAAAGGAAACGGGCCATTGTTAGCTGTTTGTTGGGTGAAAATGAGAAGCTGGTGCAACTTGGGTGGGGGAGGGATGGAGAGAGAAGGAATGTCAGTGTTATTTGAAGTTAGATAAATCAAAATTCATACCAATTTTGGTAAGCTGCCCAAGCGAAATATGAGATGCTGGTCCTCCAATTTGCATTTAGCCTCACTCTGACAATGGAGGAGGCCTAGGACCGAGAGGTCAGTATTTGGCCCATATCCCTTTAAACCTGTCCTATCCATGTACCTGTATAAATGTTTCTTTAACATTGCGATAGTACCTGCTTCAACTACCTCTTCCAGCAGCTTGTTCCATACACCCACCATTCTTTGTGTGAAAAAGTTACCCCTTAAGTTCCTATTAAATCTTTCCCCACCTCACCATAAACGCATGTGCTTTGGTTCTCAATTCCTCTACTCTGGGAAAATACTCTGTGCGTTTACCCAGTCTATTTTTCTCATGATTTTGGAATCTCTATAAAATCACCATCTGGAATTTAGAAGAATGAGAGGGGATCAAATAAAACCATATAAATCGTAAAGGATTGGACAGGCTAGATGCAGGAAAAATGTTCCCCATGTTGGGGGGAGTCCAGAACCAGGGATCACATTTTAAGAATAATAAGGGGTATCCCATTTAAGACTGAGATGAGGAAAAAAGTTTTCACCCAGAGAGTAATGAATCTGTGGCATTTGCTGCCATAGAAGGCAGGAGAGCCCAATTGAGTGGATGCTTTCAAGAGAGAGAGTTAATTTTAGCTCTTAGGTGTAAAAGAATCAAGGGAAAATGCAGGAACTCAGTACTGATTTTCAATGATCAGGCATGATCGTATAAAATGGTGGTGCTGGCTCGAAGGGCCGAATGGTTTACTCCTGTATCTATTTTTCTATGCTTCTATTACCACTCATCCTCCTGTGCTCCAAGGAATTAGTCCTAGTGTGCTCAACCTCTCCCTATAGCTCAGGCCTCTCAAGCTCAGACTTTAATCATACAAAATGGTGCCGGAAATACAGTAACTCTTCTGTACTGTCTCAGTGCAATCTACGATTCTTACACTTGTACTTAAGTGTAACTGTGCCCAAGTATAGTAGGATTTTTATTGATTTGTATGCAAAAAACGGAATTTCACTGTTCCGAGGTATATGTGACAATAAAGTAACATAGAAACATAGAAATTAGGTGCAGGAGTAGGCCATTCGGCCCTTCGAGCCTGCACCGCCATTCAATATGATCATGGCTGATCATCCAACTCAGTATCCCGTACCTGCCTTCTCTCCATATCCCCTGATCCCCTTAGCCACAAGGGCCACATCTAACTCCCTCTTAAATATAGCCAATGAACTGGCCTCAACTACCCTCTGTGGCAGAGAGTTCCAGAGATTCACCACTCTCTGCGTGAAAAAAGTTCTTCTCATCTCGGTTTTAAAGGATTTCCCCTTTATCCTTAAGCTGTGACCCCTTGTCCTGGACTTCCCTAACATCGGGAACAATCTTCCTGCATCTAGCCTGTCCAACCCCTTAAGAATTTTGTAAGTTTCTATAAGATCCCCTCTCAATCTTCTAAATTCTAGAGAGTATAAACCAAGTCTATCCAGTCTTTCTTCATAAGACAGTCCTGACATCCCAGGAATCAGTCTGGTGAACCGTCTCTGCACTCCCTCTATGGCAATAATGTCCTTCCTCAGATTTGGAGACCAAAACTGTACGCAATACTCCAGGTGTGGTCTCACCAAGACCCTGTACAACTGCAGTAGAACCTCTCTGCTCCTATACTCAAATCCTTTTGCAATGAAAGCTAACATACCATTCGCTTTCTTTACTGCCTGCTGCACCTGCATGCCTACCTTCAATGACTGGTGTACCATGACACCCAGGTCTCGCTGCATCTCCCACTTTCCGAATCGGCCACCATTTAGATAATAGTCTGCTTTCCTGTTTTTGCCACCAAAATGGATAACCTCACATTTATCCACATTATACTGCATCTGCCAAACATTTGCCCACTCACCCAGCCTATCCAAGTCACCCTGCAGTCTCCTAGCATCCTCCTCACAGCTAACACTGCCCCCCAGCTTAGTGTCATCCGCAAACTTGGAGATATTGCCTTCAATTCCCTCATCCAAATCATTAATATATATTGTAAATAGCTGGGGTCCCAGTACTGAGCCTTGGGGTACCCCACTAGTCACTGCCTGCCATTGTGAAAAGGACCCGTTTACTCCTACTCTTTGCTTCCTGAACCACTGAACCACTGCCCCAGTTGGCTAAGACACCTCAATGATCTGGGAAAAAGCCAATACTGAAGCCACAACATCACATACAACTTGGCTGCAAAACAACACCTCATGAAATTCTAAGAAACTCAACATCAATGGAGATCGAGCTTTTGAATTAACTGATGAATTAAACAAATGAATTAATTCTTCTCTCCTCTTCATTCACCCATAATTTGTTGGCCAATTTATGAAGAGATTTCTCCTTTTCTAACCAGATTATTTCAGAGTGTTGTTACCTAGTGGTTACTAGGTAACTGGGCGCGCACTTGTCTATAGATGATATATTAATAAATCAGTCAATGAGCAGACTGACGTCATCAACAATTTTATACGGACAACAGATTTATCAATGCGAATGGATGGATGCAAGCTGTTGCATGGCTTCTTTCTACATGCCAAATCAGCACTCAATCAATTCATTACCAAAGGTTCAAAGGTTCAAAAAGGGTCAGGGATTCAAAGATTCAAAGGTTCAAAGGGTATTTTATTGTCATATGTACCAATTAAGGTACAGTGAAACTGATTTACGATTTATCACTTGCGCTGCATTAGCTAAACAGAGTGAGGTGGAATTGAAACTGGGCAGAAAGCCCAGGGTGGTTAAAGTGTAGCTGCAATATTTATTTATCTGCCCTTTCCATTACCCCCTGCTGCACACTCATTATTCAGAAGACAGCTTGACGCAACTAAACATCGTCCAAGAGGCAAAGCTTGATACCAGGGCTCTGCAGCTGTCGATGGTCGAATCCCTGGGACTGGATATTACCCCCATTTAAAGGATAAGAGCACAGAAAAACGAAGAGAATTGCCTGAGCACACGGTGAGATTATTGTTACTCGGATAATGACAATCGTTTCTTTCTTAAGTCTATCAGAGGAGATGAATTTAAAGAGAGCAGTCCTAGACAGACACAAGGTGCTGGAGTAACTCAATGGGTCAGTCCGCATTTCTGGAGAGAAAGGATGGCCCAACCCAAAACCTCAACTTTCCTTTTTCTCCAATGATGCTGCCTGACCCATTGAGTTTCTCCAGCACCTTGTGTCTATCTTTGGTATAAACCAGCATCTTTGTTTCTTTGTATCTCTGCAGTTTGTTCCTACATTGAAGAGAGGTTTTGCCCGAATAGGCAGGGGGAAGCGGAAGATCAGGGAGATCATTCAGCCTTGCTTCAACTTGGTCATGGCAGATCATCCACTTCAATCCCCTGTATCCACCTGTCCCCTCAGATATCACAAATGCTAAAGCCGTTAAGGGATATCTCAGTTTTTTGTACATATTCTTAATGACGAAGTTTACTGCCTTCAGCAAGTATGAAAGTTCCATAGTTTTGCTCTTCAGTGTGAAGAAATTTTTGCCAACTCGTTTGAAACAGCAAACTCCATCCTTCTTTAGTTATCGAGATACAGTGAGGAAACGGGCCCTTCGGACCACCGAATCCGCGCCGATCAGCGATCTCCGTACAACTTTTACACACTAGGGACAATTTACAATCTTACCAACTCAATTGACCTACAAACCTGTATGTCTTTGGAATGTTGGAGGAAACCACAGCACCCAGGAAAAACCCACGCGGTCACGGGGAAAATGTAATACTCCGTAATAGCCAGCACCCATAGTCAGGTTCAAACCCGGCTTTATGACGCTATATGGCAGCAACTCTGCCGCTGCACCACCGTGCCGCCCCTTCTGAACCTGTGATCACTGCTTCTTTAATTTGCCAGCCATTGAGATCACCCTCACTATCTAGTCCACCTAATCCTCTTCAAAACCATAGAAGTGTCTGCAAGTCGAGTTTATAGTCATTTGAACAAGCACAATGTTACAAGTGCTGTAACATTTACTGGTGCAATACAAATGTTGCTTGCACCAGCACCACAGGCACATAGACTCAGATAATCACAGAAAAAGGAAAACATAAATGACACAAATCATTCACGACAGTGAAAAGAAAAATACCTAAAAACATGACCAAGATATATGGGTAGGGAGAGTTTAGAGGGATGTGGATCAAAAGGAAATGGTCCAGAGTGTCAACATGGTCAGCATGGACAAGATGGTATAAATAGTATGTTTTCATCCAGTAAAGCCATCACCCCTCTACTCCTACAGTCTGAAGAAAGGTCCTGACCTGAAATATTATCTTTCCATTCCCTCCATTGGTGCTGCCTGACCTACTGAATAATACCAGCACTGTTTCTCTCATGGCAATGAAGTTCATAAGATCATAAGTGATAGTAGAATTAGACCATTTGGCCCATCAAGTCTACTCTGCCATTCAATCATCGCCGATCTATCTCTCCTACCTAATCACATTCTCCTGCCTTCTCCCCATAACTTCTGACACCCAGCGACACTAAACTGACTCGGAGGTCATGCAATTGACGAGTAGTACGAATGGGCAATGGTTGCTAACCTAACCAGAAATACTACATTTCTCAAAGCAAATTAAATTTACAAAAAAATGGAAAGTGGGAGGGAGGGGTGAAGATGTTGGAATTTTGACGGAGGAAGTGGAGGGAAATTCCTGATCTGATTCCAGCTCTTTTTTTGTCTAATTCTTCCAACTCAGCTTACAACTCATCTTGACAGATCAACTATGATTGACAAAAAGTTCTAATAAAACATTCATCTGGAGAGTGAGCCACATTCAAAAGCAATTTGCCTGTTTGAGTGTTAGTGAAGGTTAAATGCTTTTACTGTCAGTCATTAAGTAATTCGGACTAGCGAGTAAAGTATTTATACCTATCTACCAAGCAACACATTTCCTTCCATATTCAATGAATTGACTGGTATAAAATAGTCCAGCAACACCTATAAAAATCTAAATCATCCTTTCAACGGAGACCTTTCACTTCATAGAGAACGAGCAACATAAATGAAGTCTTGGAGGGGGTGTGATGGAGCGAACGAAAAAGGGAAGAAAAGAGAGAGAAAATGCAAGAGAGAGGATTGATTGTAAGGAAGAAATGCAGTAGATTGTGTACACGACTTGCAGAGGGCATTTGAGGAGGCATATCTGATGAGGAAAGTTGGAACCATTCATATACTTGCTACCTCAGGGATGTTGGCAGAGTGAGGGTGTAGGGGTTTACAGAGAATTCCTGGGGTTAGTTAATTAAAAAAAACAAAAACATTAACTGCTTGAAAACGACTGCTGAAAGTGACTAAGAACAGCTTGTGAACTCAAGGTTACAACTGATATTCTAGTCAGCACTGCGAACAATAATCCTTTGCTGGTGCAAAGATACTTAATACATCCTAATCGCCCTATATAGATTTTAAAAAGCCTGTTTTTCAGCATTGCGTCCTGTGCTGAAGTTGTTAGTTGAATGTCCAGTGTCTTGTCTGCTAGTTTAGGGCAGCACGGTGGTGCACCGGTAGAGTTGCTGCCTCACAGCGCCAGAGACCCAGGTTCGATCCGGACTACAGGTAGCTATCTGGACGGAGTTTGTAATTTCTCCCTGTGATTGTGTGGGTTTTCTCCGGGAACAGTTTTCTCCCACATCCCAAAGACGTGCAGATATGTAGGTTAATTGGCTTTGGTAAAATGTAAATTGTCCCGTGTGTGTAGGATAGTGCTAGTCCATGGGGTGACCACTGGTCGACATGGACTCAGTGAGCCAAAGGGCTTGTTTCTGCATTGCAACTCTAAAGTCTAAATATATGTTCAGTCTTTCATCTTTTAGTTGTAATTGCATAGTTTGTTTGTTTTGTTAGTTATGATGTGTTCAGTTATCAGAAATGAGTGCAGATTTGTAATGTTTAGCTCCGATGCGGTATAACCATTGTGCTTGAATTAAAAATTGTAAATGCTATTACTGGACTGAGCAAAGCATTGATAATTCAATGAGCCTACAGAAGGGCAGTGAAAGGTGAAGAGGAGGGTTTTGACTTCTACTCACCGAGGAGTTTGGCGTGTGACGAAGGAATTTGACCACCTTGGAGTCAGTCGTTGGGCAAGCGAGTGCCATGTAACGGTTCCGAAAAGTGCCGTAGATCTTCAGGTGGGAGCCGGGCCTCAAGGCAGAGGGTTGCGAGCTTGGTGCTTCCTTGTTGCAAGAGGCAAACTCCACCCCGTAGGCTGAAAGGTCGAAGTACAAACTGTGAGCCCGGATCTCCGGAGTGGGAACCTGCGCAGAAAGGAGGGGGTTAAAAATCTGCGGTCACACTTAGGAGGGCAAACCTTTGCACCACAAACAAGACCTCAAATCAGAGACACAAGAGGCAGCAGATGCAGGAATCTTGAGCAAACCACAAAGTGGCTCAATGGGTTTTTTTCCATGTCATAGGAGCAGAAGTAGGCCATTCGGCCCATCAAGTCTATTCTGCCATTCAATCATGGTTAATCTATCTTTCCCTCTCAACCCTGTTCTCCTGCTTTCACCCCATAACCCCTGACACTCTAATGGGCCTGTCCCACTTACGTGACGTTTTCGGCAACTACCAGCACCGAAAAAACTAGGTTGCCGAAGATGTTGAACATGTTGAAAATTAAGTGGCAACCAGAAAGACGCTACGACTCTTTGGGTGACAGGGAGACTACTCACGACCATACAGGTGACACCCTGGCTACATGTTGCAGGGTGAAGCCTGTGTGGTCGTGCGTAGTCGCCCAAAGAGTCGTACCTTGTTCTGGTTGCCGCTGGATTTTCAACATGTTGAAAATTTTCGGCAACCTGTCACGTCCTATGACACGTGCTGGCAATCGCCGAAAAAGTCGCATAAGTGGGGCAGGCACAGCACTAATCAAGAATCTCTCAATCTCCGCCTTAAAAAATCTATTTACTGTCTCCACAGCCGTCTGTGGCAATGAATTCCACAGGTTCATCACCCTCTGGCTAAAGAAATTCCTTCTCACCTCTATTCTAAAGGTGCGTCCTTTTATTATGAGGCTATGCCCTTTGGTCCTTGACTCTCCCACTACTGGAAACATCCTCACCGCATCCACTCTGTTCAGGCCTTTCATTATTCAGCCGGTTTCAATGGTTCTTTTTATCATCACGTGTACCAAGTGACAGTGAAATTATTTGCATACAGATCAGTAAGATTATTGGCATACATAAGTACAAGCCCAGATCAGGTAACACGTGGACTCACTGTGGTGGATGTTAATATGTGTTTATTGTTGTTTTATTGTATTGTTTTATATGTATGACTGCTGCAATTTCGTTCAGACTTCGGTCTGAATGACAATATAAGGCTATCCATCTATGCATAGATACAGCCCACTGAATCCATATGCAAGAGTCGGCAGGTTTTGGTGCCATTTGCAAGATTCCAGCTGCAGGTGGCCATAAAGGCCTGTTGCAGCCATCACCATCCAGATCATCCAGTGAACCTTCATCCCTCTCCTCTCCCGGCCAACTTCATCCTTTGTGCCCAGGCCACCTCCTGCAGCTGACCTCGAGGCCGCAGAAGATAAGACCCCCAGTTCTGCTCTTCAGGTCTGAAGAAGGGCCTCGACCCGAAACGTCACTTATTCCTTTTCTCCAGAGAGGATGTTTGACCTGCCGAGTTACTCCAGCTTTTTGTGTCCATCTTTGGTTTAAACCAGCATCTACCAGTTCCTTCTTACACACCCCCAATTCTCTTTACTGACACTGTGAACTCAGCTGGTCTTCTATGAAGGGAAGAGGTCTGGATCCTTCTTTAGACACAAGAGTAGGGAGAGAAAGCTGGAGAGGTGGGGGTAGGACAAAGCCTGGCAAATGATAGGGGTATCATTGTCAGATTGATAAATTAACAAAGGTTAAAGTTGAAAAGTAGACAGTAGGGCGTCAGATAAGAGAATAGAAATGTAAAGCTGGAGGGTGGGATATGGGTGAAATTGGACAGGGGAAGTGAAAGAGAGGTGGGTGTAAAACAGAAATTGGGGAATGCAGGGATTAGTTTAGGTAGGAGGGTGACAGGGGAATTGTTTGAAATTGCAGAATTCAATGTTGATACTTTTGGGTTGTAGGAGGTCCTGTTCCTCCAGTTTGTGTGTGGGCTCACCCTGACAATGGAGGAGGCCAAGGACAGATAGGTCAGGTATGGGCATGGGTAGGGTTAAATTGGTTAGCAATGTCAAGTTGTCCTATTTAGACTTTATTTTAGAATTTAGAAATACAGCACTGAAACGGGCTCTTCTGCTTACCTAGTCAGTGCCGAGCAGTGAACACCCAGTGCATTAACACTGCCCTACTCAGCAGGAACAAGTGATTATTTTTACTGAAGCCATTTAACGTACAAACCTGTACATCTTTGGAGTGTGGAAGGAAACCAGAGCACCTGGAGAAAACCTACCCGGTCACAGGGAGAACGTACAAACTCCGTAGAGAGAGCACCCATAGTCAGGATCGAACCCGGGTCACTGCGCTGTAAGGCAGTACCACTGCGCCATCATGCCGTCATGCATTTTGGAGAGGCTGAAGAAAGGTTTTTACTGCACTTTCCTCCAATTCTCAGCAATAATGCTCCGTAATACAGGACAACAAATTTAATAGATCAGTCGTCCACTTAGTTAATGGATCAGTTGTCAGAACCTGGGCAAAATCTGCCCTCTAGCCAACTGAGGAATAAGGTTATTAATAGCTCACTTTATCCTTGTCAGGCAGAAATTCACGTCCTTAACTCCATCACCTGTTGGTTAATTGTGTTATGATAACCAACCAACATATTCCCCTCGGATTTCTAACTATCAAACCAAAATCTGGGTATTTTCAAATCAAGTTCATGGCCATGATTAAGGATCAATTAGGGCGGCCCAGTGGCACAGCGGTAGAGTTGCTGCCCTACAGTGCCAGAGGCCCGGGTTCAATGATGACTACAGGTGCTGTCTTTACGGAGTTTAATTTTCTCCCTGTGACCACGTGGATTTTCTCTGGTTTCTCTGCTTTCCTCCCACAAGGATATGTAGGTTTGTCAGTTAATTGGCTTGGGTAAGTTGTAAAAAAAGCCCCTAATACGTAAGATAGTGTTAGTGTACAGGGTGGATCGCTGGCCATTGTGCACTCTGTGGGCTAAAGTGCCTGTTTCTGCACTGTACTCTAAAGTCTAAAAGTCAAATCAAGAATTGCATGCCATTTCTTCACATTCCTGCACCTACTTGTCAATCTATTTTACTCCTGTTCTTAATCGCAATACGTCACCTTTCCATGTTTTCTCAGGATGCTGCTTGACCCGCTGAGTTATTCCAGTACTGTGTCTTTTTTTGTAAACTAGCAATCTGCAGTTCCTTGATTCTACACAGAACATCACTGGTTAAAGAGAGCCTGTGGGTGGTGAAGTTTCTCAGCATTTGCCCGTTTAGTTTAGGGATACAGCATGGAAACATTCCCTGTGGCGCACTGGATCCATGCTCATTATCTATCACCCATTATCACTAGTTCTACATTATCCCACTTTCTCATCCACGTCCAACTCAGGAGCAATTTACAGAGGCCAATTAAGGCACAAACCCACAACTCTTTGGGATGTGGAAGGGAACCAGAGCACCTGGAGGAAACCTACATGGTCACAGGGAGAACGTGCAAACTCCACACGGATAACACCCAAGGTTAGGATAGAACCTATGTCTCTGGTGCTATGAGGCAGCAGCTCCATAACTGCTGAAGGTGTTTTAACAAAAACGATACCAAAGCTGCATTTGTTTAAGAACTGGTACTGGGGGAATCATTACACTTTCACACCTCCTCGGTTTTTCATTTACAAGCTATTTTGTTTCTGCAGTGCTTGCATCTGCCTTGAAAGCGATTTAAAAATTGCATTAAATCCAATAAAAAGAGAATGGGGAAATTGCATCAATATTCAGCCATAAACTGTTTCTGAGTCACTCAAGTAAACCATCTTCCAAAATAATGATCACCGAGCAGATTCATCCCAGTCAGATCAGTTTGCATAGCGGGCACAGATTTGGGAGTCTGTATGTCTGCATCATTAGTCATCTGAACCAGTTTGGCAATATACAAATGTTCCTGAAGCAAAATGTCACAACATTTTAAATTGGTTGCAATCCATACTTAATCCCAATCTGGCTCCAAATCAAATGTTGCTACTGTAACACATTAACCAGAAATGTCTTCAGAGTCATATAGCATGCCAACCAAGATACCCCAATCTATGCTAATCCTTTGAATGCTTCTTGCTAGGCAGAGGTATTGCCTGCAAGTAGATGCCCCTAGTCAACCTTAGCCAGGTCCTCCCTTATTTGAATGATATTGGCCTTCCCCCAATTTAAGACATTTATTTCCATCTTCTACCTTTTTTCCATTACATTTGTGAAACATATGGAGGTATGGCCACGATTCCTAAAATTCTCTCCACTGGAATGGTTTCTTTGCCAGAGGTCCAATAATGCTCCTACCCTCTTTGGTCTGCCTACATACCATGTCTAAAAGCTCTCTTGAACACATCATTAAAATTCTACCGAATTCTAATGGACAGGCAATCCCAGTTATTATTCAGGAAATTCAAACCCCCAAGTACTACAACCCCATTTTTTTTTAAATCCCTCTGATCTGCTTACATATTTTTTCTCTACCGTTTTAGGGGGTGGGAGGTGGAGTCTATAAAATACCTCCAGAAAAGTGACAGCTCCCTTATTGTTCCTAATCACTATCCATATGGCTTTCTTTGAGGAGCCGTCCAGGATATGCTCTCTCAATACTGAAGTACTGCAGTGTAATATCACCTCTTCGTCTCACCTGAAAATTTACTTCCATCCACTTACCCCCTTTACCCAACTTGGTCAGCATAGATCAGTTGAGCCAAAGTGCCTGCAATATAATTCTATGACTATAACTTTGCCATTAAATCTTTAAGTTATTAAAATTCCCTCTTATTTAATATCCAAAGAGTGTCCTCCTTCCATCTCCTTCAGTCCATCTTCATAATTTGCATTCACCTTTTCCTCTCCCCATCTTGCCTATAGAGAGGAAGTTTGGAGATCCTACAGATGTTATGGATCTATTGATGTTAACAAATTCAGTCACCGTCCTCCTGCTAACAGCTTTGTGCCATTTGTTCAGGAGGTTTGAATCATGGAACAGAACAGTAGATGAGACTTCCGGTGAGTGCCATGCTGATCGTTACGCATGGGCTGCTAACGTCACCCAGTGCATTAAGTGGGACCCACAGAACCCAAGAATCTCAATGCAGAATACCTGGAATGCTGCAAATCACAAAAAAAAAAGTCAGATTGAAAAATTCAAGGGAAATTGGGAGCTGTCCAAGTACAAAAGAGCAAATGTGCAAAGTGATCATACAAAGCCTTATTTTTGCAAGATTATATTTCTGGTCAGGAATGGGAGTTTAAGCTCCAAAAAAAGCAAAATTAGCAAGCTTGAAAAAAGACGAGCAGAACGCAAATCATCAATAAAGCCTTGCAAAAAGTAGAAATTAATTTGTATGAAACATAATTTGAATGGATAAATAATTCCAGAGAAGGAACTAAGGACTGGATGTGGAGAGGATGTTTTCACTTGTGGGCGAGCCCAGGACCAGGGTCTAGGACATATCTTTACATAAAAGGAGGAATTTCTTCAGAGGGTGGAGAATCTGTGGAATTCATTGCCACAGTTGGCGCTGGAGGCCACGTCATTGGATATTTTTAAAGCAGAGGTTGACAGGTTCTTGATTAGCAAGGGTGTCAAAGGTAGCAGATGGTAGAAGAATGAGGTTGAGGGGGAAAGATAGATCAACCACGACTGAATGGTGGAGCAGACACAATGGGCTGAATGGTCTAATTCTGCTCGTATGACTTATGAACACATGAAGTTATTTAATGAAGGGGGCATGATGAAAGGAGTTTGGAGACAATACTAAAATTAGCCATTAGTGTCGTTCACGGAGGAGAGAAGCTTTCAATGGCGGGAGCATGGAGATTGTCTTAGAGAAGTAGAGAATGGTATTAAATCCTGAGAAGTGTACAAGGTTTTCTGGTTAGGGTTCATGTAAGGGTTTTGCTGAAGAGTCCCAGACCCAAGACATTAACCGTTTCTCTTTAAATAGATGCTGCTGGACGCGCTGAACGATTCCAGCTATTTGTGTTTCTAACACAACTGAAACTGTGCCAATCCTATTGCTGAGTGTTTGCAGCTATTTCTGTTTCTAATGCATTTGGAGATCTGTAACAAAGTAAGGAATTGTGCAATAAGAGTAAAATCTTGAATTGTGGGGAACAGGGCCCCAGAGTGCTTGACTACAGACCCTTAAACGGTTTAGTTTAGACTTGAAATGCAGAGCAGAAACAGGACCTTCAGCCCACCGAGTCCATGCCGACCAGCGATCACTGTACACGAACACTATCCTGCGCACTACAGACAAGTTACTATTTTACCAAATTCAATTTATCTACAAATCTGTAAGTCGCAGGAGGAAACTGGAGCACCCGAAGAAAACCCACACGGTCACAGTGAGAATGTACAAACTCTGTACAGACAGCACCCGTAGTCAGGATTGAACCCAGGTCTCTGACACTGCAAGGCAGCAGCTCCACCACTGTGCTGCCCCTTGTTATCTTTTCACAAAGCACACAGATTGCCTTGCTGTATTAGTCAGGACACAGAATAAGATCAGGGAGGTTAGACTGGAAATGAATTCAAAGATTGTTAAGTTGCAGCTTGATACAATTCTTGGCAGCATGTTACTGAAAGCCACCAATGCCTGGCCACTGAGAGTGTTGGCAGATGAGATTAGGCTGGGAGGCTTAGATGTCATGGGAAAACAAGCACATGATAAAAGGGGTGTATGAGCAGGCTTGCATGCAAATTGGAAGAACTAATTTCTCTGTGTCAAATCAAATGCAGGGCAGAGACTTAAATTAGAACAAAGAATTAGAAGAGAGAGGGAAATATTTTCATGCAGAGTATGTTGAAATCTCACTGCCTGGAAAGGATGCAGGTGGAAATTCGTGAGTATCTGAAAGTGTTAATAAAGACAGATGCCTTGCAGAGCTACTGAGCAAGTGCTTGAAGATGTGCAAATCTTTGGTACTGCATGGATTCTATGGTCTTGATTATGACATAAAGTATAACGCTAAGAAAAGCCGCATAGTGATAGTTAGAAGCGCTGAGGACAGGAAATCAACTTTTCCGACCTTTTATTTGTCAGGCAGTCCTCTAACTGTGTGTGAGGAAATTAAATACCTAGGTCATGTCATATCCGATGACTGGACGGATGACAAAGACCTCTACTGACAGCGCTGTAAAATTTATTTTCAAGCTAACATACTTATAAGGAAGTTTTCTATGTGCTCTGACACTGTGAAGTGTTCCTTGTTCAGAATCTATATTACACCATTATATAACGCTCAATTGTGGTCTAACTATAAGAAAAAGAGTATGCAGAGGCTCAAGGTAGCATACAATGATGCAATGAGGTTGCTACTTCGTGTCCCTAGGTGGCATAGTGCCAGTCAATTGTTTGTGTCCACTAGAGTGCCAACCTGTGAGGCACTTTTAAGACAGCTGATGTTTAGTTTTATGTGTCGCCTGGACAAGTCAGAGAACCACATAATTGAAGCCCTAGTCAGCCCTCTGAAAAACTGCTATAGATTCACTTCTAGGCTAAGATGGCATTGGTGCATTAGCTTGTATATCTTATAGGTTAATATGCAATTTTTAATGTCGTTTTTGTATCTCCTTATACCGTATGATGTGTTATATGGACGTGTGTCTGAAATAAAGCTTTTTTTATAGTCTATGGGCCAATTGGCCTCCAGTGTCACAAACGTGCCATGCTTCAACTTTTACTTAAGTGAGTGGCTCTGGCATTTTCCATTCCTAATCCAGCCATCTACAGTCCTTTGAGTGAAGTTGCTGATTTGACTATATAAAATCAGTGTAAATGGGCACCTTTATACTCTCGATCCACAGGGGGATGGAATTCAAAATAACCTTTCACGCAAGATGTTTGTGTCCAGGGCCAATCTAACGCCACTGTCCAAGTTTGAAATTGGGTCATGGAAAAAAGGAACTTTTGTAAGGTTATAAAGCTGTTCAATTATTATGTGCTCTTACCCATTAATCATTCCCCTGCTTAGCCTAGTTTACATTTTTAACTTAGAGTTACAGCGCAGAAACAAGCCCTTCGGCCCGCCGAGTCTGTGCCAACCATCACTCACCCCATACACTAACATTGTCCTACACACTAGGGACAATTTGCTATTTCACCAGACCCATTAACCTACCAACGTGCACGTCTTTAGAGAGTGGAAGGAAACTGGAGCACCCGGAGAAAATACACATGGCCACAGGGAGAACATAAAAACACCAAACAGACAGCGCCCAGAGTCCGGATTGAACCTGGGGCTCGGGCGATGTAAGGCAGGAGCTCTACTGCTGTGTCACGGTGCCGCTCCTTGCAGCCCGAAAGGACAACTATTTGCCTGCACTTTGAGGAGATTGGGAAGAACCATGAGGACCGGAAAGTATTGTTAGCACAGGGACTGCAGCTTCTAACAGAGGCCTGGGGATTTAGGATTGAATACAGGCTGTAGAACATCCTGCATGCTCCTGGAGAGACAATACATTTGGGTTGGGCTAACTTGTATATTTTTCTCTGGAGCAGGTCTGGAGACCTGATAAAACCCATATACAATTACAAGAGTCATGCAGCCCTCGAAACAGACCCCTTTGTGCAGCTCTTCCATGTTGGCAAAGATGCCCATCTATACTAATCCCATTGGCCTGTGCTTGACATATCCTGCTAAACTTTTGCTAGTCATGCAGCTACCCAATTGTATTTTAAATATTACTGTACTACTTCGTCTGGCCAGTCATTGCATATATGCACCAGTCTGTGTGAAAATAATTACCTCTCAGGTTACTATTAAATCTTTCCCCTCTCACCTTAAACCGATGCCGTCATCATTTTGTGAGATCACCCCTCTATTAAGTTTCCTCTCAGGGTTCTATACGCATGAGAATAAAGTCCCAACCTGCCCAACCTCTCCCTCTGTTCCTCAAGTTCTCGCCACATCCTCATACATCTTCTATGCACTCTTTTCAGCTTAATGGCAACTTTTTCCAATGGTAGTGTGAACAAACTCAACATCATACTACAGGTGCAGCCTCATCAACCTCATACAACTACAACATGACATCCCAACTTCTATATTCAATATAGATAAAATGCTGGAATAACTAGAACGGGTCAGGCAGAATCTCTGGAGAATAGGTGACATTTCAGGTTAGGACCCTTCCGCACCGACTTTGTAAAAGGGTCCCGACCCAAATCATCACCTAACCATTTTCCACGCAGATGCTGCCTGACTATTAAAGTCACTGCCGCATTTTGTGTCCACCTTTGGTATAAATCAGCATCTGCAGTTTCTTGTTATTCCATACTCAATACCCTGTCTGTTGAAAGCCTACATACCAAAAGCCTTCTTCACCATCCTATCCACCTGTGATGCCACTTTCAGGGAACTATGCACTTGTACTCCTCAGTCCTTCCAACCTACAACACTGTTCACTGTGAAATTCCTACCCTGCTTTGATGGATATTATAATACTGGACGGCACAGCTTTAAAAGGCAAGATGGTGAAAGTTAACAGATTTACAAGGCAAATGTTAATGTTTTTTTTGGTGCCTGGAGCGTGCTGCCTATGAAGGTGATGAAAGCAGATACAAGAGCAGTGTTCATGAGGCATTTAGACAGGAACATGAACAGGAAGAGAAGGGAGGGACAAAGACCACATACAGTCAGATGTGCAGTTTGCATCGGCATCATTAATGCCACAAACATTGTTCTACGTTGTTCAATGTTCTACGTTCCGTCAAATCAATCTACATCAACGGCAATAAAACACTAGAATGAGATATGGCTCCTTTTAAATGAAGTACCCAGAAAGGTTTAGTTAAAATCATAAGGTAATGTAAGGTAAACAATTCTCAGCAAGTTATTATCCAACAACTGCTGGTGACCTTCTGACAAAAGGGCATAGAAACATAAAAAAATAGATGCAGGAGTCGGCCATTCGGCCCTTCGAGCCAGCACCGCCATTCAACATGATCACAGCTGATCATCTAAAATTAGTACCCTGTTCCTGTTTTTTCCCCCATATCTCTTCATTCCTTTAGCCCCAAAAGCTAAATCTAGCTCTCTCTTGGGAGGTGGAAGATCAAAGAGATTGAGTCACTCTGCATGTGTTGGGACTAGTCTCATTCATGCAGTAGAGACTGGACATTTATTCCAGCCAGAGAATACCAGAAGCAAGATATGGTCACATTTGTTCACCAAAAATCCCAGATGGTAGACAAGTCAGTGACTGATGTGCGGACTAGTCTAGGAAGCCATGTGGAACACCAAGACCTCAACCTTTGTGCCGTGGGACCACTCAACCTTCCAGCAGAGCATAAGGTTACATTTTAGCAGTCATCTTTTACTTTGACAAGTCTTCAGTGATGCTTACAATCTTCAACAGTTTACTGGTTCTTTATTGTCACATATTCACTGCAGAGTGAAATTCTTGCATCCGTAGCCATATTTTGGCGCACAAGAGTGTTACCCAATGTTGGGCTTGAACTCACGACCCTGAGGTTAGGTGTCTCATGATTTAACGACTGAGCTAGCCGGGCACGTTGTGCAGTGCAGATACCAAACTGGTGGGTTGTATCAAGCTAAAGGGTTCCAACCCAAAACATCACCTATTCCTTTTCTCCAGAGATGCTACTTAAACTCCAGCACTTTGTGTCTATCTTTGGTATAAACCGCCATTTGCAGTTCCTTTTTACACAGACTGTTGGTCCCATTCCATGGAGCTTTATTATCACATGAACAGTGAAATTGTTTGTTTGCATTCAGTTCAGTAAACTATTGCCATACCTAAACACAATCCCTGAGTAGCAAAGTGCAAAGGGTGGCACAGTGGAAGAGTTGCTGCCTTACAGTGCCACAAACCCAGGTTCAATCCTGACTATCGGTGCTGTCTGTATGGAGTTTGTACGTTCTCCGCCTGACCTACATGGATTTTCTCTGGGAGCTCCGGTTTACTCCCACACTCCAAATACTTACAGGTTTGTTTGTTAATTGGCTTGGTATAATTGTAAATCGTCCCTAGTGTGTGTAGGATAGTGTTGGTGTATGGGGATTACTGGTCAGCGCAGACTTGTTGAGCAAAAGGATCCATTTCTGCACTGTATCTCCAAACTAAACAAAGCTATAGAAATATTCCACAGAGACTGCGTGCAAGAGTCACCATGTTTTGGTACCATTCATCGTCAGAATGTCTCTTGACCTGTGCCCCTCAGTTAACAGTTAATTCTACTGGATACCGTGGGAAAGGAATTGGAGCAGGAGTTTGGAGGCATACGTCCAACTGGGAACTGTGCAAGTCGGAGAGTCTCAATCAATTCTGGACCCATTCAAGGATCACATTCTTGTATTCAGAATTTGACTGGTGGAAAAATCCCAAACACTTGCTGCTTTAATAAACAAAACTGGAAATGAACCCACTCAATGTTATTATTTATGTTAGTCAGAAATTCAAGACATTAATGTTCATGACACTTCATGTCTTTATCTGCTCAGAAATTTCTACAAATTTGCAATAGAACCAGAAATAGAGGTAGTGATAGTGTATTCTCCTTAAGAGGAAGTGCATCAGGAGAATTCAAACCATGGCACACCAGGAGAGTTGCTACCTTACAGCGCCAGATACCAGGGTTTGATCCTGACTACTTGTCCTCCCTTTACGGAGTTTTACGTTCCTGCTATGACTGTGTGGGTTTTCCCCAGGTGCTCCAGTTTCTCCCCACACTCCAACGGTGCTAATTAGCACTTTGGCCCAACTTGTCCATGCCAACTAAGATGCCCCATTTGCTTGCATTTGGCACATATCCATCTAAACCTTAGAAACAAGGTTTCAAGGTCAGTTTATTGTCACATGTACCAATTAAGGTACAGTGAAATTTGAGTAACCATACAGCCATAAGTGAAAAGCAACAAGCCACACAACCACATAAAAGTCAACATAAACATCCATCGCAGTGGATTCCACATTCCCCACTGTGATGGAAGGCAATAAAGTTCAATCGTCTTACAAATAATTGCAGACGCTGATTAATCAAATGCAGGCAAATGAGATCCATTTTCTCCATGCCACCTTTAAATCATGGTGTACCCTTGGCCATCTTCGGTAACTGGTCTACAATTTAAGGAAAATTGGAAGGCGACAACTCCTGTGCTCACCACCTCCACAGCTACTTCCAAAGCTAACAAAATGATAGGTTATACAGTAATTATGATTAAGTCAAGCATCCCATTCATTTCACAAGTATTGGTATTTCATTGGTGCTCATTTATTTAAGCATCTCATTTACTCTAAACATGCAGGTCGCCATGACCACAACAGGGAAGTTTTGCATCTTCTTTCAAAGAAAATATATTTCTCTGCCATTCCCCTATTTCTCAATATAGTTTCCCGAGCTTTGTCAGTGAAACAATCCCATTAACTTCAGTTATTTTTTCCTTTCTATGGATCTCAGAAAGCTTTTCCTAGTCAGTGTTTCGTTTAGTTCCATTGTTGTATTCTACTTTTCCTTAGTAATGCCTTGTTTTTCTCATGTTAACTTCTGAAACTTCCCCATCTTCAGTATCACTGCATTTGGGAACAAATATGGAATTAGATGACAGGAGAAATATTAATGCATCATTATTGTTATGATCAGATCACTTCCTGCATTTCCTCTTACCCGCAAACCTACGTTAAATTTTCAACTATTAGCCGTGAATCAACTAAAAGTCATGACAATCTACAATAGCAAACTCCCAAAGTCATCATTTAAAATTTTTTTTGGATACAAAACTAGTTTTAGATGGAACTACAATTAGGACAATCTTGACATAACTTTTTATTATGACGATTCCCCTCATTCCAATATGATTGTCTTTGGTTGCACTACAGACTTTGGTTTTGTTTTATTATGGTTGTTAGCTTTATGGTTATTAAATCATTGTATTATTGATTATTATACTTTAACCTGGTGCATTATTGTGCTCATGGGCCTGCAAAGCTGCAGCAAGAATTTCATTGTTACATTGCCGGTATATATGACAATTAAACACTCTTCATTTATTAAATTAGTTTAGAGATACAGCATGGAAACAGGTCCTTTGGCCCACATTGGCCAACAATCATCCATTCACACTAGTTCTATCGTACACACGAAGGACAATTTACAGAAGCCAATTAATCTACAAACTTGCACTGCTTTGGAATGTGGGAGGAAACTGGAGACCCAGAGAAAACCCGCATGGTCACAGAGAGAAAATACAAACTACATACAGACAGCACCCGTAATCAGGATCGAACCTGGGTTTCTGGCATGGTGAGGCAGCAACTCTACTTCTGTGCCATCCCAATTACTCGACTCCTCAAAGGCACCTTAACTATCAAAACTTTCTCATTCCACACTACAAGTTAAAAGCAACCTGCTCATTCATTTGATTCACACACACTCCATGAATTCATCCTGCACATTATTGTTGCTAGGTTAATTTGCTCAGTTTTTATGCAAGTTACGATCCTCCAACGTTGTTGAATGCCCTCTGCAGATCCTGCAAACTCACTGGAAAGAGCAACATGATCATCATCCTCTCCAGCACCAAGTCCCTCAGTCTCTCCGAGGGGATGATACCCAACATATTAGACAGACACCAGTCTCCCGAAACAGGCTATATCTCGAGCTGTCATGGGAAGAAATTAAGACGCTGCCAGCGGAATTATTCAAGTGTAACAAGAGGCAGCAGTCAATACGACACAAAGTGCTAGAGTTATTCAGCCAGCCCAGGCAGCACCTCTGGAGAATTAGTCTGAACAACGGTTCTGACCCGAAACATCACCTATCGTTTTTCTTCAGATATGCTGACAGTATTAATCAGCACCTACAGTTCTTTCCTACACATAGAAACATAGGAAATAGATGCAGGAGGAGGCCATTCAGCCCTTCGAGCCAGCACCGCCATTCATTGTGACCATGGCTGATCGTCCCCTATCAATAACCCGTGCCTGCCTTCTCCCCATATCCCTTGACTCCACTAACCCCTAAAGCTCTATCTAACTCTCTTAAATCCATCCAGTGACTTGGCCACTGCCCTCTGTGGCAGGGAATTCCATAAATTCACAACTCTCTGGGTGAAAAAGTTTTTTTCTCACCTCAATCTTAAATGGCCTCCCCTTTATTCTAAGACTGTGGTCCATGGTTCTGGACTCGCCCCACATTTGGAACATTTTTCCTGCATCTAGCTTGTCGTCCTTTTATAATTTTATATGTTTCTATAAGATATTCCCTCATCCTTCTAAACTCCTGAACAGAACATGGATAGGTTGTGTTTCGAGTCGGGAGCCTTCTTCAAATTGGTCCCGTCCTGAAATGTCATCTATCCATGTCATCCAGAGATGCTGCCATACCTACTGAGTTATGCCAGGACTTAATGTCCTTTTTTTGTATTAAGCACCATTTCTACAAAAATGCCGACAGAGAAATTCAAAAATTAAATCTGAGAAATCATTGACCTGAAACATTAATATTGTTTTTCTCTCCACAGATGCGGTGGTAAGAAATTCAGCATCTGTGGAAAGACACTGTGGTTTGAGTATTTCCAGCATTTTTGAGCAGCTCAGGAGCATGAGAAAGAAACCAATATTTTTCAAATCAGACTTGATTCTAAATTCACATGAAGTCCCAGAGAGTTCACCAAAAATTAGTCCATAATTCAATGGAAATAGTTGACATTTGCATGGTAGGGTTATGTGAAATATGGACTGTGTATTGGATTGTATACATAAACTGATGATTTTTTTCCAAAAGCTTAATTGTGTGTAAGCTCCCAGCAAACCCATTCCTCAATCCATGAAGGCGGAGTTTCTGGGGAGAGAAATAGAGCAAAATTTTGCAAATTGGAAAGATTGATCAAAATGGGACAATATTACCCCACGTTGAAAGTTGAATGCAACATAACTGTTTATTTAAGCAGCATATTCATAGCATATTCATAACAAGAGCAGTGTAGGAGCAAAGAGGTCAATCTGCAGTTGTACAGGGCCCTAGTGAGACTACACCTGGAGAATTGTGCACAGTTTTGGTCCCCTAATTTGAGGAAGAACATTCTTGTTATTGAGGGAGTGCAGCGTAGGTATACAAGGTTAATTACTGGGATGGCGGGACTGTCATATGCTGAGAGATTGGAGCGCTGGGCTTGTATACTCTGGAATTTAGAAGGATGAGATGGTGATCTTTTTTAAACATATAAGATTATAAAGGGTTTGGACATGCAAGAGGCAGGAAACACATTCCCGATGCTGGGGGAGTCCAGAACCAAGGGCCACAGTTTAAGAATAAGGGGTAAGCCATTTAGAACGGAGAGGAGGAAACATTTTATCCACACAGAGAGTTGTGAGTCTGTGGAATTCTCTGCCTCGGAGGGCGGTGGAGACCGGTTCTCTGGATACTTTCAAGAGAGAGCTAGATAGGGCTCTTAAAGATAGCGGTGTCAGGGGATATGGGGAGAAGGCAGGAACGGGGTACTGATTGGGGATGATCAGCCATGATCACATTGAATGGCCGTGCTGGCTCGAAGGGCCGAATGGCCTACTTCTGCACCTATTGTCTATTCCAAATCGTCAATAGTTTCTACTTATTCAAATGTCAATAAGTATGAGAACTACAACTATGCACCAGCAAATGCAGCTTCTGTTGTAAATGTACACACCCTATTGATCAGTATGGATATACAGGTGCACAACCTTTTATCCGGTGTTCCAGAAACCGAAAAGCTCCGAAAACCGGCCATTTTTTCCAGATGTCGTCTGCGCACCAAAGCTCGCGTTTGGCGCCAAACTTGACCCAAAACGACCCACGTTCAACCCAGGTCTGTACTACTGTAGCGGCTGCCTCCTCCCTGGAGACCGGGAGACGCTTAAACATCTGTAAATCATTGCTTAAATGTTAGTCAGTTAGTTTGGAGGGCTTTTATGTGAAGGGGGGTGAAGGGGTAAACTTTAATTCTTAGTCCCCTACCTGGTCGGAGAGGCGGGGAGCGGTCAATGCCTTACCGGGTCGCTGTGCAGTAAGCTCCGCAGCGCTGTGGCCGGTGGGGCCGCGGGCGGCGCCGGTTGTAGCTCCGACCCCGGCAACTCTACCCCTGGCTGCGAGGTGCTCCAAATCCAGCGCGGCCCGCGGCCGGACGCCCCAGCTCCGCGAATGTCGGGAGTCGGCGGCATCGCAGCGCTGGGATACCAGCAGGGAGCGGGCAATGCCTTACCGGGTCGCCGTGCGGCAAGCTCCGGAGCGCTGTGGCCGCCGACACACAACATCGCGGAGCGTCGCTGGATTTGGAGCCGCGCAGCCAGGGGTAGAGTTGCCGGGGTCGGAGCTCCAACCGGCGCCGCCCGCGGCTGGACGGAGCCCCCAGCTCCGCGGTTCCAAATCCAGCGACGCTCCGCGAATGTTGGAAGAAGGCGGCCACAGCGCTCCGGAGCTTGCCGCACGGCGACCCGGTAAGGCATTGCCCGCTCCCCGCTGGTATCTCAGCGCTGCGACGCCGCCGACTCCCGACATTCGCGGAGCTGGGACGTCCGGCCGCGGGCCGCGCTGGATTTGGAGCGCCTCGCGGCCAGGGGTAGAGTTGCCGGGGTCGGAGCTACAACCGGCGTCGCCCGCGGCCGGACGGAGCCCCCAGCTCCGCGAGGTTGGGAGTCGCCGACCAGGTAGGTAGGGGACTAAGAATTAAAGTTTCCCCCTTCACCCCTACACCACCACCACCACATAAAATCCCTCCAAACTAACTGACTAACATTTATGCAATGATTCTCCCGGTCTCCGGGGAGGAGGCAGCTGCTCCAGACTTTTCAAACCGCCCGCGCTACCTACCTATTCTACGCTAAAAATCTTCCATTCTGAAATCCGAAAAAGTCCGAAATCCGACAAGTGTCTGGTCCCAAGGCTTTCGGATAAAAGGTTGTGCACCTGTACCAGAGGAAGACGTATAATGCTGGAGTAATTCAACAGGTCAGGCAGTATCTCTGGAGAAAAGGAATAGGAGAAGTATCGGGTTGAGACCCTTCTTCAGACCTGACCCATCATCTATTTTGTTTCTTCAGAGATGCTGCTGAGATACTCCAAAATGCAGATCCTTCCAACACACACTGTATCCAATACAGCTGTCACAGTGCCAGAGACTGGGCCTTACACAATGCCGTGCTCTTGTACACTGTCTCTTTTTAACAGTGTGGAGTTTGGAGTGGTCTCCTTAGAATGGATTTTCCCTGACATTCCAGTGTGCTGGATTTTAAATTAATTGGCCACTGTGAATCCCCTCTTATGTAAGTAAATGGAAAAAACTAATAAGGCTGGGGAATAATGATCATGTGATAAATGCAAAGGGATTGCTCAGAGAGCTGGCATAAACGTGATAGGCCAAATGGCCTCCCATCACAAGAATGGAAATCAGCAGTGTTTTGCTTGTACAGTTGCGTTTCTGTATCCTTCTGCTTCAATGGTGCGTGTGATTCAATCAGATGGATACGGCCTTAATCATATTTAAACACTGGTTAATTTTCAATCCATATTAGTTGCAACTAGAGTAAACAAATTTAAGTATTAAAATTAAAATGTTGTCCAATCTCACAGACCTAAGAGAGCAATAATGTCTTAGCAACTACAACCTAGCTACAGTAAACCCTTGCAAATAATGGACCACAAAGGTGGGTGGAGGAGGGGCTGGTGTCTGTTATTGCTGAATGTCCGCTATAATCGAGTTACGGGGGGGTAAAGTTTAACCAAAGGCCGGGAGGGAACAAACCCAATGTTGGGGGGGGGGGGGGGGGGGCCTAAATCAGTGGGAATTCACAGGCCAGAGCGCCACAGAGCTCCCGGCCCCACATGCAGTGCGCCAGAGACGGGCCCGGTACTCACAATGCCATCATGCTGCTCGCTCTCTCCGTTACCGCAACTGGAAGCTCTCGCCACATTGTGCCAGCTCATTGTGCAACTGGCAGAAGTGGATGGGGCCGTGCCACGGGACCGTTGGTCCACTATAACCGAAATCCACTGTACAGAGATTTGCAATTGCATGGGTTTACTGTCTTTGGTTCGGGAAACCTGCAAGAACCAAGGATATTATTGTCAGAGACGGAGTGTGGCAACAAATACGCCAGTTGTTCCAGAGGTGGCACAGTGGTAGAGTTGCTGCCTTACAGCGCCAGAGACCTGGGTTCGATCCCTTCTATGGGTGCTGTCCTTTCGAAGTTTTATGTTCTCCCTATGACCCCTCGACCCCTCCCTCTGCAACTGGATACTGGACTTTCTAACCAACAGACCCCAGTCTGTGAGGTTAGCCAAGCACACCTCTTCAACCCTCACCCTGAACACCGGCGTTCCTCAGGGCTGTGTGCTGAGCCCCCTCCTCTACTCCCTCTTCACCTATGACTGCACACCTGTACATGGTACTAACACCATCATCAAGTATGCAGATGATACAACGGTGATTGGCCTCATCAGCAACAACGATGAGCTGGCCTACAGGGAGGAGGTCCAGCACTTAGCAGCATGGTGTGCTGACAACAACCTGGCCCTTAACTCCAAGAAGACCAAGGAGCTCATTGTAGACTTCAGGAAGTCCAGAGGCGGCACGCACACCCCCATCCACATTAACGGGACGGAGGTGGAACGTGTTTCTAGCTTCAGGTTCCTGGGAGTCAACATCTCCGATGACCTCTCTTGGACCCACAACACCTCTACTCTGATCAAGAAGGCTCATCAGCGTCTCTTCTTCCTGAGGAGACTGAAGAAGGTCCATCTGTCTCCTCAGATCCTGGTGAACTTCTACCGCTGCACCATCGAGAGCATCCTTACCAACTGCATCACAGTATGGTATGGCAACTGCTCTGTCTCTGACCGGAAGGCATTGCAGAGGGTGGTGAAAATTGCCCAACGCATCACCGGTTCCACGCTCCCCTCCATTGAGTCTGTCCAAAGCAAGCGCTGTCTGCGGAGGGCGCTCAGCATCGCCAAGGACTGCTCTCACCCCAACCATGGACTGTTTACCCTCCTACCATCCGGGAGGCGCTACAGGTCTCTCCGTTGCCGAACCAGCAGATCGAGGAACAGCTTCTTTCCGGCGGCTGTCACTCTACTCAACAACGTACCTCTGTGACTGCCAATCACCACCCCCCCCCCCCCCCCCCCCCCCACCCCGGACACTTATTATTATTTATTCAAATCGTTTGCTATGTCGCTCTTCAAGGGAGATGAAAATGCATTTCGTTGTCTCTGTACTGTACACTGACAATGACAATTAAATTGAATCTGAATCTGAATCTGAATCTGAATGACCACGTAGGTTTTCTCCAGGTGCTCCGGTTTCCTCCCACACTCCAAAGAGGGGTGTATAGGTTTGTAGATTAATTGGCTTTGGAAGAAAAATTAATTGTAAATTGTCCGTAGTGTGTAGTACAGTGCTAGTGTTCGGAACGGGTTGATTGCTGCTCGGCGTGGACTCTTTGGATTGAAGGGACTGTTTCGATGCTGTATATCTCTGTATAGATGTATTTTTTTCCCTTTAGTAATCTAGGATTAAATTCTCGAATTTAGTGCGAGGAGATCGTGCCAAAATATACACAAATCTCAAAGGGCTTAACAGGCTAGATGGAGCAAGACTATTTCCCTGGGCTGAAGAGCAGAGAACCAGTTTCAGGATGAGGATTAGGCCATTTTGGACTGAGAGGAACAAAAGTATTCTTCACTCAGATGGCAATGAATCCTTGGTATTGCCTGAACCAGAGGAGTACAGGGAATCAATCATATTAATCTCTTCAATCTGACTGTATAAAGATGAGATACCATATGCATTGGGGTAGAGGTGAAATCAGACAGTACCCAAAAGCTGTGGTATCGCCCGATTCACCTCTACCACTATTTCGGACACTGGACTTTGTCCAAAGAATTGGTACTCTACAATGCCGAGAATCATATTCTACATTCTGTATCTTCTCCTTTGCACTGGAGTTTGACCAGAATATATTTACGCAGAGTATTATCTGATCTGATAGCATGCAAAACAAAGCTTTTCACTGTACCTACGAACACGTGACAATAATAAACCTAAACCCAAGCATTTCTATGTTCGTGATAGATACAAAGTGATCCAGCAAATATTTCTAACTAACTTGCATTCAGGCACCACCATGGAGCAAATTTGTGTTTATCGATTTACAGCGATAGTTATGTCCAAAAAGTTGTAGCAGACAAACAGAGCAACTTATAGTTTTGCTTCTGTTTTGCCTAAATTTAGTTGAAAAATCAGTGGCTTATTTTGCAGGGCAGGCAACATTCCTGCAATGTTGTACACTTGACACAGAATCCCCAGAACTTCCTGACACTCCAAGCCAACCTACACACAGCATACATTTGATTTATCCTTTTGCATAACTTTCATTCATTTGTTCTTTGCAACTCTTCATATCTCTAGTTTCCCTCTCTCCTGACCGCAGACTGAAGGGGCTCGACCCGAAACGTCACCTATTCCATTTCTCCAGAGATGCTGCCTGACCCACTGAGTTACTCCAGCATTCTGTGTCTATCTCTAGAGTACATTATTAGACGGTGATCAATGTGGAAGTATCTTTAAATTGACTGCACAGAAAACAGGAAAACCGTAACGCTCCGTGAAAGGGTACCTGCCGCTGATCAGCTCTTTCCAAGGCAGCGTTGGCACCGTAAGCATTGCACGACTCCACAATGTAATCCGAGCTGATTCCAAGCACGGAACTCGACTCACCACATGAGCCATCGCAGATTACAATCACGCGAGGAAATTCGCTCATTGGGATCTTCTTCAAGTACTCCTCCGTGAACTAGGGAAAAGGAAAGGTACGGGCAGGTGGAAAGGGAAAAATATGGCGGTCAATCACACAGTTGTAACAAGTCCAAGATAAATCAGCGGGATTCAAGCGTGCTAATTCAATACATTTTTTAACAAGATGGAAATAACACGATCTGGTTAGCTGTAAAAACAAAATCAAATTTCATTGCAGAAACAGAAGGTCAGACATTGAGCCAAATCTCCCTGGCAACCATACCAGAAGCATATAATATTAACATTAATCAGCATCTGCTGTGGCTACAGAAGATAGAAGCAGACACGTGTTGTGAAATACAAGGTTAAGTGGTCCACAGCACCATTACACCAAAAACTATTGGGATTACTTCTAAATTTAAGAACAATTACAAATAGTTTCATGTATTTGATGACTAAACTAGGCTTTTTGGGGGGGAAAAAAGTCTCAGGCATGTAACTGTGGTTCAATATACAAAACTTTTGGAAATGTTACAAGGGACAGCCTATCCCTCAGTCAGATAAATATGCCACATTTCTATCCACAATAGCAGCAGAGAATTCCTCCCACTCTCCTTCACATGGCACCTGTGCAATTTCTATCCATCAACTATTTATAAAGCTGGGAAAATTGCCTGTGTGGACTTTGCAATGCATAGAAGATCTTGTTTAGTTTAGACATACAGTGTGGAAACAGGGCCTTCAGCCCACCAAATCCATGCCAACCATCACCCGTGCACACTAGTTTATGTTATCCCACTTTCTCATCCAAACTCTACACACTAGGGGCAATGTACCTACACACCCACACATCTACGGGATGTGGGAGGAATCCGGAGCATCAAGCGGAAAACCTTGCAGTCACTGGGAGAAGGTGCAAACTCCACACAGACAGCAGCCGAGGTCAAGATCGAACCAGAGTCTCTGGTGCCATGAGGTGGCTGCTCTACCAGCTGCACCGCTATGCTGCCTCCAGTTTGAGTAAAAGACATCACAAAACTGCCAGATGCACAGCGCGGCCCCATCTGGTTCGCTAAGGGAAGACTACTTGGGTCTGATGAAGAATTACGAACCGAAAAGTCGCTTATCCATGTTCTCCAGAGATACTGTGTTTCTTGATGTGGTCAAAACAGCTCCCCTATGCAGGATGCTTCTCAAGGGGCAGTGACTATTGTTATTTTCTGGAAGTCGGCAGTCACTTTATCCTGACAGCCTTTATGGTTCAGCGAGTCTTTTAATTTTTTTGCCCAAATGTCAAGAGCAAACAGACGTCAATAATTTGTTGAGATGTATGGAAATGCAGATGCACACAAAGTACTGGAGTACTTCCAAGTCTCTGTGGTCCTTACCCAATCTTTTCTCAATGTCATGTGGCCAATGTGGTTGACTCAAGAAAGAGTAATTAAAGCTGGATAATAAATGTTAGTCCTGTCAGCAATGACTAAACCGCATTAAAAAAAGAACATAGCAGTGACATAGATGTAACAAGCAGTAATATTAAAACATTTATTTAGTGCTTTCAACAAAGTTAAACATCGTAGTGATTAAGAGGAATGGGCTTCAAGCAAGATTTGACATCCACAGGAAAAACAAATTTGAGGTTTAGTCCAGGAATTAGTTAAATGAGATTGGGAAATCAATTTGGTAGTTTAGGAAGCGGATTCTAGAGACTAATACTTTGGCAGCAAAGAGCACAGTCAATTGTGCTGCAATTGAGAGAAAATGCAAAGAAAATCCAAAGAAACCAGAATGGTTTTCTCAGCAACAGAGGTTTCGGGGAGACCTGACAGATGTTTATAAAATATTAAGCAGCATAGTTAGGATAAACAGTTAGAGCCTTGTTCCCAAAATAGAAAAATGAAATACTAAAGGGCATAGCTTTAAGGCGTGGAACAAAGTTTAAAGGAACTGTGCAAGAACATTTTTTTTAAATTATTACACAGAGGGTGGTTGGTGCCTGGAACATGCTGTCACAGATACAATAGTAGCATTTGAGAGACTTTTAGATGAGCTCATTGATATGCAGGGAACAGAGGGATATGGATTATGTGCAAGCAGGTAAGAATTGTTCTGGGCATCATGTTCGGCACAGACATTGTGGGCCATTCTAATGCAAAGAAAGGGAGTTTCAAAAGTGCTCTGGATCTCTCAGGATCATGCAAGATACCGGTGCCATGCTACCCTTTCATTCCCTGGTAGTATAGAATGCACGTAGAAAGGAACTGCAGCTGCTGGTATATACCAAAGATAAGACACAAAGTGCTGGAGTAACTCAGCAGGTCGGGCAGCCTCTCTGGAGAAAAAGGATGGGTGACATATCGGGTCGGACTGAGGCCGGTCTATAGTAGGATCCCGACCTGAAACGTCACCCATACTTTTTCTCCAGAGATGCTGCCTAACCTGTTGCGTTAGCACTTTGAGTCTACCTTCAGAATAGAACAGGCATTTGGCCTTTCTCCAAACGATGAAAGGAAGTTTTAAAATAAGCTGAAAGACCAAATTAAAAGTCTACTCAAAAGAAACATTTACTATTTGGCTGGGCATTACTTTTACTTTTAAAGATACAGCGTTGAAATAAGCCGTTGAGCCCACACCAACCAACGATCACCCTGTACACCAGCACTATCCAACACACCAGGGCCAATTTTGCAATTTTTACCGAAGTCAATTAACCTACAAACCTGCACGTTTTTTGATGTGTAGGAGGAAACTGGAGCACCCCAAGAAAACCCATGCAGTCACGGGAAGAACGTACAAACTCCGTATATTTAGCACCCGTGGTCAGGATCGAACCCAGGTCTCTGGCGCTGTAAGGCAGCAACTTAACCGCTGCGCCACCTGCCCACCACTCTGGAATTACCTGGAGAAATTCTTGTTCGAGCTAAATGCACCCATTTTGGAAAACAAACAACTTGAAAATATGTTTAAGAAAGAACTGCAGATGCTGGAAAAATCGAAGGTAGACAAAAATGTTGGAGAAACTCAGCGAGTGAGGCAGCATCTATGGAGCGAAGGTGTAGGTGACGTTTCGGGTTGAGACCCTTCTTCAGACTTGAAAATAAATGATATTTTTTAAAAGTTTGTTTTTCTAAACGAGTCAAAGTCATACTGATAAAGAGCATCCTCCTCCTCAGGCAATTGGAAACTGCTAAAAAATATTCCTACATAGTCTTTTTGCTATGAGAGGAAACTTCTTATCCATATTAAATATGATAGACCAGCCATACAATGAGTCAAGCGTGTTTAATGTACTGGGAATGGAACAATGAAATTCTTACTGCTGCTGTTTACAGGCGCATTAAATGCAAAAGGATATATAATAAATTATGTTATTCTAGGTAAACCACGCAAGCCAAAGTGTGCAGTGCAAACTTAATAGTGCAAAGTCCATAGAAGATTGGCACGGAGCTGGAAGTGGTTCAAGAGTCTGATGGTAGATGTGGGGGGGGGGGGTGAAGCAGTTTGTGAACCTGGTGGTAAGGATTCCCAAACTCCTATACCTTCTTCCTGGTGGTAGCAGCTAGATAAGAACGTGGTCAGGGTGTTGTGGGTCTTTGGTTACATTAGGTGCCTTCTTGAGGCAGGGCTTCCTCTTAATCCCTTTGATGACAGAGGGGTCAATACCCATGATTTACCGATCATTGTCAATGCCTAACCCAAACCCTTTGGAGAGAGCAGAGTAAGGGACTGAGTAAGCTGTGCTTAGGTGCCCCTGTGCTGATGGTCATTGAGTTAGTGTTGGCAATTTGCGCTGATTCAGGTCTGTGATGGCAAAGTCAAGGATCCAGTTCATTATTCATAGTCAGAGTCAGAGCATGGAAACGGGCCCTTCAGCCCAACTTACCCACAACGACCAACATGTCCCATCCACACTGGCACTAGTCCTACCTGCCAGCAATTGGCCTATATCCATCTAACCCTGTCTTATCCATGTACCCATTGTTTCTTAAATGTTGCGACAGTCCCTGCCTCAACTACCACATCCGTCAGTTGGTTCCATACACCCACCACCCTTTGTGTGAAAAAGTTACCCCTCAGATTCCTATAAATTATTTTCTCCTTCACCTTAAACCTATGCTCACTCATTCCCGCCCTACTCTGGGCAAGGGACTCCGCCCGATCTATTCCTCTCATGACGTTATACTTCTCTATAAGATCACCCTTCATCTTCCTGCACTCCAAGGAATAAAGTCCTAGCCTGCTTAACCGCTCCCTACAGCCCAGACCCTCAACATGCTTGTAAATCTTCCCTGCACCCTTTCCAACTTGAAAACATCTTTCCTATAACATGGGTCCCAGAACTGAACACAACACTCTAAATGCAGGAGATGCATAGGTCGAAGCAGAGACACAGTTACCATGAAGCATTAGAGTAATTCGGCAGGTCAGGCAGCATTTAGACAGATCTATGAACAGGCAAGGAAGTGGAATATGAACCGTGTTCCAGCAGCTGGGATTAGTTCAGACTGGCATTGTGGTCAGTGCAGATGGTGGGCTGTGTGCACTGTGCAATGTTCTATTTTGTTAGAAATTTTATCTGCTCAGAAAATAGAAGAGTTTTACAAATGTAGAAACAAGAAACTACAGATGCTGGTTTACAAAAAAGAACAAAGTGTTGGAGTAACTCAGCAGATCAGGCCACACCTCAGGAGAACATGAAGTCTTTGAGTCTGAAGAACCTGAAATCTCACCTATCCATGTTCTCCTGAGATACTGCCTGACTCTTCAAGTTACTCGAGTATTTTGAGTCTATTTTTTTGTTAAACCTGCATCTGCAGTTCCTTGGCCTCCAGTTCCCAGAGTTTGAAGAGCAGTTTAAGGGGTGGATTAAGTTTAGGTTTATTATTGTCACCTGTACCGAGGCCCGGTGAAAAACGTTGTTTTGCATGTTATTCAATCAAATTGGATCATACCATACATAAGTGCAACCAAGCAAAAGGCAAGTACAATAGGTAGAACATGGGAAATGGTACTAGATTTACAGGTTGAATAATGGCCTGACATATGGACTGTTGTGGTGAAAGTTGAAGGCATCCACAAAAACTCCACCGAGTTGATCATAGAGTCAGTGTGGAAACAGACCTTTCAGCCCAACTTGCCCACACTGACCAACATGTCCTATCTACACAATTCCCACTTGCCTGCAACAGGTGTTGTCCGCAGTAGATTGCAAACCTCCTGGCTTATCCAAGGCTTCTCGTTAGGGAACATTCAGATGGTAGTGGTAGGAACCCCTTATCCACATATTTCATTATGAAGTCATTAACAACTCTGGCATAGTCAGTCGAGTCCAGTGCAGAGTCCGTGAACATTACCGAGTCTACCAACTCCAAACAGTTGTGAAGACGTTACTCTGCCTCCCCTGACCAACTCTGTACAATCCCTCTGCTAGAACTGTACAGGAGGAAGGAACTCAGCAGATTTTGCTTGCTGTACAGCCTCTCATGGCATCCAGTCTGGGAGCAGCCGCTCGTACAGCATCGTCTAGTTCGGGTCATGTCCAGCCTCACTTTGGTGCATTTGTATTCTTCTGTGAGGCAGTTCCAGAGCGCTGTGTCCATACAAGCCGATATTGCTGAGGCAACTCAGGAGGCCAAGCCACTTCTTGATTTATGAACTGACTGTCCTCTCCAGCTTCTCGACTTTGGTGATGAGGACCTCATAGACCGTCAGAGACCACATTAAACGGGGGAGCAATCCATAACTGCAGGCGCCAGTTTTAGCTTACCAGGAAGCGAGGTCTTGTCAATGCTAGCAAGGCCTTTGATGTTTTTTTCCCTTGGTTGGTCACACTGGTCTGAGTCTTTGGGGCTTGCATTATACCATCGTCCTAAACTCTTGACTGGCAGCTCTGACACCATTGGAATGTGTGTTTCATCAATGTGGAATTGCTTGTCTACAATTTTTCCTCCGATGATGGATATGCTCCTGGATTTGCTGGGTTTCAACTTCATCCGGGCCCCAGTTATGTTCGCATGAAGCTTTTCCAGCAGGTGCTTGGTACATGCAATGGTTGAGGTCAGGGTGGTCATGTCATCCATGTAGGCGCGAATGGGAGGTAACTGCCAGACTGCATCCGCTTTCCTCCTACGACCCATTTGGGGGCTCGGATGATCACTTCCAATTCTGTTGTTGTAATACAGAATTGCAAATCTTGGAAGTAGTCTCTGACCAGTTTGTAATGGTCTTTGACACATGGAAGAACTCAAAGGCAGTCTAGAGGAGAGAATGGGGAACAGATCCAAAATCATCGGCTAGGTCCAGGAATAAGACATGCAGATCTCTTCCTTCCCTTTTTGCAGACTGGATTTGATGCCATATCATACATATAATCATCCAGAGAAGCCTGGTATACCAGCTTTCTGTAACGACGTGTCAATCAGGTTGTTCTGCTTCAGGTAGGTTATCAGGTAGGTTATCATCCTTTGAGCAACAATGCTAAAGAAGATCTTCCCTTCAACATTCAAGCGAATGATTTGCCAGAATTGGTCGATGTTTGAGGCATCTTTTTCTTTGGCGATCACCACTCCCCCTGCTCTTCGCCATGCTTTTGGGATGGTTTGCTTTTTCCATGCTATCTTCATTTAATAATAATAATAATAATAATAAATTTTATTTGTGGGCGCCTTTCAAAGTCTCAAGGACACCTTACAGAAATTAACAAGAGTAAAAAAACATATAAACGGAGTAAAATAAATAATAAATACAATACAATACAATACAATTTATTTGTCACTTGAACCTCATAGAGGCTCAAGTGTAATGTTGTTTCTGCAGTCATACATACAAGAAAAAAAAGACCCAAGACACAACACAGTACCACACAGACATCCATCACAGCGCATCTCCTCCTCGCTGTGATGGAAGGCAAAAAAAAAACTTCTCTCCCCTGCACTTCCCTCTCCCCCTGATGTCAGAGTCAAAGTCAGAGCCCAAGTCAGAGCCCCCAGCGGGCGACAACAATTGTCCCGCGGCCATTAACGCCGCGCCGGGTGGTGGGTGCAAGGCCACGCTCCGGGTCTTGTTGTTGGAGCCCTGAGCGGGCGCTAGCAAAGTCCCGCAGCCGTTGAAGCCACGCCGGGAGATGATGTCAGGCCCCGCTCCAGGTCATCCTCGACCCCGCTACTCGGGCGGGAGAAGTCGCCGTTGCGGAAGCCCTGAAAAGCGGTCTCCCAGCAGGGACCCGTGGGCTCCCGGTGTTGCTGTCTACCAGACCTGCGGTTGGAGCCTCCGAATCTCCGAGGGTCGGGTCGCAGCAGCGCGCCACCACCGCTCCACCCGCTCCGGACTCGGCCAGCTGTACGATGGTGAGTAGCTCCGCAGCTCCGTGACTGGAGCCCCAGGACGTTCCTGCTGGAGGCCGCTCCACAGTGCTAGGCCCCAACGACAACGGAGACCCGACAGGGAAAGGTCGGGTTCTCTGTGCAGGGGAAATATTTTAAAAGTTTCCCCCCCCCACCCGCCGCCCCCCACACACACACATACCCCATCAAAAAAATAAAAACTACATTAAAACGGGACAAAAAAATAACAAAAAAACAGACAGACTGCAGAGGCCGCTGTGACGCGAGTCGCGCCGCCCACCGGACTGGTAAAGACATCACCAATACACAAATTAAAGACATAATTCGATCCAAAGACAAAAAAATTCAAAAACACATTGTGAAGAGAGAGCAGCGGCAGCTAAACTGCGCCAGCGTACACGCTCCCTTCCGAAAGCCATCTTGGACACAAACTAAAATATTCACTTACACACAAAAAATCATCCCCCCACAATGGTTACCACTGTGGGGGAAGGCACAATGTCCAGTCCCCATCCCCAGTTCTCCCAAAGTCAGGCCTATTGAGGCCTCCGCTATTGCCTCTACGGAGGCCCGATGTTCCTGGCCGATCTGGCCGGGTGCTGTTGTCCCGGCGTCGGGAGAGTCCTCTCAGCGGCTGGGCCACCTGGAACGGCCGCTTCCGAAGCCGACAAGGCCGCGCCGATTTGGAGCTCCCAGGCTCCCGATGTTGAAGTCGGCGCCGCCCGCTCCGCAGACCCGCAGCCCGGAGGTGATGAACTCGGCGGTCATAGCTCACCGGAGCTCCAGCGCGTCAATCCAGCGCGGTGACCCAGGCAAGGCATCGCCCGCTCTGCTCCGCGATAGCACTCCAACGCTGTGCCGCCACCGAAGCCGAGGTGCTGGGCGGTCCCCGCCAGGAAACGGCGCTCCACGCCCGCTGGTAGGCCACGAGGACGGGTCGACGGGGCAGCCCGGAGAAAAAGCTGCTTCATCGACCAGGTAGGGACCTAGAAATATTGTTACCCCCTACGTCACATTAAAAAGTCTATCTCTCCCACAAACAAAGCACAGGACTCATTAAAACTACAACAAAAATAGTGAAGTAAACGGACGGCTGCTGGTTAGCAACCGTTCCCCAAGATGGCTCCTCCTCCTCCATTTGCCTCCATAGGAGCCGTAGAAAATTTGGAGCATTTTGTACGGCCGGTATGGAACTACGTTTGGTCCTGGAGCTGAAGCTGCCCTTGCCTTCCTCACAGCTTTCTCGACTTCGCTCCACCTTGGGAGGCTGTCGTCCAACTGGTGTGCTGGTTGAGGAATGGGTGGCATGTCTGGAGGTATCCCCCTCTTATCAAATCTTTGGTTGTCTGTGTATGTTGATTTCCGGTGGTCCTCCAATTCCCTCTTTGACACCTTAAGTGACCCGCTCTTTTCCTTTGTGAAGAGTCCTTTCACAAATCTGTAGAAGGATGTTCTTGCCCTCTCCTTCTTCTTGCGTCGATTTCTGAGGGTTTCTGCTCTCCGCAGTCTTCCCAGGCATTCCTTTAGATCTACTTGCAGGAGGTTGATGCCCACTCTTTCCTCCAGTGAGGATTTCGTCCACCCTTTCCTCAGGTCCCTTCTCTCTTTGATTAGGCGCTCGATTTCTCACTGCCTTCTGAGCTTGAGAAGGGTTGTTGTTTCCTTCATTTTAGTTCCAAACCTTTCTGTCCTGTAGAAGTAGATCAGATCACTAATTTTTACCAGTTTCCTCTCTGCTGAAGAGTGGAGAGAGAAGAGGGGGGAGAGAGAGAGAGAGAAGGGAGAGAGAGAGAAGGGAGTGAGAGAGAGAAGGGAGTGAGAGAGAGAAGGGAGAGACGGAAACGTGGGGGCCCTTTTCCCACACAAGCCATAGGTGACTGGGCAATCTGAACCCAAGCACCAAGCTGAAAGCGGCCGAAGGTGCGCATCCCTCGGGACAGCTCCCACTCTCCAACGGCCACCCTCCTTGGGCTGTGGGTCAGGTGAAGCGGAGGTGTGGGACAATGTTCATCCCTTCACAGTGATGTGATGGACGCGGGGGTCAGGACCAATCGATGACAAGTCCCGCCCCCCGGCAACGTCATGTCCGTTACTGGACTTTTCTGTTGAGCGGCAGTCAGTCCTTTGGCGTGTAGGCAGCGTTTCGACAGAGCGGCCATTCGGTATGTTTGCTTTTAGGTGACACAGCTTTTTGGTTCGTTGGCTTTTAAGCGTCCCGCCTTTTCAGTTAGTTTGCATGTAGGCGGCCCATCCTTTTGGTTAGTAGGCGTTTTGTCTTCGTAATCTTTCGATTTATTGGAGTTTCAGCCTCGTTTCCATTTGGTTCCTTGGCTTCCACTTCTTTGCTTTGGCTTCTCGTCTGTCGGTGCCACATCCGCACATGTGTTTACACACTCTGTTGTGCTGCAGCAAGTAAGAATTTCATTGTTCAATCTGGGACAAATGGCAATAAAGCACTCTTGACACTCTTGACTGTAGACATTAGAATCTTGGACAAAGGTTGTTTCATTTAGAGATACATCACAGAAACAGGCCCTTCTGCCCACCGAGTACACACCGATCAGCGATCACCCGTACATGAGGTCTAATCTACACACCAGGGACAATTTACAAAAGCCAATTAACCTACAAACACTGCACATCTTTTGGATGTGGGAGGAAACCGGAGCACCCAGGGGAAAATCACACAGTTGCAGGGAGTCAGCGTCTCTGCCACTGAAAGTCAGAAACTCTACCAATGCGACACAGGGATGCACTCTAGTACTGATAGCCATAGCATTACTGGTCATTACCTGGAGAAACTAACCTCAACTCGTGTGGATTGATGTTAATGCTCCTCACACGCCTTCTCCGACCCCAGTACCTCCCATCTCTCTGGCTCTCACACGTATCAATTTCTGCTTTAAAGTGTCTATACAGGCCACCTCTACTCCTCCAGTGGCGGTATCTGCCAAGAAGGTTCTCAAGAATGTGTTATTAGATTTCACTGACATATATTTACGTACAAATTAGGAGCAGGAGTTGGCCAGGCAGCCACTTGCACACATTCGTCATTTAAAAGATCAAAGCCAATCCACGTGACCTTATTTCTGGATTCCTGCCTATGATAACCTCTCACCCACTTTCTTACCAACAATCTTTGCGTTAAAAAAATATTCAATTTACTGCTTCCATTGCCTTTCAAGGTAAGAAAAAGCTCCAAAGGTTCAATATTTACACACACACACACCCATCTTTGGCCTCTTCAACTGTTATTTATACAAGTTATAAACTGCCTATTCTCATAGATATTTGCTGCAAACTACTTTCAGCACATATATATTTCCTCAGATAAAGGAGATAATGTTATCCAAAATCTACTCCAAATATAGCTCAATGCCCAATGTAACTGAAGTTTACTATTGTCACGTTCGCCAAGGTACAGAAGTCAGGATTGATGCAACTGTACCACCAGGATCTAGGAGAATAGAATAACTTGGAAATGCAGATGCTGTTTTATACCAAAGATGGACACAAAATGCTGGAGTAATTCAATGGCTCAGGCAGCATGTCTGGAGAAAATTATTAGATTACTTTTCGGGTTGGGACCCTTATTAAGTCAATTCTCCAGGGATGCTGCCTGACCCTCTGGGTTGCTCCAGCATTTTATGGATGTCGGGGAGTAGTAGTACTGGGAGTACCTTGTAGTAGCTTTTTTCCTCTATACCTGGACAGATGTCCTTGATTCCCCACAGCCATCATGCTATTAAACACTGCAACCTCCAAATAGCCTCTGAACCACATAGACTTGGGGCATTGACTCTGCCTTTTTGACACACACACAATAATATGTGTCCGCATGTATGCGCAAGCGCACATGTGTACACATGCATCTGTATCTATTATATGTGTGTATGTATTATATACAACATGTGTATGATGTGCATATATATCAAAACAACTTTTTTTGGTCTATTGTATGGTTTACAGAGTACCACGTTTACATATTCTATTGTGCTGCTGCAAATAAGAAGTTTGTTGCTCTGTTTGGGACATTTGACATTAAAACACTCTTGACTCACGATTCAAGCCTGGTTCTGAAACGGAGCATCTATGACAGCCAAGTGCTCCCTCCACACCGGTATCGCAATGAAAGTTATGTGGTGCACAACCAGAGTGCTGTTTCACCCCGTCTCCAACAAGAATGGTGTCAATTGTGCTGTGGTGACAAATGTGCCAACACTAACATACCCAAAATGGAAAGAAATCACTGAGAGTTCTCTACTTATTTTACTTTTATATACTTTGACCATTTACGAGTCCAAATTAAAGCATATTTTGATAACCACAAGCCCACCTTCAAAATAAAAGTCTATTCACAGCAAGACAGACACCATTGGGCAAAGGCCACAAATGCTCATGTTATTGGAACAATTTGTAATTGACCTATGGCTGAGTGCAAATAGGTTCCAAGAGCAAATAGACCTTGTGACCTTGGTGTTTCAGGCTGCAGATGCATTGACTGTGTCTTTTAACTTTTTTTTCCCCCAACTTTTAAAGTCTTCATATCACTGTAGCAAAAAGTCAGAAAACAATTTCCTAATTAGAATGAGGTTGCATAGAGGCGTAGCGGTAGAGTTGCTGCCTTACAGTGCTAGAGACCCGGGTTCCATCCTCACCACTGGTGCCGTCGGTACGGAGTTTCTACATTCTCTCTGTGAATTTCTCCAGGTGCTCCGATTTCCTCCCACACTCCAAAGGCGTATAGGTTTGCAGATTAATTAGCTTGAGTAAAATAGTAAATTGTCCCTAGTGTGTAGGATGGGGCAAGTGTATTATTTCATGGATCAGAGGCACTGTAGCCACAATAAAAACAAGGACCAGACCATTATACCATCCACATGCAATGTATAATGATCCCATGCAGAACAAAGTTTCACAAGAGGGAAAGCACTAGAACAGGAAGAAACTACATAGTTGAAAGATGTAAACTTTTGAATGTGACACAAAGTCAGGGTCTTCATCTGAACAACAGTATAGGGTCATTCAGAGCAACCATACTTTCTCCAGCACTTTCAGAAATACTGACCCTTTGAGTGTTCCAGGAATAAACTGGTCATTGCTAGTCTGTGGGACCTGCTGTACAAAGATCAGATGGTGCTGCTTCCATGTTATGACGCAGCTACATTTCAAATGTACTTTACTGTACAAGATTGATCAGGAAGACCAGGTACTAAAAACACAGGCACAACTGATAGAGTTGCAGTTTCTCAGTGACAAAGACACCAGTTTGATCCTGACCTCAGGTGCTGTGGAGTTTGCGCGATATCCCAATGACTATGTGAGTTTCCTCCCACATCCTCAAGGTGTGCAGATTTGTGCGTTAATTGGCCTCTGTAAATTGCCTTTAGTATATAGGGAGTGGATGCGAAAGTGGGATATTATAGAACGTGTGCAAATAGGTGATCGATGGTCAGCATGGCCTCAGTGGGCAAAAAGGCCTGTTTTGCACACTGTATCTTTCAATTAATCAAGTTCATCTTTTCAACTGCCTAACTTTATCATGATCAAGAACATGAATATTGTCGCTCAGATTGTGATATGAAGGTTGAAAGAAATGATTGTTGGATTCCTGAAATTGAAATTCATTTTTTTGCAGAAAGGGGATTGGGTAAGCCACGATCTCCCCTCCTCCACTTTAATTTATAGCTAATTTCTACATTTTCTTAAACAAAACTTCATTTAGTTTAATTTACTGGAACATGAATTTTGATCTACATTACAAGTCAGATGACAACTATTTTTGTCAAGTTGTTTATTATACAGAGTTTATTTCGGGCCAGTGGGAGAACTATGAACTATTAATCGTCAACAGCCTCTTTCTTTTCAAAAAATGATTAGCCACGCCATGCCAAGAACAGAATTCCCACACGGCAACTAAGATGATCACAGCATGCCAATGTTCAAAGTCGATTAATTCACATTCGGCCCGAGCTTGCAGAACACATTTCATTTCAAATTTTGAATTCTGAAGGTTTTGGATTATTATTATTATTGTCATATGTACTGAGGTACAACAAGGAGTAATTTTGCACCATTCAAATCAGATAATACTCGTTATCAATACAATTAGGTAGAGCAAAATTTATAGATTAGTATAGGTGCCAAAAGCTATGGGGAGAAGGCAGGAGAATTGGGTTAAGAGGGAAAGATAGATCAGTCATGATTGACTGGCAGAGTAGACGATGGCCCGAATTGCCAAATTCTGCTCCTATCACATGAACCTATGAGAATGCAGAATTTAATTCTCAGTATTATAGCACAATAAATCCAGATGTCTAGTCTGATATCAGCAAGGGGGTGGAGGATATTCAGCCTGTGCACTAGCTTATGGAAGAACCATTCAGAAGCCTGATAACAGAGGTGATGAAGCTGTTTCCGAGTGTATTGGTGAATGCCTTCTGGCTAATGCAACAGTAGAGGGGAGGAGGAATAACCGTGGTTGGTCTTCAATTATGTTGGCCGCATTCCTGTGATCTAGCAATGGCCTAGAGTATGTACCGTGAATAGACCACCAATGATTGGAATTAGGACATAACTTAGCCAATTGCCCCAAAATGCAAATAGCAGCAATTTCTGTTAATTACAAACTTCAGTGCATCACACTCACACATTTTTTTTTTTTTTTTTTTTTTTAAAACAGCCTGACTTGTGTAAAGGATCAAATTTCAAGAGTATATCCAGGTTACCCTAGATCATATTAACTACCAACTAGGTCTACTTTTGACCTCGAGGTTGGATGTTAAGTCATCCATTTTCTTGCAAGGGTGTTCATCTGCATCCAAACTAGGAAATGATTTGCTAGTTAATCAACTGGACCTGTAACATGAGTTACAGATTGCAATCTCACATGGAAACATAGAAAATAGGTGCAGGAGTATGCCATTTGGCCCTTCGAGCCAGCACCGCCATTCAAAAGATGACTGATCATTCTAACTTACCGCCATAACAAATCAACAGTGGATACAATTTCACGGGCTCTCCATTCCACTCTGGACAACTTGGACAACAAAAACTCATATGTCAGGCTGTTATTCATTGACTACAGCTCGGCATTTAATACAATCATCCCCTCCGAGCTGGTTACCAAGCCCTCAGATCTGGGTCTCTGCGCATCCCTCTGCAATTGGATCCTCGACTTCCTCATTCACAGACCACAGTCTGTTCGTATTGGTGGAAATGCGTCATCCTCGATTACAATCAGCACGGGAGCACCTCAAGGCTGCATGCTCAGCCCTCTGCTTTACTCACTCTATACTCATGACTGCGTAGCCGGACATAGTGCAAACTCCATCATTAAGTTCGCCGACGACACCACTGTTGTGGGACAAATCACTGATGGGGGCGAGTCAGAGTATAGAAATGAGATCGACCGATTTACCAAATGGTGCCAGCACAATAACCTGGCCCTCAACACCAGCAAAACCAAGGAACTGATTGTGGACTTCGGAAGGGGTAGGATAAGGACCCACAGTCCCGTTTATATCAATGGGACGATGGTGGAAAGGATCAAGAACTCTAATTCCAAGGCATGCACATTTCCGAAGATCTTTCCTGGTCCCAGCACACTGATAGAAACATAGAAAATAGGTGCAGGAGTAGGCCATTCGGCCCTTCAAGCCTGCACCGCCATTCAATATGATCATGGCTGATCAATGTTTTTGCCACCAAAGTGGATAACCTCACATTTATCTGCATTATACTGCATCTGCCATGCATTTGCCCACTCACCCAACCTATCCAAGTCACCCTGCAGCCTCCTAGTATCCTCCTCACAGCTAACACTGTCCCCCAACTTCATGTCATCCACAAACTTGGAGATTTATAAAGAAAGCACATCAGCACCTCTACTTCCTGAGAAGACTACGGAGAGTCGGTATTTCAAAGAGGACTCTCTCAAACTTATAGCACAGTAGAGAGCATGCTGACTGGTTGCATCGTGGCTTGGTTCGACAACTTGAGCGTCCAGGAGCGGAAAAGGATGCAGAAAGTTGTAACCACTGTCCAGTCCATCATCGGCTCTGACCTCCCCACCATTGAAGGGATCTATCGCAGTCGCAGCCTCAAAAAGGCAGCCAACATCATCAAGGACCCACACCAACCTGGCCACGCACTCATCTCTCCGCTACCATCAGGCAGAAGGTACAGGAGCCTGAAATCTGTTACATCCAGGTTCAGAAGCAGCTGCTTCCCCCCAGCCATCAGGCTATTAAACAGACTATGAACTGTAACAGCTTATTCCACTTTATCTGCTTATTTATGTTAACTGAACGGTTCTGTATTTTGGCTTACAATATTCTGTTGTGCAGCAGCAAGCAAGAATTTCATTGTCCTATCTGGGACACATGACAATAAACTATCTTGACTTGACTTGAACTCAATACGCCATTTCTGCTTTCTCCCCCTATCTCTTGATTCTGTTAGAATAACTTTCTCATGAAAACATCAAGTAAATTGGCCTCCACTGCCTTCTGTGGCAGGGAATCCCACAGATTCACAACTCTCTGGGTGAAAATGGTTTTCCACATCTCAATCTTAAATGGCCTACCCCTTATTCTTAATCTATGATCCCTGGTTCTGGACGCCCCCAAAATCAGGAACAATTCTTCCTGCATTTAGCCTGTCCAATCCCTTAAGAATGTTAGATGTTTCTACAATAATCCCTCTCATCCTTCTAAATTCCAGTGAATAGGACCAGTCGAGCAAGAGTTAGTGTCTGTGAATGGCTTATGAACTCACTCCTTGGAATAGTTCTGTGATCAGCTTGGGGAACAAGACATAGTGACTTATGTGCACAGAATAGCAGGGATAGCTGTGGGAGGCGACGGACAGCACGTGGGATGTGGTGTTGGCGGAGACGGCCGCAGGAGGCCCTAGAGCAGCCGGGGAAATAAATGCCATGGAGCTATTAGTACTATCACTGAAGACGCATAACCCAGTTTCACTGCAGAGTCGAGCAACAAACTAGAAATGGGTGGAATATAAGCAACTGGATAGATTATTCTATGCATACAGCACAGACTCAAAGTCCAAGCAACACATGCTAATGTGATGATTTATTTTATTGGAGAAGGAGGAATTAACCATTCCTTCTTGCAGGCATGAGAGAAGCCCCCAATCAGCCTTGTTTTAAGCTAATGTATTACTAGCAGAAGGTACTTGAAGATGAAATTGAAAGCGTGAGAAAAGTGACGAGTGGTTCCTTGTAGAAAATTAATTGTCCACGGTTCCTGCTCGATGCACATGTAGGTATTTCATGTTGCAAAAACATAGAGCACAGCTGTGGTGTGGTGAAAAAAAAAGCCAAAAGAGTGTTTTATTGTACCAGATAGAACAATGATATTCTTAAAGGCCTGTCCCACTTGGGCGACTGCGGAGCGTCAGTGACTGACGCCCGTAAAACTGTCAAGTTGCACGACATACACGCTGACGTATGCTGTTATCGGGTGACGCCCGGTTAGGGTTGAGGTTGTAAAATATTCTTCCTTCAATGCATGGATTTTAAACATTAATATATTAAACTTAATACAATAAAATCAATTGTGTAAATGTAAAGATGTCCGAGTCGTTCAGTTTTATTTGTAGATGTATTGGTCTGCTTCCAGATCCGATCACCAGGGATGGATTCAGTGAGTGTAGATTGAACTCTATCCCGTCTTCCCCCCCTCCCTCCTTCTCCACTCCCCCCTACCCTTCTCCCCTCCCACTTCTTCCCTTCCCACTCCACTTTTCTCCCCCTTAGTGGGATCTAGCTGTCACGCGCTGGGTCCACAAATGGGGGGCGTCCCCCTCTCCTCCCTTCTCCCCGCTCCACTTCTTCTCTTATCTTCTACCCCCCTCCCCTCACATCCCCTTCTCTCCCTCTCCTTCCCTTCCCCCATTCTCCCCCCCCCCCCCCCCTACATTCCACGACGCCCCCCCCCCCCCCCAGCCTGTGACTGGGGGGAGAGGGGGGGGGGGTGCAGGTGTTGTTCCCAAAGTCTGCATTTATCCCATAGTCAATGTTACTAAAACAGATGATGTGGCCTTTGTGCAATACTATTAGTGGGATCTAGCTGTCACAGGCTGGGTCCACAAATGGGGGGGCATCGGGGAAAGGGAGAGGGGAGTTCAGTCTACTCTCACTGAATCCATCCCTTTTGAACATTCCAAAATCCTGGGGCGACAGGGAAGCGCCGTGCTTTACCGCGCGTCACTGCATGCGTCACGACGCGGGACAACCTCTTTTTCGGCTGTCGCCTACATGTCACCCAAATGACGCACAAGTGGGGCAGGCCCTTTTCTTGCCGCAGCATAACAGAATATGTTAACATCGCTTGCTTTCATAGGGGTTACTCCTAACCAAAATTATATTAAATGTCAGTGGACAATTTGTAATGTTAATTCTTCAGATGGTACAGGCATTGCAACCAAGTATGAACACTTTGGGAGGAAGACCAAGATGTCTATCTGGGATCAAGATGTCCGAGTTGGTTCTAATTGCCCATATTTGGACAATATCTCTCTCTGAATCTTTCTATACACACATTTTCAAATGTCCTTTAAATGCTGTTGTACCTGCCTCAACCTGTTTAACTGGCAGCTCGTTCCTTAAACCTACCATCTGCTATGTGAAAAATGTGCTCAGCGGGTGTCTTTTAATCAAGTAACCTCCCATCCTGCTAGGAAAAGAATTCCAGCCTAGTCAGCTCTTCTCATAACTCAAGATATAACTCTTAAAGGTTAGTCGCGTATCCTGCCCCATTTTATTCATGCCCCAGTCCAAATCACCCTAGCACAGCAATTCATCATTTAAACATTTGAGAATTTCAAGCCTCCATTTGGGCCCCAGCGAGAAGATGTACACATTTTAAAGATTTACTCTGAACCTTCCAATCAACCTCACTGCGGCCCCTGTATTTATTTTTTAATCTGCGCTTTCTCCATACTATATTGGGCTGTGTTTATTTTCACTTTTGCATCACCCGATATATTCATTCATGTATGGTATGATCTGGATAGCATCCAAAACAAAGGTATCAGTTATCATGAGTACACATGATAACAATAAACCAATGGCAACAAATGCCACAGCCCAGTCTTGTGGAACTGGACTTTATCTACAGACTGGTGTCTACCCAATTAAACAAAAATGGTGCTGTAGCTTTAGTTTAGTTTAGGGATACAATGCAGAAACAGGCCCCTTGGGCCCACCGAGTCCATGATGTCTCGCGATCCCCACACACCAGCTGTACTCCACACATACTAGGAACAATTTACAATTTTACCAAGCCAGTTAGCCTACAAACCTGTATGTCTTTAGATTGTGGGAGGAAACCAGAGCTCCCGAAGAAAACTCACGCCGGTCATGGGGAGAACGTACAAAGCGTACAGACAGCACCTGTGGTCAGGATCAAACCCGGGTCTATGGCTCTGTAAGGCACCAACTCTACTGCTGTTACTTTGTGCTGCCCTTGTAATGAATGACATTTTGCTGATGCATTAACAAAACAATCTGGGGCAAACAACTTTATTCCAAATACTGTATTTTGTCACATGCTTTGAAGTTGCTGTTTCATGTATATCAAAATGCAAATGTGTTTTTTTATTTTAAAAAGGGTGCCTTGGGAGTATTACTTGATTTAGCCCTGGTTGCACAAAAATGCGATTTGGTTGCTAAATTTAAAGTGTGAAATAGAAAATGTACTACAACTCATTGGATTCTGCTGATTGCTTGACACACAATGCAATGTTTGCTGCTTAAACTGGTGTGTTTATCAGGACATTTTTCTGGGCTTCATTCCAAGTTGAATGCAAGTCTTAATTGGTGTCACACGTGGAGGGGGGGGTGCTGCTGTCTCAAGCAACACTCAATGGTATCTCTTGCTGCTACAATTAGTTGCCTTTTATCATTGCACACAATTCCACAGATCAAAGACAAGGCCAACTCTTTCTACTTTCTTGCAATTAAAATCAAAATCAAAGTTCTCCATTCAGATGTTTATTTGGACTTAAAATCTGCATGTGTGCACATGTGTTGTCTCTATTTATGCCTTGAGCACTTGAACCGCAATGTGTTCAGTCTGATTGAAAGACACAGGCCCTTTGGCCCACTGAGTTGGTGTGGACTTTGTGGGCAGAGATACAACATCCATATTGTATCTCTAAACTTAAAGTTTAAAATATTTTAATAACAACTGGAAAAAGTGTTTTTTTGATATCCAGCAAAGCCAGTTTTATTTGCAGGTTTTATCATCAGGTTTGTTTCCTATCATCCCCGCAAATCATCACACAAGGCCTTACTATCATTTTACGTCTTGTATTTTAGATTAATAGAGAAACAGCATAGAAACAGGCCCTTTGGTCAAACTTGTCTAAGCCAACCTACCTCAACCTTTTCATCTGGCAGCTCGTTCAATATACCCATGACCTTTGTGTGAAAAACTTGCCAATCAGGAGCCTTTTGATCAAGTTATCCCTCAATTTCCTACACTCCAAAGAAAAGAATTACAGACTATCCAGTCTCTTCTCATAACTCAAGATACAACTTTCACGAGTTAGTCCCATATTTTCTTCATGTTCACAAGTACCAGGAGCATAATTAGGCCATTTGACCCATCAGTCATGGCTGATCTATCTTTCTTTCTCAACCCCATTCTCCCCATAACAACCAAAACCCTTACTAACCAAGAATCTGTCAATCTCCACCTTATAATTATCAATTGATGACCTTCTTAGCCGTCTATTTGTGCCCCAGTCCAAATAGTTTTTAAGCATTGAAATTGTACCTGCCGTTACCACTTCGACCCACATACACTAATTGCAGTTCCTAATTAACCTAAGAGCCTGCGTGATATTAGGACATGGGAGGAAAATCAGAGCACCCAGAGAAAACCCATATGATTTCATGGAGAACTCCTTCAAGAGGGAGTTAGATTTAGCTCTTAGGACTAAAGGAATCAAGGGATATGGAGAAAAAGCAGGGACGTGGTGATGATTTTAGGTGATCAGCCATATTGAATGGCGATGCTGGCTCGAAGGGCCAAATGGCCTTCTCCTGCACCTATTTGTCTATGTTTCTATGTGAGATCGATATATATAGCACCAGAGGTCAGGATCAAATCTGGGTCACAAGTACTCCGATGTAGATAATTGCAAGTAAATGCAAAGTGGAATTTATAGATCTTTGGCTTTATTTTATAGGATGTGGGAACCATGAGCAAGGCTGTCAGTTATAAATCAGCCCTGATTGACCTTGAAGGAGACAAATGTCATTCAAATTTGTCACACCACTGGGCCAGGTGATCGGAAATATCCACCAAATCCGCTCGACTGTGGACCTTTGAAGGATGTCCTGAAATTAAGCTATTTTCGACCCATGAAACATTGATACATTATCTTCTGACAGTATACTTTGTAAATAGTTTCAAAAATTCAGATATTCACAGGGAAAAAAAAGTTGCCATATTACAGTAAAGCCCCTGTCCCACTTTCCCGAGTTACTCACAAATTCTCCCGAGTTTTCCCCTTGATTCAAACTCGGGGAATATCCGTAGCAAGTCCGTAGCGAGTCTGTAGCGGCTCGTAATGCCAGCCGCAGATACTCGGGGCATCAGGCAAGTCGGGACGTTTTTTTAGCATGTTGAGAAATGTCCACGAGTAAAAAAAAAAGCCACGAGTACCTACGGCTAGCTATTACCGTAATTCTCCGAGTTTGAATCAAGGGGAAAACTCGGGAGAATTTGTGCTAACTTAGGAAAGTGGGACAGCAGCTTAAAACTCCAAAAATTCAGCACGCTGCGGAATTTGGGCATCTTCTCTAGACTTATGGATGTTTATAATTTCCGAAGGGTTTAATTCACTTAAATACAAAAACTATTGACATAAATATTCCATGTGCTCCAGCAAGTTGCAAATGCAGTAAACATCACTTTGCAAGCTAACTGCCAAACCATTGAATCTCCAATTTGGGGGTGTGGCGGCAAGAGATGGGCAATTATTTGCTGCATGTAGGCTGCATATATGGTTTATTAAAGCAACACTTCAGATTCATTACTCAGACCCTTACAAGCTTACATTCCAGTATAGCAGAAAGCAAGTTACAAAAGAAACACAATACAATGGTTTCTTGCAAAAGGGCAATGAAAATGCTAGCACTATGAAGAGTATTTCCCTGCCCTTTAAATTTGACTCTTCAGCACTGAATTATGTACCCTACTCTCTGGAGCCAAACTTGCACAACTATCAGTTCAGACTCAAAGGGCTTGGTTGACCACTGTACAGGTCACCTCATGTGTGCAAGCAGAGCTAGGCTGTCACTTTAATGTTCCACCTTACTCCCACTTCACCTTTGGTCTGCTGCAGCAAGAAACCTGACATGTTCAATCAATAATGTCTCATTTTCCAACAAGGCACATCATACCATTCTAAATTCAGCATCAAGCAATATTTTCTGACAACCAGCCTTGTATCTCGTTTCCACTGCTCTTTTTGTTCTCTCCTCTCCTCTCCTGAGAATTTCAAATCTACTTTGCTTCCTATTTATACTCGCCTTCAACCAGAGATACTTGGGTCACACAAGATAATCCCTTCCCTGCTACAAATCTTCCCTTTTCTCATTTTAATTAGTATAGTTTTGACATAGCACCTAGAAACAGGCCTATCAGCCCAGGCCAACCATTGATGCCACATTCACATTACTTCTATGTGTAGGGAGGAACTGCATATGCTGGTTTACACTGAACATAGACACAAAATGCTGGAGTAACTCAGCCGGTCAGATAGCATCTCAGGAGAAAAGGAATAGGCGACATGTCAGGTCGAGACCCTTTTTCAAACTGAGGGTCAGTCTGAAGTAGGGTCTCAACCCGAAACGTCACCCGTCACACTACTTCTATGTTGTCACACTCTCTCATTCCCTCCCTACACACTAGGGGCAATTCACTGAGGTCAATTTACAAAGGTGCAAACCTGCACGTCTTTGAGATGTGGGAGGAAACTGGAGCATCCCCATTCGGTCACATGAAAAACGTGCAAACCACACAAGCAGCACCAAAGTCAGGATCAAACCTGGGTCTCTAGTGCTGGAAGGCAGCAGCTCTACCAGCTGCGCCACTGTGCCGTAGGCAATTCTGATGAAACATATCCAAAGTCAGCACAGAATCTACTTGACCTGCTGAGTAATTCCAGCATTTCATTATTTCATTTTAGTCAGCAGGAAATTGGAAAGGACTGAAAAAATTGCAAGTAGGTCGTCAGAAAGGGACAGAGGGGTGGGGAAGGAATTGCTCATATATTTCTGTTCCTGGATGTGATTGCTCATAAAAAGGAGAAAGCGTATCCCGACCTGCCAATAAAATGCAGCACATTGAAGGAGAGATGCGTCAAGGCATTATATTAAAAATAGACCAGAGAATTATTCGTGTAAGTGGGTCAAATGCAAAGAATTTGTTTCTCAGTAGGAAATTCATATGTATAAAAATCATGAGAGAATACATCGGGTAGACGCTCAAGAGTCTCTCACGCAGAGAAGGGGGAAATCAAAAACCATTGGACATAGGTTTAACATGAGGTTTCAAGTTTTAAATGGTAAAGCTTCAATAGGAACGTTTTAAAAGAGGAACCCGAGGGGTAACATTGTCACACAGAGTGGTGGATATATGGAACGAGCTGCCAGAGGAGATAGTTGAGGCAGGTGCCATCACAATGTTTAAAAAACATTCAGACTGGTACATGGATAGGACAAGTTTGTAGGGATATGGGCCAAACGCGGGCAGGTGGAACTAGTGTAGATTGGCTTGTGTGGGCAAGTTGGGCCGAGAGCCTGTTTCCACGTTGTATGAGTCGGAAAAGAAAAATACCTGCTGCACAATGAAGAATTACCCAGGAGAATGTCATTGAGGTTTGAAGCATAATTTTACAAGTAGCATGTTTAAAGGTTGGTTCTCAAATGTTAAAAGTAGGGTTGATATTCTGGTTTCCATCGTAAGAGATGCAATAATATTGGAGGCTGAGGAATGATACATCAGATCTTCTGACTCATGTCTGGGCACTTCAATACCTGAACCACCTCCCCATCGAACCCGGTCACCTAGCAGCAGAGGATTTATAAAAAATGTTTAAAAAATGACAGTGTGAAAATTAGTCTCTGAAGGACACTAAATGGTTAATGCTGGAAGCTGTTAGTATTCACGGGTGAAGCTTTACCCCATGCATTTTTAAGCTTTGAACCACCTAGGGTAACAGTGTGCTCTATTAAGTTATATCTCCCCATCATGTCTGCGGCTCACAATTTCATACACAATGCTGGAAAAACAAATAATAGTCGAACAGCCAGGGATAATATCTAGGTAAATTGGAGGTTCCACTGTCCCTCCCTATTCTTAAATCACTGAGCATCAGAACAATAGTGATAGATGCAAAGAATAATAATGACAAGAAAGTTTTAATTTGATTAGAACAAGAGCATTTTATACAAACCTTTGAAGAATTAACAAGCTGCCCAAAATGAGATTCATTAATTTCAATTGTTCCTTCTCCTTTCCCAGAGTAAGAAGTCAAATGGCAATGCAAGAATATCGTCAAAAAGGGCACCTACGTCATTAGATACAGACATCAACGTTTATAATTAGGTTTCATGCATTAAATGAAAATGCAGCAGTTTCCTGAAGCTCGAATGGAGTGGACCCCTTCCCATACTGATCTCTCTCTCCTGGGCCTCCTTTACTGTCAGAGTGAGACCACATGCATTTTGGAGGAACAACATCTCATTTTCCTTGGGCAGAATATTGATTTCTCTAACATTAAGTAACGCGTGCATTCCATCTCCCCTTCCCTCACCCACCTTGGTCCGCATGCTAATTTCACCGTCTGTATTCCTTTGTTACCACCTCACCCCAGCCAACAATGGACCATTGTGGGCTCCACCTTTCCGGATTCATCAATGCAAACGCTGCTTTGTTCTGTCCCTTCTCATACATCCAATTTCCCTCACTCCGACTCTGACCCGAAATGTCACCTGTTCCTTTTGACCGGAGATGCTGCCTGACCCACTTAGTTACTCCAGCATTTTGTGTCTATCTCTGGAGAGGGACAACGTGTTATAACTGCGATTGATAGAAAGCAGTATACAGTCAACATCCAGCAGAGCCCAAACTCTCCTCCATGCCACATAATCTACACTTCACGCTGCCTCGGCAAGGCCAGCAGCATAATCAAGGACCAGTCTCACCCCGGACAAGAAGTTTGAAAATGCATACCCCTGGATGCAGGGACAGTTTCTTCCCAGCTGTTATCAGGCAACTGAACCATCCTCTCACCAGCTAGCGAGTAATCCTGAGCTTCCATCTACCTCATTGGAGACCATCAAACTATCTTTAATCGGTCTTTATTGGGCTTTATCTTGCACCAAACACTATACCCTTTATCCTGTATCGGTACACTGCGGACAACTTCATTATAATGTGAGGTACACAAAAAAAGCTGGAGAAACTCAGCGGGTGCAGCAGCATCTATGGAGCGAAGGAAAAAGGCAACGTTTCGGGCCGAAACCCTTCTTCAGACATTATAATGTGTATCTGTACACTGTGGACGGCTTGATTATGACCATGTGTAATCTTTTTGCTGACTGGATAGCACACAACAGAAAGCTTTTCATTGTATGTTAGAACATGTGACAATAAACTAAACTAATAGTGATATTCGTTCTTCACCAACTCATGTTCTTTCATTCCACAGCAAATTCTGATCTCATTCACTTCCCCATCTCTAACCCATCGGAGTTCATGAGCATAGAATAACTGGGAGAACAGTAATGTAAACAATGATATCCAAAAGATAATTCAGTGACAAACGCAAGTCTCACTATAATGATTTAGCAACATATGGTCATGCTGATGAAAGAAACACTAACTAGAAGAAGAAAACACAAAATACTTACATTTTCAGTTACAAAGGAGATTAGTCATTCTAATGTCTGCAGTCAATCAAGCGTTAAAATATAAAAGGTTGTTTGTTGCACTGTTGAAAATATGGCCGTAAATTTGCACATAGCCTTTTCCTAATAAAATAACTGGCGAGGTTTGTGATTTCCGTACCAGAGAAACTCGCCAGCTCTTAAAATTATTTCCAGGGAGATTACATCAATCGTAAAATGGGAGATGTGGCCTCACTTCAGCAAAGTGTCCAATAGTCAGCATTGCCAATGGTGTAACATTCTCTCTATCATTCAAGGGTCCTTTTTATTATCACATGCACCAAGGTACAGTAATTTTTCTTTACATATAGATCAGTAATGTTATTGCCATACACAAGTACAATCCCCGAGTAAGTTCCAAATGCATAGAAACAGCCCAGAGTCCATATGCAAGAGTTGCCAGGTTTTCGCACCATTTCTAGTCCCAGCTGCAGATGGCCATAAAGGGCCACTGCAACCATCGCCTCCAACCAGATTGGCAGCAAACCGTCATCCCACTCTCTCATCTGGCCAAATTCAGCCTTCGTGCCCTAGGGGGCATCTCCTGCTTTGAGGTCACAGAAGGCAAGACCCCCACTGGTTCTCTTTACTGGCCCTTTGTCCCGCACCCACCACTGTCGCCGACTCTCTCCACCTTCCGGTTCCCGATCTTCGAAGGCGAGCAAGAGATGAGCCTTGGACAAGGCTCCCACTCCAGGTGGGTCCCCGGTTCCATGGCGGGTGAGCCAGGCCTGATGCCCAGGTATGCCAAGCTCTCAGTGCTGCTATGAGAGTGACAAGGTCTCAGAAGTGGAACCCAAACCCAGAACTGACTGAGAAGTAGCAATATCTTAATAAGCCAAGTCTTGCATTTCCTCGCTGCGTATTCGAATGGGCTTCAACTCCAAAGCTTCATATTAAGTGTCACAAATAATGAAACACCAGCCACAAAAATCATTCACAATGTCATAGGGATTTATGCTACGGCTGTTTTGTAGTAGAGAGACTGGCGTTGGAAGCAGAGATGAACAAACCAAGTCCAATTTAAACAAAAGAGTAAAATGAACGGGTTAAACACCCCTCAGTCTTTAGTTTAATTTTAGATTAGAGATACAGTGCGGAAACAAGCCCTTCGAGTCTGTGCCGACCAACGATCCCCATACACTAGCACTATCCTACACAGTAGGTGCAATTTACAATTTTCACCTTAGCCAAAATAACCTACAATCCTTGGAGGGCACATCGTTGGAGTGTGGGAGGAAACCACAGCACCTAAAAAAAAAATCCACGCAGTCACAGGGAGAACGTACAAACTTCATACAGACGTCACTCGTTGTCAGGATCAAACCCAGGACTCTGGTAGTGAAAGGCAGCACTCTACCTCAGTCAATTATTAACGAGCAGTCACAATACCAAATAGTCTGCAGATAACCATTTTACCCACAATTGCTTGCATCACACAATCTTCCAGTGTTGTGGTATATTAGATAAACTGGTATTTAGGTCAGGAGTTAATAAATAAAGCAAGAGTAATTTGCATCGAACAGATAGTGAGTGCACTGTTAAAATCTATCTTCTAAAATAACTGCTTGTTCTACAGGCTAGGCTTGAGAATGCCAACCATTGATCATTGAGGCACTTGGTGTTGAAATATGTTAGATTGACGGCAGAAAATAAGTGAATGAATGAAGCAACATGTCTAAACACTACGTAATATTCGAGTGAGCATATGGTCATGGGACAATAACTCACCAAGATGAAGAGAATATTAGCTGGTAGAAAATAGTGTTTTAAATCTAATGACACATCAAAAATTTCCAGCTACTTTACAATCGTAGTTGATGCCAATGTTGTTACACACAATCCATTGTTACACCACAAAATAACTTCAGAAGTAATTGGGTACTGGATACAAGACAGTCAAAGCAAGAGGAGTCCAATTATTTCCACACACTTGATAACTGAAACTTACAATAAAAAGGGTCTTGTGGTAAATATTAACCATTTCATACCTACATTTCATAACAGAACCAAAGTTTGAATGGTCACTATATCCGAATGAACTGCACAGGCAAAATAACCCAAAATGTACCAGCCATTAAAGGTCAGCTCAGGGGTCAGACTCGAGGGCCCGAGCTATGGGGAGAGGTTGAGCAGGCTAGAATTGTATTCCTTGGAGGTTAAGGGGTGATCTTACAGAGGTGTTCAAAAACATGAGAGAAATGGATTGGGTAAATGCTCAGTCTTCTGTCCAGAGTTAAGAAACATTTACACAGGTATATGGATAGGTTGGGTTTAGAGGGATATGGGCCACATGCAGGCAGGTGGGACTAGTGCAGATGGGGCATGTTGGTCAGCGTGGGCAAGTTGGGCCAAAGGGCCTTTTTCCACACTGTACGACTATGAGATCCTGACAGTTTATGGCAATTAAAGATTGTATTTTAAAGGCATCAATTGTTGCTCAGAGGTTCATGGATGTTCAGCAGAATCAAAAGGCTGTGGTTTAAATCATACACACCAGGGAGATAAGTGCAGCCGTCAAGTCGAATAACCCAGGGCACTATTGAAGACATGACTCGGACCACTCAGAGGATGGTGGGTATGCTAAATGAGCTGCCAGAGGACATTTTGGAGGCAGGTCCTGACCTCCCATCTACCTCATTGGAGACGCTCAGATTATCTTTAAATCGGGCACCAAATGTTTTTTTCCTGTATCCGTTCACTGTGAACAGCGTGATTGTAATCATTTATAGTCATTCTGCTGACTGGATAGCACAGCAAAAATAAAACTTTTGTCGGTGAAACCATGCGACAATAATAAACTAAACTATATGCAACCTAATGGGACTAGATAGGGTTATCTTGGTCAGCATGGATGGGTTAGCCTCAAGGGACTCTTTTTGTGCTATCTGACTCTATGACCCACTGTCATTTATTTAGTCAGGCAGTAAATGCCCATTACTCTTCTAGGTGGTTGCTCAGGTTCAATAGCATTAACCCTAGAAGGCACCCCCCTGTCCAACAGTAATCCCTCACTTATTCCACAATGCCCAGGGTAGGGAAGCTAGGGTCATAGTTTAAGGTGAGAGGACAAAGGGCAATTTTGTTTATTTTAGACTTTGGAGGTACATATATAGAGATACAGCAGGAAAACAGACCCTTCGGCCCACCGAGTCCATGCCAACCAGCAATTCCAGTCACTAGCACTTTCCTATAGACTAGGGACAATTTACAATGTTACCAAAGCCAATTAACCTACAAACCTGTGCGACTTTGGACTGTGGGAAGAAACCAGAACAACCAGCCAAATCCCATGTGGTCACTCCGTACAGTTTAGCACCTGTAGTCAAGGTTGAACCCGGATCTCTGGTGCTGTAAGGTGACAATTATACCGCCACACTACCATGCCGCATTAGTTTAGGTTTTTTTGTATTGTCGCATATACTGAGGTACAGTGATAAACTTTTCTTGCTGTGTGCTATCCATAATGAAAGACAATTGTGGAAGGAGCTGCCAGAGGAAATAATAGTCGTTGGTACAATTTCATCCTTTTAAAAAACACTTGGACAGGTACATGGATAGTAAAGATGACACACAAGCAAGCAGGACTAGCTGGGTTATGCAACTCGGTAAGCATGGATAAGTTGGGCAGAAGGGTCCATTTCCATGCTGTATGGCTCTATGGTCACTATGGAATTTTGCTGTGCACAAATAGACTACTATTTTCTCTGCAATACAACTCCAGCGTTAAAACAATGCTTTAAATGCAGTGGTCCACTGAAATGAGCATCCCAGAGAAATTGATATCTTACTTTTGCAAACGAATGCATCTGAAGTCAGACAAAATGTATAAACAAAGAACGGCAGCTGCTGGTTTATGCTAAAGATTGACAGAGTAACTCAGCGGGTCAAGCAGCGTCTCTGGAGAAGGGTCCCCAACCGAAACACCACCCATCCTTTTACTCCAGAGATTGGGGCGACATAATGGCGCAGTGGTGACCACTGGTGGGCACCGACTCGGTGGGCCGAAGGGCCTGTTTCTGCGCTGTATCTCTAAACTAAATTAGGAAATGGATATCTACCTAATGCAAACTAATGTATCTGAAGTCTAGTCAGGGCATGGTCCTCATGGGGGTAAATGGGATAAGTGTTAATGGGTGAAAGGTTAGCATGGACGTGGTGGGCCGAACGACCTGAATCTGTGCTGCCCAGCTTAAGTCTATCCCAAGATTGCCATGTGGCCCAATGTACCTTAGTGCCGACGAAATGTGTAGGAAGGAAGTCCTAATGTGAAGGAAGAAGGGTCTCCCTTATCCCTAACTCTGAAGAAGGGTCTCGACCCGAAATGTTACCCATTCCTTCTCTCCAGAGATTTAGTGTCTATCTTACCTTGGTGCCAAGATGGATCTGAATGTCCATCTCCTGCTTCCTTTTCTCCAGCAGGCTGAGCAGGTACTCCTGGAAGACCCCGACCTTGGTGAAGAAGTGCTCGTTGTGCCAGCATCCCTCCACATTGTCGAAGTCCACGCCGAGCCCGAGGAGGAAGCGGACGCTGCGGGAGTCCAGGGCGATCTGCTGCGGTCTGGCGAGCAGCGCCGTGCGGCAACGCTCCTCCAACAGCACCAGGCGCTGCACCTTGCCCGAGCGAGCGGCTATCAGCGCCGCCGTCAAGCCCACCGGACCCGAGCCCACCACCAGCACCTTGGCCCGAGCTCGCCACTGCCGGTAACCATCCACGCTCACTTTCAGAACCACATAGATCAACACCGCCACCAAGGTACTCAAGGCAGTGTCGTACGCCAGCGTCTCGTACTTTTCCATCGCTCGCACCGCTGCATTTAAACCAGGTCAGAAATAATTCAGCTGCAAACGTGCAGAAAAACCCCTCTCAATTGCTGCCTCTGCCATTATTTGCCCTCGGCAACCTACAAGCAAGAATGTTCCTTAACCAGAAAAGACCCATTGCAACCTCATAGTCTGTTTTATATACTCTCTCCACTTAAATCTAAATACTAACCCTCTCCCTCCTTCTCTGCCTACTGCACTCTCTATCTATTGCATTCTCCAACCCCCTTTATATACTCTCTCCACTTGAATCCTACTCTCCCTCCCCGTCTCTCCCGTGAGCACTCCCTATCTATGTACAGTATTGCATTCTCCCAATCCCCCACCGAGCACTTCACATAACTCGCTCAATCGACACATCAACTCCGCACAGCCAAGGTGCAGACGGCGACTGACGCATGTTCTGAACAAACTTTCAATGGGGGGAGATTAAAAAAAAACCTCCCGTGCATTCAGGAGAGAAAAAAAAAAACCCAAGCCTCAGAACAAAACACACAGAGACTTGCAATGTAAAACAATCAATTGGTAGGATTGAACAACCCTGCAAATCTACGCCTTTCCACGTCAGGAAATCCAAAGATCTCGGGAAACCGTATCAGAACCAGCCAGGAATGTCAATAACAACACTGCCTCTCTCCCTCTCTCTGCTTTCCCCCTGTTTGTCGCAAGACGATGTTGCCACACATATTAGAGTCATTAACATTGCGTGTGTGTGTGTTTTTCAAACCTCGTTCTTACTGAATTACTTTCCTGCTCTCCAGTTATTCTGGACTCATTCCTAGAGGGTTGAGCTGAATGAATGATTCGGTCCGAACGGAGACCCGGCGAACCCCCACGCCAAGGTCTTCAATCGCGTCACATCTCTCCCCCAGATATATATTTTTTACACATTCTCAGTCCAGCTCGACCAGTTCGCCCGGAAAAGCGACGAGGATTCCGGCGGGGTTGTTTATAAAGCCAACGAGAGTTAAACACAAATTATCGTCCGGCCGGTTTCATCCGAAATGCGTCAGGTTTTACAAGCCAGAGTCAAACTTCCTGCTCTCGAAACCTCTTGCGGCAATCCGCTGTCCTGTGAATGTTGTCGGTGTATACTTCATAACGCCAGACGCGGAGCCTCATAGGGAGTGTGTGCGTATATATGTGTGTGTATAAAATATATAGCTACTGTAATGTCAAAGACTAGAGGGCATACATAGCTTTAAGGTGAGAGAGGCAAAGTTTAAGGAGATGTGTGGGGCAGGTTTTTTTTACCAGAGGTTGGTGGGTGCCTGGAACATGCCGGTGGTGGTGGAACCGGATATTAGAGTGGAGTTTAAGGGGCTTTCAGATAAGCAGGGAATGGAAGGATATGGATCACATGCAGGCAGACTCGATGAATTCAACTTGTAATTATGTACAGCACAGACATTGTGGGCTGAAAGGCCTGTTGTACTATTCTATGTTCTGCCAAACAGTACAGGTGATGTCTATGTTACAGTCCTTTCAGGGTAATAGATATTATCCCTTACTGAATTATTAAACCATTCAAGTAAAATTTGATCAGGAATAGATTTGATCATGTAGAATGTATGCGGGTAGCGTAAAAAAACAAAAGACAATTTTTCTTTGAACTGCAAGAGATAATGTAGTTTTGCATTACAGAAAATCGCAATGGGGGCGTTTTCTAAGAATGCAACTGTAGATCATGTGCAGACAATGAGATTATTTTGGCATCATGTTTAGACAGACATTGTGGGCTGAAGGGCCTGTTCCTGTGCTGCACTGTACTATGTTCTAAATAGGAATGGTGGTTTTGCATTAGGTTTCGACAGTGGGAATGTGATAGGAGAGAAAACCAGAGTTAGAGATGGAGTATCAAAAGATAATGATGAACAGATAGCACTGAACAGGCCCTTCGGCCCACTATGTCTGTGCAAACCATGATGTAAATTGAAACTGCAAAGTGGTGCAGACGTAGAGTTGCTGCCTTACCGTGCCAGAGACCCGGGTTCAATCCTGACTACAGGTGCTGTCTGTACAGAGTTTGTATGTTCTCCCCATGACCGTGTGGATTTTCTCCAGGTGCTCCGGTTTCCTCCCACATTCCAAAGACGTGCAGGTTTGTAGATGAATTGGCTTCTGTAAATTGCCCCTGAGGTGCAGGATGTAACTAGTGTATGGGTGATCGCTAGAAATGGTGTTAGATTTACACGAAGAACGATTTAGAAGAAAGAGTTTGGCAATTGTATCGATTTTGGTGTTGAATGCCAACTTCCCCCCCTCCCCCCAATGTCGGGGGGGGGGGGGGGGGGGGGGGGTGGTGGTGGAAAGAACTGAAGGCAAGATAAGACAAAGGAAGGATTCCAAGAGGAGGAGGAATGTTGGAGACAGGAGAAGAGGTCACTACTGGGTGGTGAGAACTCCTTCCCATAGAAAAAGGCATGGGTGGAGGGGACGGAAGCAAAGCTCTACTTCATGGTGAACCCTGAACTCGTTGAGGTGGGGGCGGGGATGTACAAAGATAAGTCATTTCGCATAAAATGGAGGTACAGGGAAGCACCGAGGAAACACACATGGCTGTGTTAGCGAGTCCGAGTAACATGTTTGTAGCACCAGAGGCACCTATTGTTGTTGGTATATATCAAATATTAATATAAACAAGTTGCACAGTGGTGCAGCGGTAGAGTTGTTGACTTGCAGCGCCAGAGACCTCGGTTTGATCCTGACTCTGGATGTTGTCTGTATGGAGGTTGTACGTTCCCCATGAACTGCGTGGGTTTTGTCACGTTGCTTCGGTTTCTTCCTATACTCCAAAGCCATACAGGTTTGTGGGCTAATTAGCTTGGTAAAAATGTAAATTGTCCGTAGTGTGTGTAGGATAGTGTTATTGTGCGGGGATCGCTGATTGGTGTGGACTCGGTGGGCTGTATCTCTCTAAACTAAACTAATTATTTAGTGCCTTATCCGTCCTCCCTGTGATCTGTTTTTATGTCAGCTTCTAGTATTTTAACTTTATTTTATGTATCCAGTCGTTCTTGCCACACCCTTCATCACACTAACAGATTGGCAAGTCAAAACCTGAATTTTAGCATTATATTGTGAAAGCTACAATTATAACGAGGCAAGATTGTAACAGCTCAAAATGATGAGATAAACACCATGACTGTCATTTACAGTAGCTCAGGTAGACCTGAACGTAGTCGGCAACTTGGGGACACCTGCCATTCATGTCACTCCCATCACCCAGCCTCAAAACGGCTGATGTCGAGGAAGAGCTTCCTTCACACAGTCCAGCCAGTTTCACGGCCTCCTCAAACAAATAAACGCAGTGAAAACCACCATCACATGAAGATGCCATTCCCAGCTAATGAACAGCTACCACCTGGTCGCAGGTGTGAGTGGAAGACCTGGAAATCCCTCAATAGGCTTTGTACAGAGATGTGCCGATGCAAGACCAATACGAGCAAATGGGGCCATGCAGATGTGGCAGACACAGAATGTGAATGTGGAACATCTGTACAATCCATGAATGAATGAACGAATGAATAAATTTAGAAACATAGAAAATAGGTGCAAGAGTAGGCCATTCGGCCCTTCGAGCCTGTACCACCATTCAATATGATCATGGCTGATTATCCAACGCAGTATCCTGTACCTGCCTTCTCTCCATACCCCCTGATCCCTTGAGCCACAAGGGACACATGTAACTCCCTCTTAAATATAGCTAAAATTTACAGAAGCTAATTAACCTATAAACCTGCACGTCTTTAGAGTGCGGGAAGAACCCATAGCGCCCAGAGAAAGCCCACGCGGTCACAGGGTGTCCTACAGACAGCACCTGTAGTCAGGATCGGACCCGGATCTCTGGCGCTGTAAGCCAGCAACTCTACCCCTGCGCCACTGTGCCGCTCTAAAAATGATGTACAGTTTCATAGGTAAGCTTGTTATTTGCCGAAGGTTCACCTGATAAATAAATAGTTAGTTGGCCCATATGGGGATTGAACCCACGACCTTGGCATTATTAGCACCACAGAGTGGTGAGCTACTGAGCTAACCTACTGAGCTAACCGGCCTTTTATTTATTAGCCAAGTATTCACATACAAGGATTTTGCCTTGGTGCTCCGCCCACAAGTGACAACATGACATACAGTAACAGTTAAGAATGATACATAAAACATTAATAATAAAACATTATTGATTAAACATGTGAATTAAATATAATACCAGAGCCACATCTACTAAGATGCCCATTTCTTGGTGAACAATGCTGCCTGGCAGATCTAGCAGTGGCAAACGAGAAGGCTGTCCACTGTGCAAGAGCCTGGCCGAGCATTTGAAACATAGATGATGGACACGAATGAAGAAGACTGTAGCTTAATTGGTAACTCACTTGTCCCTCAGGTCTACAGTAGAGATCTGCTTAGGTGTAATGTTTTTTTTTAATATTTATTTTTATTAGAAGCAATTGTACAAAGAGAGAATGATCGACATAACAGTTATACAATTTTCGTATTGCTTCAGTTTTAACATGTTGTGAACTAATAACCAGATCGGAAAAAAAGAAAGAAGAAAAAAAAAGAAAAGAGAAAGAAAAAGAAAAAATGTCAAGAAAAACACGAAAAAGAAAAAAGGAAAACCCCAGACCAACGAAGGAGTGACAGAAGCGGAGATATATCCCACTACCCTTCCATACGCTCGCTCACCCGACCCTAGCGTCGGTTTTGAGTTTGTGTTCAACCATTATGTTGTTGAAGAAATTCAATAAAAGGAGACCATATTTTTGAAAATTGGTCAGGTTTGTCAGTCAAGCCAAGTCTTATTTTTTCTAGATGTAGTGTCTCGGTCATTTCTGTGATCCACATCTTCAATGTGGGGACTGTTATCTTTTTCCAGAATTTAAGTATTAGTCTTTTCACAGCCATTAAACCATAGTCAAGGAAGCGTCTTTGAAATATCGTTAGATTAGGGCAGCCCTCTGTCATTCCTTATATTATTAGTTTTGGATCTGGTTCCAATTGAATTTTAAATGTTTTGCTCAGGTGTAATGTTAAACCAACCTTTGGCCTTGGCTAATCTGAACACAAACCCATTCCAAGCTCATAAATTTTGCCATTCCAGTCCAGTCCAAATATGCTGATAATTTGTACAACAAAGATTGATCAAGGTCAGAGACCACATGCCAACCACACTTCACCTAGGTAAAATGGTGCCAAAGGTAAAAAAAAAAAAGGTATTGGGACAGAAGGACAAATATAAATAATATTTAAATTAAATTACACATAAAATTCTGGAAGTCAGCAAAAAGAAACAAAAACTGAACAAAACAAAACAAAAACAAGACATTAGTGAAAAAATATAATTAGACAAAAAACCAAGTCCATGGTAGTGTCTAGTTTTAGTTTAGTTTAGAAACACAGAGTGGAAACAGGCTCTTCGGACCACCTAGTCTGCCCGACCAGTGATCACCCGTAAATCAGTTCTATCTTACACACTGGGGACAATTAACCTACAAACCTGCAAGTCATTGGAATATGGGAGGAAACCAGAGCACCCAGAGAAAACCCACGCGGTGAAAGGGAGAACGTACAAACTCCATACAGACAGCACCTATCGTCAGGATCAACCAGGATCTTTGGCGCTGTAAGGCAGCAACTCTACCGCTGCACCAGTGTGCCGCCCAAGTGCAAGATGTGGTCCTTCGTATTCTCTTGTTGAGTCGGATCTAGGTTGTGCAGGTTGAATCAAGAACTTGATAGTACAGGTAGTAAGAAAGTAGCTGATCCTGAACCTGGTGGTGTGGAACCTGAGGCTTCTGTACCTTCTGCCTAATGGTAGCAGTGAGAAGAGGACATGATGATCTTGATGATAGATGACACATTCTTCAGCACATTAATAAAATGAAGATTTTGAAGAGACCTCATGACAAATTAAGATTTGAAAGGAAAATACTGTCCACTGTTCCAATTGAGTCAAGAGTGTTTAATTTTCATATGCACTGAGTCTGAAACAATGAAACTCTTGCTTGCTGCTGCTTCACAGGAACATTATTGCAGCAACACAAAAAAATCATGTACAATTAATTATGAGTATTCCTGATAAACCTAACCTTTTTAGTGTAAACGAAACTAAATAATTCAACTCCATTAAAGATAAAAGTATTTTATTTACCCATTACATATCTTTCTATGCAAGATAATGGTTTCAGCTCCCATACTAACCCAGATATCGTCAGCTTCACCTCAGGCACTGATTGATCGAGGGATAATCAGTGCCTGGATAAATATGGATAAATGTGAGGTTATCCACTTTGAATGTGGATAAATGTGAGGTTATCCACTTTGGTGGCAAGAACAGGATGGTTGCGGATTAGGAAAAGGAGAGGTGCAACGAGATCCTGGGTGTGTTTGCACATCAGTCACTGAAAATAAGTGTGTAGGTACAGCAGACAGTGAAGAAAGCTCATGCCATGTTGGCCTTCATTGCAAGAGGATTTGAGTTTAGGAGCAAGGAGATCCTACTGCAGTTGTACAGGGCCCGGGGATACCGCACCTGGAGTATTGTGTGCAATTTAGTTTTCCAAATTTGAGGAAGACATTATTGTAATTGAGGGAGTGCAACGTAGGTTCACCAGGTTAATTCCCGGGATGGCAGGACTGACATATGATGAAATAATCGGTCGACTGGGCATGTATTCACTAGAATCTAGAAGGATGAGTGGTTATCTTATAGAGACATAGAAAATTCTTAAATAATTGCACAGGCTAGATGCAGGAAAAATGTTCCCAATGTTGGGGGAATCCAGAACTAGTGGTCACTGTTCAGAATAAGGTGAAGGCCATTTAGGACTGAGGTGAAGGAAAACTTTTTCACCCAAAGAGTTGTGAATCAGTGGAATTCTCTGCCACAGAAGGCAGTGGAGGCCAATTCACTGGATGTTTTCAAGAGAGAGTTAGATTTAGCTCTTAGGGCTAAAGGGATCAAGGGATATGGGGGGAAAAGCTGGAATGGGGTACTGATTTTAGATGATCAGCCATGCTCCTATTGAATGGCAGTGCTGGCTCGAAGGGCTGAACTGCCTACTCTTGCACCCATTTTTCTATGTTCCATGTTTTCTTTGGAACTCATCAATTTTTCATATCCCCACATCTTGCATTATATAAGACAACTCAACCTACTGCAAAGCTCTTGTTTCTTGTGCATATTTCATTTTTTGAGGGAGAGGAGATGCTTCAGTTTGACCTTAGTCAGGGATTCCACGTTCAGGGAAAAGGAAGAGTTGAAAACAAAAAGGAGTCAATGAGCTGGAGTAAATCCATGCACACCTTACGCTGCCTTGGCAAGGCTACCATCATAATCAAGGACTACTCTCACCCATCAGACAAGAGGTACAGAAGTGTGAAAAAGCACTCCAGATACAGGGACAGTTTCTTCCCAGCTGTATTCGGGCAACTGAACCATCCAACAAGAGAGCAGTCCTGAGCTACCATCTACCTCGGACTATCTTTAATCTGACTTTACTGGACTTTATCTTGCACTAAACATTATTTCCTTTATCATGTATCAATAATCTGTGGATGGCTCGATTGTAATCATGTATAGTCCATTCGCTGACTGGTTAGCATGCAAAAAAAAAACTTTCACTGTACCTCAGCACACGTGAGAATAAACTGAACTCAACTACAATAAACTAAATGAATCAGCAGATCAGGCAGCTTCTCTGGAGAACACAAATTGGTGACATTTCAGGTTGAGACCTGTAAGGTCACCAATCCATATTCTCCAGAGATGCTGCCTGACCTGCTAGGTTACTCCAGCATTCTTTGTCCTTTTCATTAACCAGCATCTGCAGTTCCTTGGATAGATCCAAAATGCTGGAGTAACTCAGCGGGTCAGGCAGCATCTTTGGAGAAAAGGAATAGGAGACTTTGTGGGCCGAGTGCCTTCATCAGACTCCTTAAGCAGTACCTTATTTTTGTATCTATAGTTGAAAACAAGTTGGAGGCATTATATCCACCACAGAGCCATGATGAAAATGTCAAATGAACAATCTATGTTGGGCCATTGTTAATATGCCCCAGAGCCTAGGGGGAAAAGCATCACTGGCAACCAGATTGATGCCACAAATCAGTTGAGGTTCATAAGTTCAGAAGTGATAGGAGCAGAATTAAACCATTCAGCCCATTAAATCTACTCCACCATTCAATCTTGGCTGATCGAGTTCTCCCTCTCAACCCCAGTCTCCTGCCTTCTCCCCATATCCCATCAGGTTTACAGTTGGTGCTTCTATTATAATGTAAGGAAAGCAAGCACATAGTCAGCAAACAGAAAGCTCCAAGAGGAACATTGTGATTAAAAGCAAGGTAATCAGAACTGGAACGAGGCATCTGACAAGCAGCTCTGACTACGTCTTAGTTGCTCGATCTGTGAAGGCTGTGAAATTTCTGTGGGGATTTGATGTAATTACTAATTTAGGCTTTGCCGTGCATGAATAGGACTACGTCAAAGCTGCACACCAGTCCCACTGAAGAAATAATTAACCACACAGACCATGCAGACAATTGCGTGCTTTCTTAAAGGAGCACGGACTGTAAAGAAAGCTGTTGCAAACGGCTCTTATCTTGTCAACAACAACTTGCATTTATACAGTGCCTCTGGCAGGAAGAATATACATGACGTTTTCCTGGACAGCAGGCAGTGCTCAGACACTGGCTTTTCACAATTCAATCATTTTGAAGAGGGAAATATATTGTCCAGTTTGCAGACGGCACATGTTTGTGTCCCTCGTGGATTTAGAAGTGCAGCATCTCAGAGTACGTTTAGGTTTATTATTGTCATATGTATCAAGGTACAGTGAAAAGCTGTAGAAACAAGGAACTGCAGATGCTGATTAATGCACAAAAGGACACAAAGTGCAGGAGTAACTCAGCATGTCAGACAGCATCTCTAGAACATGGATAGGTGATGGTATGTGGGAAGAAACTGCAGAGGCTGGTTTATACCGAAGATCGACACAAAATGCTGGGGCAACTCAGCGGTCAAACAGCATGTCCGGAGAAAAGGAAAAGGGCAGACAGAAGAAGAGTTCCGACTCATAAAGTGTCCTGTTCCTTTTCTCCAGATATGCTGCCGGTCCCACTTTGTGTCTATATTGTGGATAGGTGTCGTTTAGGGCGAGACCCTTCTTTAGACTACATGTAATGCCCCTGTCCCACTTAGGAAACCTGAACGGAAACCTCTAGAGACTTTGCGCCCCACCCAAGGTTTCCGTGCGGTTCCCGGAGGTTGCAGGTGGTTGTCGGAGGTTGCAGGTAGTGGAAGCAGGTAGGGAGACTGACAAAATCCTCCAGGAACCACACAGAGACCTTGGGTGGGGTGCAAAGTCTCCAGAGGTTTCCGTTCAGGTTTCCTAAGTGGGACAGGGGCTTTACTTTGAAATAGAAACATATAAATATAGGTGCAGGAGTAGGCCATTCTGCCCTTTGAGCCAGCACCACCATTCAATATGATCATGGCTGATCATCTAAAATCAGTACCCTGTTCCTGCTGTTCCCCATATCCCTTGATTCCTTTAGCCCAAAGAGCTAAAACCAACTCTCTCTTGAAACATCCAGTGAATTGGCCTCCACTGCATTCTGTGGCAGAGAATTCCACACATTCACAACTCTCTGGGCAAATATGTTTTTCCTTATCTCAATCCTAAATGGCCTACCCCTTATTCTTAAACTGTGACCCCATGGTTCTGGGCTCATCCAATATCGGAAACATTTTTCCTGTATCCAGCATGTCCAATCATTTAAGAATTTTATTTGTTTCTATAAGATCCCCACTCATCTTTCCAAATTCCACTGAATACAAGCCCAGTCGACCCATTCTTTCATCATATGTCAGTCCCGCCATCCTGGGAATTAACCTGGTGAACCTATGTTGCACTCCCTCAATAACAATAATGTCCTTCCTCAAAATAGGAGACCAAAATTGCACACAATACTCCAGGTGCGGTATCACCAGGGCCCATACAACTGCATTAGGACCTCCTTGCTCCTAAAGTCAAATCCTCTCGCAATGAAGGCCAACATGCCATTAGCTTTCTTCACTGCCTGCTGTACCTGCATGCTTGCTTTCAGTGACTGGTGTACAAGTACACCCAGGACTCGTTGCACCTCCCCTTTTCCTAATCTGACACCATTCGGATAATAATCTGCCTTCCTGTTCTTGCCATCAAAGTGGATAACCTCACATTTATCATATGGCATGCATCTGCCCACTCGCCCAACCTATCCAAGTCACCCTGCAGCCTCATAGCATCCTCACGTAGCTCCCACTACCACCCAGCTTTGTTTCATCCGCAAACTTGGAGATGTTATATGTCACATTTAATTCCCTCACTTAATCGTTGATATATATTGTAAATAACTGGGGTCCTAGCACCGAGCCTTGCGGCATCCCACTAGTCACTGCCTGCCATTCTGAAAAGGACCTGTTATTTCCTACTCTTTGCTTCCAGTCTGCCATCTAGTTCTCTATCCATGTCATGCCCACCCCCAAATACCATGTGCTCTAATTTTGCACACTAATCTCTTACGTGGGACCTTGTCAAAGGCCTTTTGAAAGTTCAGATACACCACATCCACTGGTTCAGCCTTATCCATTCCACTTGTTACATCCTCAAAAAATTCCAGAAGGTTAGTCAAGCATGATCTCCCCTTCATAAATCCATGCTGACTTTGACCGATCCTGTCACTGTTTTCCAAATGCACTGCTCTAACATCTTTAACAAACGACTCAAGCATCTTCCCCACAACCAATGTAAGGCTAACTGGTCTATAATTTCCTGTCTCTTAAAAAGTGGGGTTACATTGGCTACCCTCCAGTCCACGGGAACTGACCCAGAGTCGAGAGAACATTGGAAAATGATCACAAATGCATCCACGATTTCCAGGGCCACCTCGTTGAGTACTCTGGGATACAAACAATCAGGCCCTGGGGATGTATCTGCCTTCAGTCCCAACAGTTTACCTAAAACTATTTCCTGACTAATGAGGATTCCCTTCAGTTCCTCCTTCCCACTAGATCCTCGGTCCCCTAGTATTTCTGGGAGATTGTCCGTGTCTTCTTTAGTGAAAACAGAACCAAACTACTCGTTTAACTGTTCTGCCATTTCCTTTTCCCATTATAAATTCACCTGTCTCTAATTATAAGGCACCTACATTTGTCTTCAAATTTTATAATGTGCATGTCCCTTCAATACCAAAGCTTCATTTACCCGCTTGTAAATAATGCACTCAGACTGAAGAAAGGTCTTGACCGAAACTTCACCTACCCGTGTTCTCCAGAGATGCTGCCTGACTCGCTGAGTTACTCCAACACTTGGTATCCTATAGTGAAAAGCTTTGTTTTGCATGTTATCCAATCAAATCAGACAATACTATACATAAATACAAGCAAGACAAACTCAATTACAATATGTAGAGTATAGGGGAAGATACACAGTAGCTCTCAGCATTGTAGCACAACAGTTCCGGAGACTATTAAGAGTTTGGTGGGTGAACATGAGTGTATAATACGGCAGGGAGGTTCAGCGGTAGAGTTGCTGCCTCGCAGCACCACAGTATCTGTACGAGTTTTACAATCTCCCCTTGACCTGCATGGGTTTTCTCCGGGTGCTCCTGATTTCCTCCCACACTCCAAAGACATACAGGTTTGTAGATTAATTAGCTTGGTTAAATTGTAAATCGCCCCTGGAGTATGTAGGATTGTGTAAGTGTGCGAGGATCGCTGGTAGGCATAAACCCGATGGGCCAAAAGGTCTGTTTCCACGCTGTATCTCTAAACTAAACTATGAAATAAAATGTAAAAGTATTAATGCACTACCATGGACTTGCTTGTTGTTTCCTAATTTTCCTGTTTGGTACTAATGTCGTGTTTTTTGCAGTCATTTTATCTTTTTACTGTCTTACAGAATTTTAGGTGTTGTTTATAAATAATTTAAGTATAATTTATGTTATGTTTGTGCATCTTGAGGCACACTGGAGTTCCAAGACACTCATTGCAAAATGGTTGCCTCTAGCACGTGGTGAATGTCAGAGCTTGTGCGTTGACTGTAGGCACTGTGGTGTATCTCAGGCAGAGGGTTACATAGACGGAGATATGCTGACTAAGTTTGCAAATTACATGGAAAGTCTTGCTCTGGAGTTACACAGATATGTAGAAGCAATATATTAAACGTGTTGAAACTGGTGGCTGTGGGCAGGGATTGGGATTAATTTAACAAGTTGACAAGGAAGGGTAGTAATGGCATTCAGGAAATGAGCAATCAAATGGATGACGGTTTGTCTTCATTGAAACCTTATCTCTTGATCTTGCAAACGAAAGCAGATAACAGAGGAATGCATTTATGTTTCTGCGTTCCATCCATCTTCATGTACTAGGACATAATGCAAAACCTCATACCTCATTCAAGCTGCAGATACGAACACGTTTAATTTTCAGTATGTCATAAACATTTTTGCAGGCACATTTTGTCCCTTGCTTTGTAACTTTGTTGCCAAAGAACATAGAATATACAACAGCACAGCTCAGTACAAGAACAGGCCCTTCATCCCACCATGTATGTGCTGCACATGATGCCAACATAGTTTAGTTTAGTTTATTATTGTCACGTGTACCGAGGTACAGTGAAAAACTGCACTGTATTTATCAGCTGATAAACTATCAGGCAACTAAATCATCCTCCCACAACCAGAGAGCAGTCCTGAACTACCATCTACCTCATTGGTGACCCACAGATAATCCTTGATCAAACTTTGTTGGCTTTACCTTGCACTAGATACTATTCTCTTATCATGTATCTATACACTGTAAATGTCTTGATTCTAATAATGTATAGTCTTTCCGCTGACTGGTTAGCACGCAACAAAAGCTTTTCACTGTATCTTTGTACACGTAACAATAAACTAAACTAATTAAAGCTTTTTGTTACCTGTCATCCAGTCAGCGAAAATACAATACATGATTACAATCACGCTGTCCACAGTGTACAGATCCAGGATAAAGGGTAGAATGTTTAGCGCAAGATAAAATTCAGTAAAGTCTGATTAAGTGTACCCTTTGGTAGATGCTAGGTCAGGATCGGTCTCCAGTTTGTGAGAGGACGGTTCAGTTGCCTGATAACAACAGGAAACGAGAAACTGTCTCTGAATCTGGAGGTGTACGTTTTCAAACTTTTGTCCCTCTTGTCTGACGCAAGAGCGGAAAAGAGGGAGTGAGTGGGATGAGACTCATCCTTGATTATGCTGGTGGCCTTTCCGAGGCAACGTGAGGTGTCGATGAAGTCAATGGAATCAAGGTTGGCTTGCATGATGGTCTGGGCTGCGTCCACAACTCTCTTCAATGCCTTGCAGTCATGAAGTTGTTCCCAAACCGTGTTGTGATGCATCCCATCCTACCTGCCTACACACAGTTCGTATCCATCTAGTGCCTGTCTGGTCATTTATACCAAAATGCCTCTTCAATGTTGCTCCCATACATGTTTCTATAACCTCCCCTGCCAACATGTTCCATTCATCTAGCATTTTGTTTAAACAAAAATTGCTGCGTAAATCTCATTAAACATTGTTCCTCTCAACTTAAAACTATGCACTCTAGCATTTGACATTTAACATTTCCACTCTGATCAACAATCCTATTCATGGCTCTCATAATTATACATATGTTTATTAGTCTCCAACATACCAGAGAACACAATCCAAATGTGTCCATTCATTCCTTATAGTTAATACTCTCTGATCGATGTCCTAGTTAATCTCTTCTCCAATGTCTCCAAAGCCTCCACACCCTTCCAATGAACTGCAAACAATAGTACCATGCGGCCTAACCAAAGGCTGCAACTTAAAATCGCAGCATTTGTTCGTTTTAGGAAGACCAAAGTCAGAATAGTCACAATAAAGCCTAATAATTAATGATTTCAGTTACATGTAAGCAACACAATGCATTAAATAAACACACATAAATTACCTTTCAGAAGGCTCTGAATTCCCTTTCAATCAACGAAGGGCTATTAAAAATATACCACCTTTTAAAATGTTGTAAGTTTGACAATCAATGGCAATAAGATAAATTATTCTACACCGTGATACTGTCATAGCAATTGAGGTATAACTATTGGCTAGAAATAGCAGGGAGATCTTCCTTTCTTTTCTTTAAGTGGATATTCAACATCAGAATAGGGCCTCAGATAACGTGAAAGGAAGTGTCCAAGAGTGCAGCATTATCTTTATACAGGTCCACCACCGATTTTCTGGCACCCTTGGTTCCAGACCCTTCCTGGATAATCCATTTTGCTGGACCGACAGAGGCCGAGATACCAGCCCGCAAAGTCGGTCTCGGAAGTTAGCGAAGGAAACAGATCTGCCGGCTCTGGCCGGGCCGGACTTCGAGAGCCCCGGGGCTGCTGTGGCCAAATTCAACTCATCCATTAAAGGAGGTGCCGGACCACCAGTTGCCAGAAAATCAGTGTACCACATTGAAGTATCTGTCTAGACCTGCTTGAATCTCCAGAGCAAGACTTGAAGCCATGAGCTTCTGACTTGGATGCAAGAATGCCCCTTGTTGAGCTGCAGGTGTGGCCCATCACATGCCTTGTACACAGCAGGTGTTAACACTAACAAAGATTTGGAACAAAATTTGCCACTTTACTTTAGCTTAGACATACCGCATGGAAACAGGCCCTATGGTCCACCAAGTCCACGCCAACCAGCGATCACCCGTTCACACCAGTTCTATGTTATCCCACTTTCTCCTACACACTGGAGGCAATTTACAAAGGCCAATTAACCTACAAACCCGCACATCTTTTGTGAAGTGGAGGGAAACTACAGCACCTGGAGGAAACCTGTGCCATCACAGGGAGAACGTGCAAACTCCACACACAGACAGCACCCGAGGTCAAGACCGAATCAGGCTGTCCAACGCTGTCCAGCACTACCAGCTTCCAAATTTGGATTTAGTTTAGTTTAGTTTAACTTAGAAATACAGAGTGGAAACAGGCCCTTCGGCCCACTGAGTCCATGCCAACCAGCAATCCCTGTACACCAGCACTATCCCACACACTAGGGACACATAACCTTCATGCTATGACAATGTGATTGTAAGTTACATCAGACTGTGTTTCATACCAGATTTTATTTTAGCTCCAACTCAAGAATGTTTTTGATACTATATCTGATCTTTAGATTCCTGTTGGATTTAGTGTCTACAAAGCAGTCAGTTGGAATGCCCCCGGATTCCAATGAACTGTGTATTAATACTAAATTAGTTATTATTATACTACTATAATTGTCCCAATAGTATATAAATAGACCTTTACATTTGTCAGATAATGATAGTCACCTTGAAGGGATAAATCACATCAGGGATTGTTGATGGCACAGTGGAATTATTCCACTCCCATCCCCCCTCTCCAATTCTTTATTGCCCGACCTAAAATAATATATTTCCAACATCTATTAAATCCTTTTAACATGATCAAGACCTTTATATAACACCTCTTTTCAACCTCTTAAGTATTTTAGTTCAGAGATACAGAGCGGAAATAGGCCCTTGAGCCCACTGAGTCCATGCCGACCAGCGATCCCCATGCACTTAACAATATCCTACACACTACTGCAACTCTACTGCTGCGCCACTGTTAAAACTCAACGTCATGTGAGCCAAGTGTAATAACGGCCAACATTTTTTTTTGTGTTTTATTGTCACGTGCAAATGCGCATTGAAATTATTTTCTTTAGTACAGTCCGGAAAAGTACTGCCATACCAAAGTACACCCCTCATTAGCAAAGTAAACAGAAATAGTCTATTGATCCCGTGGGCTGCCCAGTCACATGGAAAAATATTGACCAGAAGAATTCTCCATTGGTGGGGGCGGCATGGTGGTGCAGTGATAGAGTTACTGCCGCTGAGCACCAGAGACCTGGGTCTGATCCTGTCTACAGGGAGCTGCTATCTGTCTAGTTTGTACGTTCTCCCTGTGAACGCTTTGGTTTTCTCCAAGTGCTCCAGTTTCCTCCTCTTTTGAAGGAGGACTTCTTCAAAACAGGCGTACCTTGAGGAGATTTCAGAGTGGAGCAGTCAAAATGTAGAAACAAGGAACTGAAGATGCTGCTTTACACAAAAGGACTCAGAGTGCTGAAGGATCCCGTTCCGAAATGTCATATATCCATGTTCTCCAGAAATGCTGCCAGACCCACTGAGTTACTCCAGCACTTTGTGTCCTTATGTTAAAAAAATCTTGTGGACATAAGATTTTTTTCACGTAAGGATTCAAAGGATAATTATCAAAGATAAATTTATTTTCAGTTACTCATGGTAACTGTGTTTACATTCCTTTTCTGATGACACTGAATTTATTTTGTACAACCTGTGTGCTTCATCTATCATGTGCTACAATAGGACACAAAGATTATAGTCTTAACTGGTGTTAAATGATAGAGACCAACACAGATGGAAGAAAGGTCTCGACCCAAAATGTCACCCATTCCTTCTATCCAGAGATGCTGCCTGTCCCGCTGAGTTACTCCAACATTTTGTGTCCATCACAGATGGAAATTGTTCAATATGGTTTCACGGAAAACAATGACAAGCAGTTTACTCATTTATCCTCAATTAGGGGTTGTGTTTATCTCAAGGCTTATTCAGCAGTTTTTAAAGTCTTAGGGAAGGTGCAGGAAATGATATGTAACCATTCCATATTAACTCTGCCCATGACACTTTTTCTGTTGTTGCATATGCTATCATGTAATACTCTGCATTTTAAATGTATTCTGCTATAAGTGGTACACTGTTTTGATAAATCTAGTGTGTGACAAATTTAACTTCAAAAGCATGGAGAAACAAGGAACTGCAGAAGCTGATGAATACACTAAAGGACACAAAGGGCTGGAGTAACTCAGCAGGTTCTCTGGCACAGCAGCTCATCGCTGGAGAACATGGATAGGTGACATTTTGGGTCAAGACCCTTTTTCAGACTGATTGTAGAGTGGTGGGATGGGGGGTGAGGGAAGAAGAAACCTGCAAGGGAGGAGAGGCAGGTGTGGCAGGTAATAGGTGGGCACAGGCGAGGGGTTGTTGATAGGCAGATGGTTGGAACAAAGGCCAGAGATAAAAGCAGAAGGTGTGTCAGAATTGAAGAGTTGCAAATTGCGAGGCCAGAGGGAGAAAAGTAGCAGGAGGTGGTGAGGGGGGAGAAGTAGGTGGGCACAGGGGAGGGGAAGGGGAAGAAAAAGGGTGTAGCGTGGGGAAAGAGGGATATGAGAGGGGGTTAGTTAGTAGTTACCTAAATTGGAGAATTCAATGTTCATGGAGCATTGATTCTGCCAATTTTATATCCAAAAACAAAAGTTATTTACCATGACAGTGTTTTAAAGTTATCTTTTAGTCAGTGGACAATCTTACTCTTTAATCCACCTTATGTACAACCAGTGTCAAAGGATCCAAAGAAGGGTCTCGACCCAAAACTTTGTCTATCCATGTTCTCCAGAGATGCTGCCTGACCTGCTGAGTTACTCTAGTACTTTGTGTCCGACCCTCTAAACCATTCCAATCCATGTACTTATCCAGTGTTTAAGAAGGAACTGCAGATGCTGGAAAATCGAAGGTACACAAAAATGCTGGAGAAACTCAGCGGGTGCAGCAGCATCTATGGAGCGAAGGATATAGGCAACGTTTCGGCCTGAATTGTTGCCTATTTCCATAGATGCTGCTGCACCCACTGAGTTTCGCCAGCATTTTTGTGTACCATGTACTTATCCAGCTGCCTTTTAAATGCTTTTGTCGTATCTGCCTCAACTACCACTCCGGCAGCACGTTCCATAGACCTCCCACCCTCTGAGTGAAAATGTTGACCCTCAGATTGTTATTAAATCTTGTCCCTCTCACCTTGACCAAGGGGGTCAAGGAAAGAACGTTCACATCGCGGCAATGTTTCCATCAATCAATTTCTAATCTTGTGATGTGGACTCGATAAGAAGACGTTGACCATATGTCCTCTTGTTTTTGATTTCCCTACCCTGGGTAAAATGATCTGTGCACTCACAATATCTGTTCCCCTCATGATTTTATTCTTTTCTATGTATTGTGTTCTACGCTCTATGAATGTTTGGATATTAAATAGAATAACATTCAATAGTCTGATCAATATACCATTCTGCCAACATTAATAGTCCTGACTGTGACTATTTAGCAGCATTTTACTATATTTATTTCCGTATAATTTTATTCCAGTTGCTGTTTTTTATTAAGTTTATGTTTAGTTTTAGTTTAGTTTCGAGATACAGCATGGAAATAGGCCCTTTGGCCCACCAAGTCCACATCGACCAGCGATCCCCGCGTATTAACACTATCCTACATACATGGGGACCATTTTTACACATGCACCAAGCCAATTAAGCTACATACCTGTACGTCTTTGGAGTGTAGGAGGAAACCGAAGATCTCTGAGAAAAAACCGTGGGCACAGAGAGAATGTACAAACTCCAATACTGCAAGCATTGTAAGGCAGCAACTCTACCACTGTGCCACCGTGGCCATTGATCATTTTGACATGCATCCTACTATAGACATTTCTCCATATTTGCCTCTTAAACCTTTTATGTCTTGTCATATTTTGAGTTCTGATGAGGAGTGCTTGACCCAAAACTATTGTTTATTCTCCTCACTGATGCTGCTTGATCCTCTGACAGCTCGCAGCATTTTCTGTTTTATATCCCTTTCTTTGTGCAGGATTCAAACCTTGTTGCACATCCACAGACAGCTTGTGCTTGAGCTGCCTTTTATTTCTTAACCTTCCACACCACTAAATCCCTCTTTGTGTATTTTCACTTTATTCCTAAGGTGTCCCACTGCATTCAAATAAATAAACTGATCTTGCTTTAATTTTTACTTCATGTTTCTTTTTGCAGCTTTAAGAATTCAATTATCCTTCTTCTTGCTTTCTCTTATCCCCTCTTCTCTCCCCTCCTCACCACCCTCATATCCCTTTTCCCTTTCCTCCTCTTCCTTCCCTTCTCTCCCCTTGCCCTTCCCCTTCTCTTTCTCACTCCCTTCCTCTCACTCTCTTCTTCTCTCCCTATCTTTCCTCCCCATCTTTTTTTCTCCCCCTCCTCTCCATTCCCCTCTCCTTCTGTCCTTCACTCCCTGCCTCTTCACTCTTCCCCTCCTCTTCTCCCCTTCAGACCTACCCAACCCAAAATGTCACATATCCATGTTCTCCAGAGATTCTGCCTGGCCCATTGAGTTACTCCAACATCATATGTCTATTTTTTGTAAATCAGCATCTGCAGTTCCTTGTGTCTAAAGGGCCTGTCCCACTTTCATGACCTAATTCACGACCTTTTTTACTCATGGACATTTTTCATCAGGCTAGAAAAACGCCCCGATCTACCTGATGCCACAAGTACCAACAACCAGCATCGCAACCTACCTACGACCTCCTACGATCTTGTGACGACAATGCTGCGAGTATGAGTCAAGGGGAAACTCGGGAGAGGTCTTGAATTAGGTCATGAGAGTGGGACAGGCCCTTCAGTCTTTCACAAAGTTCCATTCAAATGGCTGTGGGATCTGGCTGTGTTCCAGTTCCCTCCCTCATTCGAAAGATGTGCAGATTTATTGGTTAATTGCCTTCTGTAAATTGCCCCTGGTGTGTAGGATGCAAAAGTTGGACAATATAGATCTAGTGTACGGGTGGTTGATTGTCAGCGCAGACTTGGTGGGCCAGAGGGCCAGTTTCCATGCTGTATCTCTAAACTGCAAGAGGTGGTGAAGGCAGTTATCATAGTTGCATGTAAGAGTCATTTGGGCAGACACAAATGAATAAGCAGGGAATGGAGGAATATGAATCACATGCAGGCACAAGAGATCAGTTTAATTTGACACATACATCGTGGGGCCGAAGGGCCTGTTCCTGTATGGCACTTCTCTATGTTCTCTGATGGTACAGCAAATAGTGAGGTTTATTTCAAATGTATAAATAGAAGTCATTTTAACACGTTCTTTTGTGGACTGAATGTTATTCTAAGTTCATATTTAATTTGTGAGGCCCTATCTCATACCAGCTGGAAACACTTGCTTCAATGCACAAACTGATCCATTGGAATAAGTAGTCCTTCACTGTGCCCTGTTTCAAAGTGCCCAGATGGAAATTTATCATTTCCAGCCCAGTGGTTTAAAGATTTAATCAAAAACAGATGTTTGGCAAAATGTTCATCATTGTAATGGGACAGATGTTTCACATTTACAGAATGATGGTTTTCTTTGTGTAAATATAAACAAGTGTATTAAATGTAATGTGGTGGCTGCAATGTAAATACTGTTTCCACAAAAAATACTTCTCATGCATCAGTGATTTAGCAAAAGCAGAGAAATAAAATTATTTCATTACATGCTGCACATAATACAGGACCACAATTGATTTTCTAGTACCCTTGGTTCCAGAGCATCTCTGGATTACCCATTTTGCCAGACCAACGGAGGCCATGGCCTCCTAGAGGAGTCAAATGGCACTGGAACAGTTCACCTCGGGCACCGGGGGACTGAGATACCAGCCCGCAAAGTTGACGTCTGAAGAAGGGTCTCGACCCGAAACGTCATCTATTCCTTCTCTCCAGAGATGCTGCCTGTCCCGCTGAGTTACTCACATTTGTGTCTTCCTTCGATTTAAACCAGCAGTTCTTTCCTCCATAAGTTGGCTTTAATGTGGGCTATGGGATACGGGCTGGAGTTCCAGAGCCCCAGCTGCAGTGGGCCAGTCCAACCTGCCTTTCATGTTCTTTTTCTAGGTCTGCACAAAACTTGAGAGTCTTTCATTTACAACAGAAGTCTTTAATGATTTACTCAATGCTGGCAACAAGCCAACTCAAAATGGTTGCACCCTCACACACTACAGAAAGGATAAACTATATACAAAAATATCTCCCTTTGTCCTGTGCAGCCCCACCTGCTGCATGGGAGGAGCAACGGGTCCTCCCACCCCACACAGTCCACCAAACATCATATTCCCTCTTTCTAGTTTGAACGTCTCCATTTGGCTGGACCTCGCTTCACTCTTTTTTCCCAGCCTTTATTGCATTTCCCAACCCTTGCTAAAGGCTCAGAATCAACAGAATTTCCAGTGTTCTCAGTGTTCTCTTTTGAAGAGAGATCAGTATTTGCTTTATCTGTATGCTGTTCTTTCTCCACTTGACTGTAGTTTTTCTCGGCGGTCATCAGCGTTTTGATTGCGATTGGTTCTTCCCTGCCGTTCGGCGCCGTTTGTGAGATTATAGCTCCAAGACCATACGGCGAAGCATCGGCGGCCAGCGAAATCGGCTTTGATGGGTCATAGTGGACCAAACGCGTCTCCTGGGTGATCATCTCCTTCAACCTGGTGAGTGCGTGGTCACACTCTTTGGACCAGTGCCATTCAACGTCCTGTTTTCGCAGGTTGTTCACGCATTTGTTGGCCATGTTGCAATCCATGGTCGATGACAATGCCATAGTTGATACATCGTAGATCAAGGCGTTCATGTCAAGCATGAAAGCATGGATCCAGTCGATTGCCGCACAGGGATGTACCTTCTTTACCAACGATGATCATCGGCAACATCTGTGTCAGACCATTACAGGAAACGGCGGAAGTACATTTGCCTTTCGTGGGAATGGACTGTCGTCCGTATCCAAAAAGGCGGATGTTGGCTGGTTTCAGTTTTGGCGATCCGATCCTCTCCCAGATGTCCTGACCCGCTAGCGAGACAGCTGCACTAGTGTCCATCTGGAACTGTAGATCGACGTTCGAGATCCGCAGCAAAATCCCCATCCTGTCGGTGATCGTAGACACACCGAGCACTTCAATAGGAATGGTCTCTGTGATTTTGTTGACTGTGTTTTGTGCTTTCTTGCCCTTTCTCAGCTTTCCTACGGATTGACACACTGCCTGGAGATGACCTTTTCGGTAACAGGCATAACAAACGGACTCGATATACGGCCACTCACGGTGATGATGAGCTGTCGAGCCGCACCGGTAGCAGGGTTTCGATCCTCCCCCCACAGGGAGACGGCTCTTCTGAAACTGTCCCACCTTCTCCGTATTTGCTCTGGGTCGATCAAATGGTTTCTGGCATGGCGGAATCTGGCGTTGCGGACGAGTCTGACGAACTGTATGCACCTCCTGAGGAAGCTTCGACGCTGTTTCGCCGGCCATTTTGTGCAGTTCTTTACTTAGGTGCTCGGCTATCTTAGCACACTGCAGCACATTCTTCAATGAGGCGTCCAATTCCTTGAAAATGGCCTGCAAGATGAATGCGTGCCTGCAGCCCATGACCAGTCTATCCCGCAACACATTGTCTTGGCACTTTTCTCAGCATTGAGCTTTAAAATCACATGCCTTTGCCTTAGTGCGAAGTTCGGCAAAAAAATTGGTGATCGATTGCCCTTCCTGTTGCACGGTCTGGTAGAAATCAAGACGAGCTGCTAGGAAATTTCGAATTTCTTCAAAATGCAGCTGCAAAGCTATTGTGATTTCAGCACATGAAACTTCAGTTACTTCTTCTGTAAGTAAATTTGAAGCAGTCCAAACGTTTCTGGAGACATTGATGAACACAAAAGAGTCTTCTTCTTCAGGTCAGTAGTAATTGCCATACTTACAAAATAAAACTCAGCTCGCACTAAATACGACAACCACCTTTCTCACTCGGGATCGAAACGATCGAATTGCCGAGACATGTTAGTTAGTTTTTAAAGTTAAAAAAATAGGCTCTTATCTGGGATTTGGACGCAAACCGAAGTACCCCACTTCTGACACCACTTTCGTGTTCTTTTTCTAAGTCTGCACAAAACTTGAGAGTCTTTCATTTACAACAGAAGTCTTTAATGCTTTACTCAATGCTGGCAGCAAGCCTACTCAAAATGGCTGCATCCTCACACACTATAGACAGGATAAACTATAAACTAAAACATCTCCCTTTGTCCTGTGCAGCACCCCCTGCTCGGGAGGAGCAATTTGTCTTCCCACCCCACACAGTCCACCTGGTGGAAATAGACACAAAATGCGGAAGTAACTCAGTGGGTTAGGCAGCATCCCTGGAGAAAAAGGATGGGTGACAGTTAGGCTCGGAACCCTTCTTCAGACTGGGATCGGGTGCTGACACAAAACGTCACCTAACCGTTTTATCCAGAGTTGCTGTCGGATCCACTGAGTTACCTCAGCACTTTGTGTCTGTCTTTGGTATAAAGCAGCATCTGCAGTTACTTGCTCCATATTTGATAGGTGGATACAGGTGAGGGGGGGTTTGATCAGCAGATGAGTTGCAAAGACCAGAGATGAACAGGAAACAAAACGGTGTCAGATAAGGAGAGAAGAGGGGTGAAATGTAAGGCCAGAGAGAGGGAATTAAATATTATCTTCATTATGGAGAATGATGATTCATAGTATAGGAGGAAGATCGATCATCTGATTGAATGGCACCAAACATCAATAGACAATAGACAATAGGTGCAGGAGTAGGCCATTTGGCCCTTCGAGCCAGCACCAACATTCAATGTGATCATGACTGATCATCCCCAATCAGTACCCTGTTCCTGCTTCTCCCCATATCCCCTGGCTCCGCTATTTTTAAGAGCCCTATCTAGCTTTCTCTTGAAAACATTCAGAGAACCCGCCTCCACCGCCCTCTGAGGCAGAGAATTCCACAGATTCACCACTCTCTGTGAGAAAAAGTGTTTCCTCGTCTCTGTTCTAAAAGGCTTACTCCTTATTCTTAAACTGTGGCCCCTGGTTCTGGACTCCCCCAACATCGGGAACATGTTTCCCGCCTCTAGCGTGTCCAAACCCCTAACAATCTTATATGTTTCAATGAGATCCCTCTCATCCTTCTAAACACCAGAGTGTACCAGCCCAGCTGCTCAGCATATGTCAGTCCTGCCATCCCGGAAATTAACCTTGAAAACCTATGTTGCACTCCCGCAATAGCAAGAATCTCCTTCCTCAAATTAGGGGACCAAAACTGTACACAATACTCCAGTTGTGGTCTCACCAGGGCTCTGTATAACTGCAGAAGGACCTCTTTGCTCCTATATTCAATTCTTCTTGTTGTAAAGGCCAACATGCCATTCACTTTCTTCACTGCCTGCTGTACCTGCATGCTTACTTTCATAGACTGATGTACAAGGATCCCCAGATCCCATTGTACTTCCCCTTTTCCCACCTTGACGCCATTTAGATAGTAATCTGCCTTCCTGTTTTTGGCTACCAAAGTGGATAACCTCACATTTATCCGCATTAAACTGTCATGCATTTTTCTGCCCACTCCCCCAACTCCAAGTCACCCTGCACTCTCAGCGCATCCTCCTCACAGTTCACACTGCCACCCAGCTTTGTGTTATCTTGACATCATTGAGGGGTCAGCATTACCAGGGACCCACACCACCCTGGCCATGCTCTCATTTCACTCATGCCATCGGGAAGAAGGTATAAGATTCTGAAAACCATCAGGCTCTTGGACATTATAAACACCAACTAAAGTACAAACTATGAACTGTTTTGGTTGCACCAGGGACTGTGGGCTTTTTTTTGCATTAATATTGTGTTTTTTTTACTTTATTAAACTTTTTTTGTGTTTATTATGTTAGCTATGAATAATGCGTTTATAGACCTGTCATGCTGCTGCAAGTAAGTTTGAAAACACATACCTCCAGATTCAGGAACAGTTTCTTCCCAGCTGTTATCAGGCAACTGAACCATTCTCTCACCAACTAGAGAGCGGACCTGACCTCCCATCTACTTCATTGGAGACCTTCGAACTATCTTTATTTGGACTTTACTGGCCGTTATCTTACACTAAACGTTATACCCTTTATCCTGTGCCTGCACACTTAGGACGGCTTGGTCTTAATCATGTAAAGTCTTTTCACTGACTAGATAGCACGCAACAAAAAAATGTTTTCACTATACCTCAGCTAGGTAAAAATCCTGGAGAAACTATGGGGCGAAGGAATAGAATGCATTTCGGGTTGAGACCCTTCTTCAGACTGATGTGGGGCTGGTGGGGGTGGGACAAAGAAAGGAAGAGGCGGGGACTGATCTTACCTCGTACCATATGTACTATGCCTCAGTACACATAACAATAATAAACAAAACAAAATTTTACTTTTGTTTTTGGTGCATATGGCAATTAAACAGTCTTGACTCTTAGTATATCTCCTCTGAGGAAACTGGGGAAAATGTTGTCATCATTGATAAAGTAGGGTGTGAGACATGAGCATTGTGGTTTAACCATAATGCGATCATTGCTACACAGTGTTCATACTAAATTTATGAACCCTAAGACCTCAAGTGCTTTGCCAACAACTCTGTCAAAGATTCTTCAAAGGCATCTTCAAAGATCCGTGCAAAAAACTCCATGTTCCTCTGTCCTGCACTCTTAAATCCAACTCAATTATATTCCCACACGGCCTCTCCTATGACTTCTGTCCAAATGAATCAACGTACTTTTCTGTATTAAATTCCACTTACAACTAGGCTGCCAAATTTGCCTGCTTTGTCACGCTTCTGTTAACACCCCCCCCAATTGCTACCATAATGTTTAGTTATCTTGGTAAATTTTGAAAATGTACTGTCTTCCAATATCCAAGTCATTTGTCTCCAACAATTTAGGTTGAGTAGGCTGGGACTCTATTCCCTGGAGTGCAGGAGGATGAGGGGTGATCTTATAGAGGTATATAAAATCTTGAGAAGAATAGATCAGGTAGATCAGAGTCTCTTACCCATGGTAGGTGAATCGAGGACCAGAGGACATAGATTTAAGGTGAAGGGAAAAAGATTTAATAGGAATCTGAGAGGTAACTTTTTCACACAAAGAGTGGTGGGTGTTTAGTGATGCAGCCAGAGGAGGTAGTTGAGGCTGGGACTATCCCAACATTTAAGAAGCAGTTAGACAGGTACACGGATAGGACAGGTTTGGAGGGATATGGACCAAACACATGCAGGTGGGACTAGTGTAGCTGGGACATGTTGGCTGGTGTAGGCAAGTTGGGCCAAAGGGTCTGTATCCACACTGTATCACTCTATGACTATCACAAGACCAATGATCCAGCTTCATAGATGCTGCCTGACCGTCCAGTACTTTGTGTTTTGCATCTGCAGTTTCCTCTGTCTACATTGGATGGACTGTGGGATCCTCTCCAAAGGTTTGATCCATATTCGAACCATTCTCGTTATTTTTATACATCTGGAGTTAATCCGATAAAATGGTACGAGGCAAAAGATCAGTTATGATCTTATTGAATGACAGAGACGCAAAGAACAGCAGATACAAGTTAACATAAAGAAAATGCAAAGAGCTGGAGTAAGTCAGCAGACCAGGCAGTATCTCTGGAGCACATGGATAGGTGAGGCTTCAGGTTGGGGCCTTCAGTCTGAAGAAGGGACCCAATCCAAAACTTCACTTATCTATATCCTCCTTAGATGTTGCCTGATCTGCTGAGTTGCTACAGTGCTTTGTGTTTTCTCGTTGAATACATAAACTGGCATAAGACCACTTCCCCATTTCTATTTCCTTGTGTTTTCACTGTGAAGTTGGGACTCTTTTTCCTGCTTTTATAACCAAATCCTTTAGTGACCTTAGCAATGAATCCTGGTGCATTACTGACCAATCTAGATAAATACATCCAAAGTCTGCCAAAATATTTTTGTTCTTGGACTAAGATGACATTTTGCTTCAGAATTTTGTCCAACTTTAGATAACAGCAAGCCATTTGTTTCATTGACCAATTAATTGTCCATTCTGCAATTCATTCAAATTAAAAACTGGAATTTGACCAAGTGCTCACAACGTTTCATATCTGATATCCCCTCTTTCTCATGTTGGACTCCTTCAACCGAGGGGTTCTGAGACTTTTAAAACAGGAGCTTTCGTGGGGAATTGGAAACACACCTGAAACAAAACACTTTAGTGGGAGAGCACAGGAAGCTGAGATCGATCTATCACCACCTAACACCACCTATCCATGTTCTCCAGAGATGCTGCCTGAACCGGTGAGTCACTCGAGCGCTTTGTGGCTTCACTTGTAATGAGAGTTGAGTTAGCTGAGCAAGAACAGGGTAGAATCTGGGCTCTTCTCAGTGTTTAGATACACCCCTGCAAAGAGCCTTGTGATGTTCGACATTACAGGCTCAGTATAAACAATTGCTGCTTTTGTTTTAATAAGAAATGACATTACCAGCAAAGTTATTGGGATAAGATGTGAAGACATTTTCAAAAGGCCTCCTGCTATTTGGCAATGGTATTAGAATTGTGGTTTGCGGCAGATTTCATTGTCCATGATTACTGCCTCATTCAGTACTGTCAGGAAAATGCAACTTGGATTTAATTTGCTATTTCCTGGGAATCAGATGACACAAAGTTAAAGTTTATTGACCCTCTCAAGTCCAAGTTCAAATGTATTTGTCACATGCACCATAAGGTGCAGTGAAATGTAATTTACCATGCAGCGTTACAATTTAAAAAGGACACAATACACAACATAATTCAACATAGACATCCACCACAGATTCTTCACCGTGGTGGAAGGCAATACAGTTCAGACAGTCCTTCTCCTCCTCCTCCTCCTCCTCCTCCTCCCTTGTTCACCCGCGGACGGCCCAATGTTCAAGCCCTCTGGTCGGGATGGTCGGAACGTCGACATCGGGACAGGTCGAGCACACCCTGTGGCCCGGAGTTCCCAAATCGGCCACCTCCTTATCAGAGACCGCAGCTTCCAGATATTGTAGGCCGCAGGCCGGAGATCGGAGCTCTTCTCTGACGACCCCCGGCAAGGGATTGCCCGGTCCACGATGAAGATCGAGGCTCCAAGATGTTGTAGGCCGCAGGCCGGCGGTTGGAGCTCTTCTCTAGCGACCCCCATCAAGGGGAACTGCAATGTTAAAGTCGCTGCTGAAGTTCTGGGCCCGACTCCAGGAAAGGCTGCACCAAACCAGCTGTAAGGCCAAGAGGAGGGGGGTGAAGAAGTGACAAGGAAGAAAGTCACATCTCCATCTCGCATTCACCACCCTCTGACTAAATACAATTCTCCTCAATCTTCTTCTGTATGTATGTCCTGTATGTCCTTTTATTCTGTGGCTATGACTTCTGATCCTGGACTCGTCCACTAGTAGAAACATCCTCTCCACATTCTCTCTGTTCAGACCTTTCAATTTTCAGTAAGTTACAATGAGGTGTGTTGTTTGTCGAACCTCTTTGTGCTTGAACGTGCAGTTTAAACATTGGCTGTGAAGTATTTTATTTTGGCCTAGAGTCATGAAAGATGTTATATGAATCAAAATCTTTATTTGCCTTTCTGATTAAAGGCCCTCAATAATTAATCCTTTCATGAGATAGTTAAAGTTAACTCTGTCACATCTTCATCCAAGGTCTGTTCTTTGTCTTCACCTTGATACATTAACCTTTTCTTTTTCCACAAATGCTGCTTGCCCAGATCTGTGTTTCCAGCATTTTCTGATTCACATAAAATATAGCACAGTACCAGACAGGAACAGGCATGTCAGCCCACAATATTTGTGTTGAACATGATCATAAGTTCATAAGGTCATAAGTCTTAGGAGTAGAATCAGGCCATTTAGCTGACTTAGCCTCTATAGCTATCCACAGATTCACCACCCTCTGACTAAATAAATTTCTTCTCATCTCCTTCCTAAAAGAACGTCCTGTAGTGGGGACTCGCAGGAGTCCAGCCAAAAACTAATCGGACACGAGTTGTGTGCAATAGACGTGTTTATTCCCTCCAGTACAGCTCCCTACACCTCCAAGTTCATAGAAACATAGAAACATAGAAAATAGGTGCATTCGGCCCTTCGAGCCTGCACCGCCATTCAATATGATCATGGCTGATCATCCAACTCAGTATCCTGTACCTGCCTTCTCTCCATACCCCCTGATCCCTTTAGCCACAAGGGCCACATCTAACTCCCTCTTAAATATAGCCAATGAACTGGCCTCAACTACCTTCTGTGGGAGAGAATTCCAGAGATTCACCATTCTCTGTGTGAAAAATGTTTTCCTCATCTCGGTCCTAAAAGATTTCCCCTTTATCCTTAAACTGTGACCCCTTGTTCATGTCGTGGCCCGGCCTTAATTACCAACTCAGGTACCGACCCAGTGATTAGGGCCTCCCACACAATGCGCCACACTCCGGAGCTGAGGGTTCGTTGTGCCCTTGTGTTGCCACCAAGTGCCGACACATGACCCCCCCCCCCCAGAACCAGAGGCACTGAACCAGATGGGACACCGATTGAGGCGGCCAGAACACGTAGATATGATCCCACGCCCCGGGGCCTTGTTCGGTTCGGAAGAATCTACGGGTCTGCCGAGGCCTATTGTTCCGGCAGCATGGCGCCGTCGCGTGTTTGAGGTGATCCGTCGCATTTTGAGGCTGGCCCACCCATCCATCTGGAGGCCGCAAGGTTTATGTGGCACGGACTTCAGAAGCAGGTCGTTCGCTGGGCCCGGGCGTGCATCCCATGCCAGACATCGAAGGTGCATCGACACCTAGGTGCATCCGGGTGCCTGTTCAAGACTTTGCAGTGCCACGCCGGCTGTTCGATCATGTACACGTGGACATCGTGGGGACACTGTCTCCGTACCGTGGTGTTTCACACCTGCTTACGGTGCTGGACCGTTTTACGCGGTGGCCGGAGACCATTCCGCTCACAGACACTTCAACTCAGTCGTGCCCTCGTGGCAACTTGGAATGCCCGCTTTGGGGTTCCACTTCACATCACGTTGGGGTCACCAGTGTACCGGGGACTCGCAGGAGTCCAGCCAAAAACTAATCGGGCACGAGTTGTACGCACTAGACATGTTTGTTCTCTCCAGTACAGCCTTAAATACTAACTCAGGTACTGCCCAGTAACTAGCGCCGCCCACACCAAGATGCCGCCCTCCAGAGCTGAGGGTTTGTTGTGCCTTTGGGTTGTCACCAGGTGCTGCCACAGTCCTTTAATTCTAAGGCTATGACCTCTAGTCCTAGACTCTCCCACTAGTGGAAACAACCTCACCACATCCACGCTATTCAAGCCTTTCACTATTCTGTATGTTTCAATGAGATCCCCCTCATCCTTTTAAACCCCAGCGTGTACAGGCCCAGTGCTGACAAACGCTCAACATTGGTTAACCTATTAATTCCTGGAATAATTCCTGGAATAATTCTTGTAAACCTCCTCTGGAACCAGCACATCCTTCCTCAAATACGGTGCCCAAAATTGTTCATAATATTCCAAATGCGGCCTAACCAGTACCTTATAGAGCCTTGGCATTACATCACTGTTTTTGTACACAAGCCCTCTTGAAATAAATGTTAGCATTGAGTTTGCTTTCTTTACTACCGATTCTACTTGCAGATTAACTTTTCGGAAATCTCACATCAACACTCCCAAGTCCCTTTGCACCTACGCCTTTATTCCTACTACTAAAATGCACGACTCCACATCTTTCTCCCCGTATTGCCTTTTTGGTTACCATCTGTTGTTCTTTATGATGCCAAGTTATAATGGAAAGTTAAACTGATCTCATCAGCCTGTGCATGATCCATATCCCTCCACTTTCATGTGCTAATCCAAAAGCCTCTGAAACATCACATTACATTACGTGTATGTATGTGTATAAAAAGCCATGTTGCATCCTCATTGAACTTCTGAAGTTCAGTGCAATGGAATTTAATCTAAGAAATCAAGTCTAACATGTGCACTGCTGCACATGTAAGAGGGCATGAATTTCTGCTCGACTTCCTTGAGTACTTTAATTAATTACTAAGTGGGACCCGTTGGGTCCCATGTTCACACGGGAGGGCAGGTGCCCCAACGCAATATTGATATTCCAATATTGGTGGCCAGTTGGGGGGGGGGAGGGGGGTTGCTTTCTGGAACGGTAGTATGGGTGTTGTGGGCCGAGGGTCTGGTTTCCAGAAGGCTAATATGAACATTGTGGGCCGAATGGATTCTTGAGCTGGCAGCTCAGTCACTCGGCATGGTGGGTTGGCAGCTCAGTCACTCTGGCCTGGTAGGCTGGCAGGCGACTCACTCATGGCTGGTGGGCTGGCAGCCGACTCACTCACGGCTGGTGGGCTGGCAGCCAACTCACTCACGGCTGGTGGGCTCGCAGCCGACTAACTCACTCACTCACGGCTGGTGGGCTGGCAGCCGACTCACTCACGGCTGGTGGGCTGGCAGTTGACACACTCACGGCTGGTGGGCTCACACACACACACTCCATCACACATACACCCTCCATCACACACACACTCCATCTCACAGCCACACACTCACATAGACACCCACCATCTCACACACACACCCCCACCATCTCACACACACACACCATCCATCACACACTCTCACACACAACACATATATCACAGTAAAACTCTCTTGAATCTACTCACGCGGTTGAGCGTGGCCTCTCCCGAGTGGGACTTCTACAGTGAGCGCGACATTCAGTTTCAAGCAGCCCAGTGCAGAACCCTTCAATTCAGTTTCAAGCAGCACAATGCAGACCACCCATTCAATTCAGTTCAAGCAGCACGGTGCAGACACACAGTTCAGTTCACTCATGGCGTAGACTCACAGTTCTGGACTCAACTCTCACTCACAGTCTTCCAAGGTGACTGAGTCACATCTGGCCTCTGGGACTTTATTCTCCTGCCCCCCCCCCCCCCCCCCCCCCCCCCCCCCCCCCAGAAGTGGCGTTACCCTCATCATGGTGACTGACAAGCGAGAAGACCAACCTGCTGATCTCACGATTTTGTAAACAATCATAACTTTTTAATTATTTCACCGATCGGAAAAAACCTTGGGGCGGTTGGAGGAGAGGAGGACGGTGAGTAAGGTGGTGAGAAAATCATAGCGATATAGCATAGCGTTTTTTCTAAAATGTATTTACAACGTAGACAGGAAGTGGTCAAGAATAGACTTTTAGTAATAAAATAGATGAAACTGTTGGAGCTATCGGTCAAGACACAAAATGCTGGAGTAACTCAGCGGGATAGGCAGCATCTCAGGAGAGAAGAAACGGGTGACGTTTCAGGTCGAGCTATTGGTCAGGTAGATGAAGCTTCCTGAAGAGTAAGTCGTGGAAGATGTGCATTTCCTCGCACACTATCCCCTCAGACACCTCCTGGCCCTTTTGTGCTGGAGTCTAGTCTACTTTTTTTTTTTTTTTTTTGTTTCCCACACTGGTATTTTATAAAACAAGCCAGAACCCACCACCATAAATACAATACAAACATATATCCATAATAAACTATTATACAATTATGATACAATCCTTATTGAGGATACATTCAACACCCTGCGGAGCCCAGCGGTCCCGGAACTCCCTCAGGGTGCCCACAGACAGGGCCTATTCCCTTTCTAACCCCACCCGGGCACGGACCCTCAACCCGCTCAGTAACTGATGGAGTAGGTCAGGAGAGGTCAGCCCTAAAAATGTTATGGCACAGAACAGGAGACATTCAAACAGTTGGCCCCTCAGTGTCCATGTACCGACTATCAAAAGTACTCATCTACCGCCTACTGTGCAATTCTGCTGGTCTTATCAATAACCTTCCAGGTGTGGACTCCAAGCGCAGTTTTATGGCACAGAACTGCCGGTACTCATTATTTTGCTGGAACACCTATCCTCAGTATGCCTTGGCCTATGTGATCTCCCTTATGTCAAACACTTTAATTCCCTTTCCCATTCCCAAACTAACCTTTATGCCCTGGGGCCTCCTCCACTGCTGGAGGCCAAATGCATATTCGAGGAACAGCATCTCACATTTCGCTTGGGCAGCATACAATCCAGAGGCATGAAATTGATTTCTCTAATTTTACATAACCCTTGCATTCCCTCTCTTTCCACCCCTCCCCCACCCTGGTTAACCTACTACTTTCACTGTTGTCCCGCTTAGTTTCACTTTTTGTACTGTCTCGTAATCACCCTTCCACAGCAACAATGGACCATTGTGGGCTCCACCTTTCCTTGCTGGCCTTGATTCGTTCTTTTCATACCTTTCATTCTTTTGTTCCTTGTAATGTGCCTTCAGTTTCCCTCTCCCCTGCCTCTCAGCCTAAAGAAGGGTCTCGACCTGGAACACCACCAATACCTTTTCTCCAGAGATGCTGCCTGACCCGCTGAGTTACTCCAGCATTTGTATCTATCTTCAGTGTAAACCAGCAACTGCAGTTCCTACTGACACTTGAACCACAATCTTTCTGCATTGGCAATTTAAATACTCCTCCAGATACTTCTTACTCATTGAAACAGCATCTGTTTGCATCACCTTTTCCGACAGTGTATACCAGACTACAACCAACCTCCAGGTGATTTTCTCCCCTCAGATCCTTTCTAATCCTTTTAATCCTCAGATGCCCTCCAGCTTTAGATGTCTCTGTTATGGAGAAAAGGTTCCTCCCTATTATCCTTGCTATCTATGCCTCATAATTGTAAATATGTTTATAGGGGATAGTGTGCTTTTTATGTTGACTAATAGGCGCCAGTGCGCACCATTAATAAACATACATGTTCCTTTGCGGGAAAAGGGACAAAATGACATTTAATTCCATACAATTTGGAAAGGTACATGGATATGATGGGTTTAGAAGGGATATGGGCCAAACGCAGGCAGCTGGGACTAGTGTCGTTGGGGCATGTCGGTCGGCATGAGCAAGTTGGTCCGAAGGACCTGTATCCCCGCTGTATGACTCTATGATTCTAAGTGTTGGTTAACTGTAATGTTACAAAAACAAACACCAATTGTACATACTTCTATCACGCTCCCCTGTCAGCCTCCTCTGTTCCAAATAAAACTTATCCCCCTTTATCCAGTCCTTTATCACAACTGAAACAAACATGTTGTGAAATCCTTCAGGAACATGTCCAGCTAGAGTTGCTAACTCCAAACAGATGACTTCATTGGATGCAATGTTTCCTAAAAGTTGGCAGTTGCCTTGCACCGACCAATCTCTTTCCATACCACTTCACAACTGATTGTTGGCACCTTTCTCATGTCCGGCTCCCTGGATACAACTCACGCCAATGCCTGGATAATGATTAGAAATATGGGAGATCTTCCCACATTGATTTTTCAGGAGTTGGCGATCTATCCACATCGCTCTAAACACAATCGCAGTCTACTCAACATAGCTAAATGTGAAATATACATCCTTGGATATGATCTGAGGCTTGGATTAAAAATCGAAACGCATGACTTCGCTCGGGCATTTATATTCAGTTAATGAATAACTTGGAAAAATGATTATCCTCTTGATAAACGCAACCCAGGAACTATCAGATTATTGAAGTTTGAAGAAGGGTCTCGACCCGAAACATTCCTTTTCTCCAGAGATGCTGCCTGACCCGCTGAATTGCTCCACCATTTTGTGTCTATCTTCAGTGTAAACCAGCATCTGTTGTTCCTTCCTACACAGATTACCGGAACATTTGACTCACCTACAAACCTCATCTACAGCCAAGTGGGTGATAGTGAACTGCCCCCTGCAAACTCCATTCTGAATCTTGAAAGCATATCAAATGCTTTCTCCATGACCCTATTCATCTAGTTTAGTTTAGTTTAGAGATACAGTGGGGAAAGAGGCCCTTGGTCCATGCCAACCTGCGTTCCCATACACCAGCAGTATCCTACACACTAGAGACAATTTTTTTTTTTTTTACCTAAGTCAGTTAACCTGCAAACCTGTATATCTTTTGAATGTTGGGAGGAGACCAGAACACTGGGATAAAACCCAAGCAGGTCACGGGGAGGACGTACAACCTCCGTACAGACTTGTGGTTCCTAGCGCTGTAAGGCAGCAACCCTACTGCCGCACCATCATACCGCCCCTGCCTGGATTAGGCGATATTAGCTGTAAGAAGGTTAGACAGACTTGAATTGTTTTCTCCACAATTTATTTTGCCACTTTCAGGGAGCTACGATACGATGTAATATGATAGAACTTTATTTATGACTGTTGGCAAATCATTTTTCCTACAGGGATAAATTAAGATATTGGTCGGTGTGGGCAAGTTGGGCTGAAGGGGCTGTTTCCATGTTAGATAACTCTATGACCATGATTTATAGCTGGCCGAACTTCAATTTGATAGCACAAAACATAACAATAGTTTTAGATTCTGGAATTGCTCAATGAGATTGTTAATTTAGTTTAGTTTAGCTTACTTTAGTTAGTTTAGAGCTACAGCATTGGAAACAGGCTCTTTGGTCTACCCAGTCCATGCCGACCATTAATCATCCGTTCACACTAGTTCTATGTTATCCCACTTTTGCAACCATTCCCTACACACTGGGGCCAATTTACAGAGGCCGAGTAATCTACAAACCTGCACGTCTTTGGAATACGCGGGAAAACCAGAGCACCCAGTGGAAACTAACGTGATCACAGGGGATAACGTGCAAACTCCACCCAAGATCAGAATCGAACCTGGGTCTCTGGTATATGAAGCAGCAGCTTTACCAGCTAAACCGTGGTGTCGCCCAACAAACACCACATATTGGACATTAAAACAAAAACGCACTGCTATAGATAAAATCTGTTTATTTATCAAATGAGCAACCGTGTTAACAATTCTGCTTGCTAAAGACATAATCATTGCTTAATAGGGCTCTACTGATATACAAGGCAGCTCTTAGCAACGTGCACCATTCTCTCCAGTACAAAGAAGGCAAAGTCCAAATCTCCAAGGTGAAAATTGTTTAGTTTGTAATGATAAACTGACCTGCAGACAGTGAGGAAGGCTGTCGAAGTATGCAGTGATATACAGCGAAGTATATATCAACTACAGAAATGGGTGTAGCAATGCCAAATGGAGTTTAACCTGTGCATGTGTGAGGCGTTGAACTTTGGGAGGTTGAATGTAAGGGGACTTTAGTTAGGCCGCATTTGGAATATTGTGTGCAGTTTGGTTGCCACAATACAGGAAGTATGTGGAGGCTTTGGAGCGGGTACAAAATAGGTTACCAATATATTGCCTGGATTATGTGGGATTAGCGATAAGGAGAGGTTGGACAAGCTTGGATTGATTTATCCAGAATGTCAGCAGTTGAAGTAAAACCTGATAGAAGTATATAATATTATGAGAGGCATAGATAGGGAAGATTGTCAGAACCTTTTTCCCCAAGGGTGTGTATGTCAAGAATGGAGGGGTATGGATCCTGTGCATGCAGATGGGAGGAGTTTAACTTGGCATCATATTTGGCTTAGCCATGTGCCTATCTATGTGCAGACACCTATGTACAGGTATAGACACAAAATGCTGGAGCAACTCAGCAGGTCGGGCAGCATCTCCTATAGAGATGTACAGGGATACATGTCCCTTGGTACAGGGATACATAGTTGCAAACTGTGCAGCCGGTTAATGGAGTTTTAGTGGTGGAACAGGGGGAAGGGTGAGGGAGAAGGTTGTTTGTAGAAGTTACATAACATTGGAAAATTGGAAATTCAATGTTCATGCCATTCAATTTTGCGTCTATCTTTGGTACAAACCAGCATCTGCAGTTCCTTTTTATTACATTGTATCATCAAAACCATTGTGATATCTAGTCAGTGGATCATCAGCTTCTCAGTCACAAAGAGCATAAATGATGATTATAAATCAAGATTTTCATTGCACCTCACTATTCATGGTAATAATAATCCAATACCCATAATTATTGGAGGTTGATCATCATAGGTCCAGGCCAGAAGATCAAAGCTCTTAGATCTTAGGAGATCAAACATCTTTAAGTGCTTCATTAATCTACAACCTTCCATCAAGAGTGGGGATCTTCACTGATGATTATCCAACATTTCATTCCATTCACAACTTCCCATTAAATGAACCAGCCCATGACTGCATGCAGAAGGCTGGACAACATTCAGACCTGAAGCTGACATGTGGCAAGTGGCACAGTGGTAGTGCCTCACAGTGTGCCAGAGACCCGGGTTCGATCCCGGCCTCAGGTGCTGACTATACAATGTTTGTTCGTTCCCCCTGTGACCACGTGGGTTTTCACTGGATGCTCTAGTTTTCTCCCACATTTCAACGTCATATGGTTTTGTAGGTTAATTGACCCCTCTGAAAATTACCCCCAGTGTGTAGGATGCAAAAGTGCAATAACATCAAATTAGTAAATGGGTGACCACTGGTCGGCATGGACTTCGTGGGTTGTTGCCTGTTTCCAGTGTCTCTAACCTCAACTAATGTATCATCTGCATTATCAAACTGCTACATAATGGCCATTTCCAACATGAGGGAGTGCCCTTGACATTCAGTTACAATGCTGTCACCGTTGTCCCAGTATGAGAGCCGCTAATGATCAAAAACTCAACTGAAAAGGCTACACACACAATGGCTACAAGAGCAGGTCAGAGAATGGGTATCCAACATGGAGTGACCCGCATCCTGATATCCCAAAGATTTTCCACCTTTGGAAGGCATGTCAGGAGTGTCACAGAGCCATAGAATCATAAAGCACAGAAACAGAACCATGCCAACCAAGACGCTCCATCTAAGCAAATCTCATTTTCCTCGAGGGATTTAGCCCATATCCCTCTAAACCTTCCTTCTCCATGTAGCTGCCCACATGTGATGGAATACTCTCCGCTTTGCTGTTCCAGCAGCTCATTAGAAGCTGGACAATAGCCAAGACAACACAGCCCACTTCACTGATGATCCAACTTTCAATCGAAACATTCACTCCTCTCACTACTGCCACATGTTGGTCACAGTGTGCATCATCTACTGCGTTTGATTTATAAAGACTAGTATCATCAATTGGACATTCGGCATTGTACATTGAACAGTACAGCACTGGAACAGTCCGTTTGGCCTACAGTGTCCCTGACGAACATGGACAGGCAGAGGAAGTTAAATTAAATTACATTTCCTCTGCCTGCACATGACCCATACTTCTCCACTTCCATTTGTCTAATGAACAGCTTCTTAAACGTCACCATCATATCTGTCTCTACCACCACCCCTGGCAGCGGGTTCCAGGCACTCACCACTGTGTAAAAAAAAACTTTCTGCACATCTCCTTGAAATATTTCAGGTTGAGACCCTTCCTCTGGACTCCTTTACATATAGCACCTGCATAGAGTAACTCTCAAAGTCAAAGTCCCTCACCTGGAACAGAGAAAGGTGGAAATCCTCGACAAGTCAGGCAGCATCTGTGGAGAGAGAAAGAGAGTTAATGTTTCAGCTTGATGACCTTTCGGCAGAACCAGACAACGTTTCAGGTAAAATGAGTTTTTTAAATTGTAGAGTAAAATGAAAAAGGAGAAAACAATGACCTGAGAATTTGAATTTGGATTTTACCCTTCCTTCACTTAAAGTTGCCATACGTTTTTCCTTCATGTCACACACCCCAATCCCTTTCTCCTCCCTACTTCCCTGTGATCTACCTAGATGTACACCCATTTCTCCCACAATCCCACCATCTTTCTCCTTTCCACACCCCCACCCCCCATCCCCTTCCACCTACATCCATTCCTCAGTTTAGTTTAGAGATACAGCATGGAACCAGGCCCTTTAGCCCTGCAAGTCCATGCCAACCAGCGATCACCCATATGCTAGTCCTATCCTACACACTAGAAACAATTTACAGAAGGCAATTATTCTACAAGCCCACATGTCTTTGGAATGTGGGAAGAAACCGGAGCACCCGAAGAAAACCCATGCGATCACAGGGAGAATGCATAAACAGCCAGTAGCCGTAGTCAGGATGGAACCTGGGTCTCTGGTGCTGTAAGGCAACCACACTACTGTGTCGTCTTATTTCACTTCTTTCTCTCCTTATCTTACAGCCTTTTGCCTTCTACCCATCTCCAGCCTTTGTCCACCCATATGCCAAACAAACACCCCACCCTTTCTCTTGTATCCACCCATCATTTGCCAGGCTTTGTCTAACCCTGCTCCCCATTTACAGCTCACTCCCACAACCACAATTAGTTTGAGGAAGGATCCCGACCCAAAACGTAACCTCTCCACATTCTCCAGAGATTCTGCCTGAGTTGCTGAGTTACTTAGCACTTTCATTTTTTTTGTAAACCAGTATCTGCAGTTCCTTGTGGCCAAATGTAACTTAAATGGTCAACTTAATGACCGCTACCCTACATTGCATACATTTCTTATTTCTGGGACACTTAATGTTTTCTTTTTAATTAATGCTGTTGGCAGCAGCTTTATTTATAATTATGAATCTAAATCTGATGACCTGACAAATAAAAAGATATATTAAAATTCAGCAGCATTTACTTGGTGAAGTAAAATTCTTCACCAAGGTCTGCTGCCAAGGCTCATTTACAGTATATACTCAGGTTACTCTAAATTAGAAAAACTTCATTAAATATAATAACTAAGTAATGACAACTTCAGAACAATGGTATTGTAGCCATGGAGATGAACAACATCAACCTTACTTTACTTTAGAGATACAGCATGGAAACAGGCTCTATGGCCCACCGAGTCCATGCCAACCACCAATCACCCTGTATACTTGCACTATCCTACACTCTAAGGAATTTTTTTACAATTTTACTGAAGCCAATTAGCCTACACACCTGTACATCTTTAGAGTGTGGGTGGAAACAGGAGCACCTGGAGAAAACATATGTGGTCACAGGGAGAACTTACAAATTCCGTACAGACAGCACCCGTAGTCAGGATTGAACTTGGGTCTCTGGTGCTGCAAGGCAGCAACTGCTCTGCTGAGCCACCTAGCCACCCCAGTGCTGAAGGGAGTTTCTGAAATTGCTCCATTTTGTGAAGATATCAGTTCTAACAGCAGAGAAGATAAAGGCTAATTCAATAATAATTCTCAAAAAATATAAAGTTTTGATCAATTAGATTTGAAAAAATCTTTTCTCCCGCATGGGAAGATTAGTAGGAAATGATTTTAAATGTAAGCTAATTGATTAGGAGAGATTTCCCCCCCCCACACTGATTTGTTATAGAAACATAGAAACATAGAAACATAGAAAATAGGTGCAGGAGTAGGCCATTCGGCCCTTCGAGCCTGCACCGCCATTTGATATGATCATGGCTGATCATCCAACTCAGTATCCCATCCCTGCCTTCTCTCCATACCCCCTGATCCCTTTAGCCACAAGGGCCACATCTAACTCCCTCTTAAATATAGCCAATGAACTGGCCTCAACTACCTCTGGCAGAGAATTCCACAGATTCACCACTAAAAAATGATTTCCTCACCTCGGTCTTAAAAGTCTTCCCTCTTATCCTTAAACTGTGACCCCTAGTTCTGGACTTCCCCAACATCGGGAATAATCTTCCTGCATCTAGCCTGTCCAACCCCTTAAGAATGTTGTAAGTTTCTATAAGATCCCCCCTCAGTCTTCTGAATTCCAACGTGCACAAGCCGAGTCTATCCAGTCTTCTATGATCCAGAGAAGATTCAATAGTAGATTGTGGATGACATAAAATCAATAGTTATTGATAATGAGGAGACAGTTGTAGGCAAGAAGATTAATTGATCAATTGGGAGGTAGAGGAGATAACTTTTAAGAAGCCAGAGATACACGGCTGTGAAGCCCGGCAGAGATTTAACATTACCGGTCGGTTATCCTTGGTTGAAAACTATTGGCTAACTTTTTTCTTCCCAATGAGCCAATGAAATTCACCGGTCAGCACCGGCTACAACCTAGGAAAACCTCTGAGAACCTTCGACCTCCTGGCAACCCATTATGTACCTGTCCCACTTAGGTGGCTTTTTAGGCAAATGCAGGAGACTCTGCGCTCGCCACATGGTTGCCGCATGTTTGCTGGTGATCTCTGGTGAGTCTCCTTCATGGTCGCGAGGAGTTCCCGCATTCTGGGAACTAGTCACGGCCTCAGTATGGTCGCCGCAAATTTTTCAACATGTTGAAAATCTTTCTGCGACCAAAAATGGGTCGCCATGTAGAAAATCGATAGTCGGAGGTGCAGTTGTAGTGGAGTCGCCATGTAGTTATAGGTAGTTGAGGTAGTCGTAGGTAGTTTTAGTTAATCGCCTTGGCTGACTTTTGATGAATTTTCATTGGCTCATTGGGGGAAAAAAAACATAAGCAGGAGTTTTCAGAACCAAGGATAACCGACCAGTAATGTTAAATGTCCGCCAAACTTCATAGCTGGGTATCTCTAGCTTATTACAAGTTGTCTGGCTGTTTCAAAGTGTCTCCACTCCATCTGACTCCTTCTCCCCCCCTTTTCACCCCCTGGGTGAATTTCAGACAGCGCTCCCCCTCCGCTTGCCCTGGCCCCCCCCTTTGCTGTGTGTGTGTGTGTGTGTGTGTGTGTGTGTGTGTGTGTGTGTGTGTGTGTGTGTGTGTGTGTGTGTGTGTGTGTGTGTGTGTGTGTGTGTGTGTGTGTGTGTGTGTGTGTGTGTGTGTGTGTGTGTGTGTGTGTGTGTGTGTGTGTGTGTGTGTGTGTGTGTGTGTGTGTGTGTGTGTGTGTGTGTTCCAATCTGACAGTCGCCGTTTCATTTCCCGGTTTTTCAGGCGACTCTCGGCAACTTGACAATCGCCGACAGTCTGCTGAACAATCGCCTAATTGGGAAAGGCCCATCAGGACCTCCTGGTGACCCACCTATGGCTCGAGAATTCTCGCTACTCCACATGGCGGCTTCATTCAGGTCGCCGCTAAATTTTCAACATGTTGAAAAATTCATGGCGACCATACTGAGGCCGCAACTAGTTCCCAGAATGCGGGAATTCCTCACGACCAGGTGACTCCCCGGCAACCACCCGCGAACATGTGGCGACTGTATAGTCTCCTGCAGCCGACTAAATAGTCACCAAATTGGGACAGGCCCATAAGGCCTGATTTTTTATTATTGGCACAAAGATGATGGAAAATGGAAATAGAAGCAGTTATTTAAAACTGTTGCTTAATTTCTGGAATGAATTACTTTTCTGGGTTAAATTTTGGATTAAATTGAATTTCTCTTTGACGTTTTTTCTGCTTTAAAAGTAGTAGTTACAAAGTCAACTATTTAAAACACATTCAAAGCAAGTATTCCCTAATGACTCATGAACAATATAATAATCAGTTAATTCCAATCTTTATAGACCTGTAGACACTTTCATGGCAATGAACCCTTGTCACATGTCCTGCATTGGGTAATAAAGCGAGTAGTTTTATAAATCACACCTCCTGACTGCAAACTATGTTTACGTGTAAGAAGGAACTGCAGATGCTGAATTAATCCAAAAATAGCTGGAATAAACTCAGTTGGACAGGCAGCAACCCAGTCTGCGTTTGGTCTCGCCCATGTATAAGAATCCACATCTTGAACAACGGATACAGTGTAATTATGTTTACTGGGGAGAGAAGAAGGGGGGGAAAGATGGGGGGCGAAGAACTCTAACAGTAATTTTACTTTACATCAATCTTACCATCAGTTAGTTATGGTAATTAATCCAAATGTCTCCTTTGAGGTAGATAGGAGGAATTTTTTGAAAATGGACAAGGGAGAGCCGGTGGGGGTAGTGTATCTGGACTTTCAGAAAGCATTTGATAAGGTCCCACATAGGAGCTTAGTGGGCAAAATTAGGGCACATGGTATTGGTGGTGGAGTGCTGACATGGATAGAAAATTGGTTGGCAGACAGGAAACAGAGAGTTGGGATTAACGGGTCCCTTTCTGAATGGCAGGCAGTGACCAGTGGAGTACCGCAAGGCTCAGTGCTGGGACCGCAGCTATTTACAATATACATCAATGATTTGGATGAAGGGATTCAAAGTAACATAAGCAAATTTGCAGATGACACAAAGCTGGGTGGCAGTGTGAATTGTGAGGAGGATGCTATGAGAATGCAGGGTGACTTGGACAGGTTGGGGGAGTGGGTGGATGCATGGCAGATGACGTTTAATGTGGAGAAATGTGAGGTTATCCACTTTGGTATCAAAAACAGGAAGGCAGATTACTATCTAAATGGCATCAAGTTGGGAAAAGGGGAAGTACAGCGGGATCCGGGGGTCCTTGTTTATCAGTCTATGAAAGTAAGCATGCAGTCACAGCAGGTAGTGAAGAAAGCGAATGGCATGTTGGCCTTTACAACAAGAGGAGTCGAGTATAGGAGCAAAGAGGTCCATCTACAGTTGTACAGAGCCCTAGTGAGACCACACCTGGTGTATTGTGTGGAATTTTGGTCCCCTAATTTGAGGAAGGACATTCTTGCTATTGAGGGAGTGCAGCGTAGGTTTGCAAGGTTAATTCCCGGGATGGCGGGACTATCATATGCTGAGAGAATGAAGCAGCTGGGCTTATACGCTCTGTAGTTTAGAAGGATGAGAGGGGATCTTATTGAAACATATAAGATTGTTAAGGGTTTGGATACACTGGAGGCAGGAAACATGTTCCCGATGTTGGGGGAGTCCAGAACCAGGGGCCACAGTTTAAGAATAAGGGGTAAGCCATTTAGAGCGGAGACAAGGAAGCACTTTTTCCTCACAGAGAGTTGTGAGTGTGGAATTCTCTGCCTCAGAGGGCGGTGGAGGCAGGTTCTCTGGATGCTTTCAAGAGACAGCTGGATAGGGCTCTTAAAGATAGCGGAGTCAGGGGATATGGGGAAAAGGCAGGAATGGGTTACTGATTGGGGATGATCAGTCATGATCATATTGAAGGGCTCAAAGGGCCGAATGGCCTACTCGTGCACCTATTGTCTATTGTCTATTGAGGTCAGGTGTGCTCTCTAATCATTTTTGTAGGATGGTTCAATGCCTAATAACAACTGTGAAGAAACTGTCCCTGGACCTTAAGGTATGCATTTTCACACCTGTACCTTTCGCCTGATGGAAGAGTGGAGAAGAGGGAGTGACAGGGTGAGGCTGGTCCTTGATTATGCCAGTGGCCCTGCCAAGGCAGCGTGAAGTGTAGATGGAGTCAATGGAAGGGAGGTTAGTTTGCGTGATCGTCTGGGTCAGGAAGAGGGCGGTTCATCTCACCTCTCCTTGACATTGACACAATGTATACTGGGAGCCATGGTGCATTAGATCCCTGGGATCAGCTGTAGGTAAAGGAACCTGGGGCACTGAGCACTTTATTGCCATTGACTCTTTGCCCAAAATGCAACCTGCTACAGGTGACGGAAGCCAAATAAATCCTCAGACACTTAGCCACAAGATACTCATTTATGAAGTGGTTCTGCTCAATAAAAATCAAGACTGTAGGCCCTCCTGTCCACAGGTCTCATGTCCTTCCCACTTCTTCAGGCTCTTTTGGTTGTCTTCTCCCATCCTATCCTGTAGAGTAAGAAATCTACACCTATAACAAATGGGACTTGAAAATGGAACCAAATCTGGCGACTCTGTATACTGTCGCAGTGTACTAGTGTATATAATTGTACTATATCTGTTAGTCTTGTACTGAACTGCATACAAAAATGAATTTCTCTGTACCTCAAAAAATGTAACAAATAAAGTGCCATTGAACCAAACATCCCAGTCTCCTCCCAACTATCAACATTCCCAATCCTGGGACAAAAAGGTCACCCTTACACCTCTAATTTCCTATCTTTATGGAAGACTGTTATCCAGCACAATACTTCTTCTTCTTCTATGTAGTTTTTTTTGGCGGTTGGCAAACAACTTTTTAGTGCATTACCGCCACCAACTGGTATGGAGTGTGGATCAAATAACATTATAACTTATATACTAATAACCTATATCTTTCCGAACAAATTGGTTACCCTGAGAAAAAGCAAAAGGATTTGATAGCACTTATATGAATTCTTTTGTAAAATATCTATTAAATCAAATTGTACTTTTTCTTTTCTGAATCGTTCACTCATTTGTCTTCTTATTTCCTCATACCTCTCACAATGTATACTGACATGCTCTATTGTCTCTTCTTGCCCACAGGATTCACATCTGCCTGTATTATGCTTGCCTATTATAAAAAAGTGTACTGTTCAGACCAGTGTGTCCAAATCTGATTCTTGAAATTACTGTCCCTTCTTTTCTGTTTTTTCCTGCACATCTCATTTCTCCCACTTTCCTCTGGACTCTGTAGAACCACTGTCCTTTCCGCTCTCAGCACAATTCTCGTCTACTCAATGCCTAAGTAGTTGCAAGTGGTCAACAATGTCTTTAATTACAGTTAATCGGGCAATTTCAAAGGTATTTCAGAGGGCGGTGGAGGCTGGTTCTCTGGATACTTTCAAGAGAGAGCTAGATAGGGCTCTTAAAGATAGCGGTCAGGGGATATGGGGCGAAGGCAGGATCTGGGTACTGATTGGGGATGATCAGCCATGATCACATTGAATGGCGGTGCTGGCTCAAAGGGCCGAATGGCCTACTCCTGCATCTATTGTCTATTGTCTATTGTATGTTGGTTGGGCAATTCATTAGAGCAAGCATCAAATGAGCATTCCTTGAGAACTGATCCCACAACTGTATACTTCTAGTGTGTTCTGGACAAAACATACATGGATCTATCAAATTCAATATGATAATTAATGCCTGATGGCTACCACAGTGCATTCATGATCAATGACCAAAATTGCAAGCAAATTGCCACCTGATTTCTGGACCACAATGGGAGCTTTACTCTAATGTCGAGTCGAGTCAGGTTTATTGTCATATGCACAGGCAGAGGGTGGTATAGATAGGGTAGGCAGAGATTTCTCCCCAGGGTAGGAATTTGAAAAACTATAGAGCCTAGGTTTAAGGTTCAAAGGGGAAAGTTTAAAGGAGATGCGTAGGGCATGTTTGTAGCACAAATAAAGGCTAAGTTAAAGTTGTTAAATTAGACAGCAGGGAAACAAGCCCTTTGGCCCAACGAGTCCACGTCGACCATTGGTCACCCATTCACTAGTTCTATGTAATCCCACTGCACACAGGTGGCAATTTACAGAGGGCCAATCAACTTACAAACCCGCACATCTTTGGGATGTCGGAGGAAACCCATGTGATCACAGGGAGAACGTGCAAACTCCAAACAGACAGCATCCAAGGTCAGGATTGACCTGGGTTCTCTGGCATTTAGAAGCAGCAGCTCTACCAGTTGTGGAACTGTGCCATGGATGCCTGGAATGCGTTGCCAGGGGACGTGGTGGAAGCAGATGCAATAACATTTAACAGGCTTTTACATAGGAACATGAACAGGTAGGGGATGGAGACAATGTAGAATTAGGCAAATTAATTGGCGCAAATACACTGGGCTGATGGACACTTTCCTGCTATATCTCGTCAGGCGCTTCTATCTCCCATCGGGTGGTGCGGGGAGGTGGAGAGGAAGTTGTGCAGGGCAGAAGTCCAATTGAAGTCAAGCTTTAATGAACTGAGCAGGAAGGAGAATGAGAGAAAACAAGAGAAACCCCAACACACCCATTGCACTCTACTGCACCAAACTAGAAGTGGGTAAAAGGCAACCAAAGTGTACTTTGTCATTCAAAACTACGAGTTCTGATCGGAGCAGACCTACTAATACCCCACCTCCATAGGCCCTCTACATTAAACCAATAACTATTGAAGCAATGTGCAGGAAGGAACTGCAGTTGTTGGTTTACACTGAAGATAGACACAAAGTGCTCGAATAACTCCACGGAACGGACGGCATCTCTGGAGAAAAGGAATAGGAGATGTTTCGGATCGGAACCCATCTACAGACTGAAAGGCTTTCAAACTGAAGAAGGGTTCCAACCCGAAATGCCACCTGCCCTTTTTCTCCAGAGATGCTCCCTGGCCCGCTGAGTTACTCCAGCATTTTGTATCTAACTATTGAAGCAAGTTTTCCAAAGGGTGGATCCTGCAGGAACCCATCATCTAACTGCACTCTACCCACTGGGATCATTGATAAATTACTGATGCAAGGTTACCAACGTGAGGCATAAACTCTGCATCTCTCCATAAATGCTGCCTGGCCTGCTGAGTATGTCCAGTGACTTCTTCTGAGATTTCATGCATCTGTAGTGTTTTGCATTTAAGTACTGCATAGTTTCTCAAAAATGTGCAGCAGCCTGAAAACTGTAATGTCCAGGTTCAGGAACAACTTCTTTCCTACAACCATCAGATGTTTGAACACCACAACCTCCAAATATTCTCCGAACTACATAGACTAGGGAATATTATTTTTGACTTTGCACTACTATTGTCTATTTATTTGTCAGTTTTATATATATTTCTATTCCTATAGGAATAGGAATAGAAATACTTTATTGTCACATGTGACTAGGCACAGTGAGATTCTTTGCTCGCATACACAATGTATACACAATGAACTTATTTTTGTTCTTTATTATGGTGTTTACAGAGTACTATGTTTACATATTAGTTGTGCTGCTGCAAGTAAGTAATTTATTGTTCCGTTTCGGGACACATGACAAAAAAAACACATTAATTTTGACTTGATATTTTTCTGCTTTTGACCTTTGTGACTCAAACTTTCCATTAGATTCTTGAAAGAGAAAAAGTACTATCTGATCGCTAAGCTTCTGTCCTGCAGATGACGTGTCAGGGATGTTTCCAGAGCTGACAGTGACCTTTTCCAGACGATTATACTTTAAAAAAAGATGCCTGCCAGATGCACAGTATACCCTTGTACAAACATGCTGTGGATGCCTCTCTTCAGCCGACTCCCACAGCAGTCCATAATTCAGCACTTTTAACACACAGTTCCATTAACAGGGGGGAATATTTGCAGACAAACTCTCGAGGCCTTCACACTGTTTCTAAATGTTCCTGTCTCCCTCAAGGTCGAACGGAGTTCGAAATGAATAAAGTAAGGGAGTTTCGGGGTCTTGTAAAAATTTGGAAGATTGTCTTACTGTAACTCTCAGAATAGAACAGTTAAAGAAATTCATGTATTTTAGAAAGCCTCAATGCTGCCAGCTCCTCAGAAGATTGTCTGAGTGCTGGTAGACAAAAATGCTAGAGAAACTCAACGGGTGAGGCAACATCTATTGTCTGAGTGCTAATCCCTTGGAGAGCTGGATGAGCCGATGAGTGACTTCACAACCAGCCCACAGAGAGCGGGTCAAATGAGGGAGAAATCCTCTCTCACTGCTCTCCCCTGCTTCACTCACCTCTCCGCTTTGGATCCCACTCTCTTGGTTTCCCTCTAGGATCCCTTTCTCTCCTCTGCCCCAGTCATCTTCCCACCCATTCCTCTTTCCAGCTGCCAACCTCTCATTCTTTGGTATTGGGCAGGCACCAGCCCTCAGCCTCAAACCTTGCTCTGAAAAATCACAGTAGCAAAGCTGCCATACTAACTCTCATTGGTGTAGGCAGATCTTGTCCCGGCTGTGTCTAGAAAGAAGGATGTTGGGTCCCAATTAATGGAAGTATATTGCTTCCATCAGCTGGGACCCAATGGAAGGGTTGTGTCCAATTCATAATCTTTGTAGATCTCACAAAAACTATGACTCCCTCTTGCTCACCAAGCTGTGATACTGCATTCAGTTTCCCAGGACAGGTCCTTCCCAGGTTATAAAAGGCTCCGATCCAGGCAGAGAATTGTAATGTGCTGTTAAAGGCAGTGCTGAGGGACAAGCCCACCTGGTCAGACTGTATGAAAGGAGAGAGAACATCCAAGCCAACATCTTATCATGGGTGGAGTCTTGCAGCCGGTCTGGCCAGCTCTTGTGCAGGTATGAACATATACCTGAAGCTGAAGAATTTGATTTGAGTCAGGAAGACTGCAATGATACCAGATGGACATTTGCTATTGTCTGTGTGGAGTTCTCTCTCCACTCTCCTCCCCTGAGGTTTCCACCCTCATCTCAAATATGTGCAAAACACCACCTATCCATGTTCTCCAGAGATGGTTCAAGGGATCGATGGTGCTTTATTTATTACATGTGCAACTGCACAGTGAAATTCCTGTTGACTATTTACACATCAAAGTCAAAGTCAAAGTCAAAGTAGCCTTTATTGTCATTCAGACCTTTCGTTCTGAATGAAATTGAATTGAATTGAATTGAATTGAATACCTTTATTGTCATTCAGACCTTACGGTCTGAACGAAATTTCGTGCCTGCAGTCATACATACAATGATACAATAATAAACAACAATAAACACAAATTAACATCCACCACAGTGTATCCTCCAAGCACCTCCTCACTGTGGTGGAGGCAAAAATCTTAGGGCTGCCGTCTCTTCCCTCCTCTTCTCCCTCTGCGCTGAGGCGATTCCCCACCGGGCGATGGCATAAACAGTCCCGCGGCTCACCGAACCCCGCAAACGGGCCGGCTCAAACACCGCGGCCCGGGGTGGTCGAAGCTGCTGCCCTCCAGTCCGGCTGAACCCAGGACTCAGGTCACCGCCGCCAGAACGCCGCCCCAGCCACCGGAGCACCGTTCCAGCCCCAAGCCGGATCGCCCTCACGTGATTGCCGTTCCTCCCTCGAGCTGGGCCACTCCGACGGCTTAGCCCCAATTTCGTTGCCTTGCAGTCATACATATAATAAAAATGACAAAAACACACAATAAACACAAATTTAACATCCACCACAGTGAGTTCACCAGGCACCTCCTCACTGTGATGGAAGGCAAAAATCTTAAAGTCCTTGTCTCTTCCGTCCTTGTTCTCCCTCTGCTCCGAGGCGACCTGTGAGCTCCCGACGCTGTCGTCCACCGGGTCGCCGCCGCCGCCACCAGAACGCCACAGCTCCGTTGTCGGGTCGCTGCTGCCGCCGGAACGCCACAGCTCCGTTGGGGGCACCAGCATGTTTTGCTGCCATTTCCTATGTCCGGTGTGTCCGCACGCTCGGTCTACTGGAGCAGTTCCCAACCCTGGTCAACCCCAGGCTCCTGAAGGGCCTCTCTCTGTTGCCTCTGACTGGATCAGCCCATGAACCAACGTCCCTCTCCTCCCCCAGCCATCTTTGTGTTGCCTGACCCACTGAGTGTCCTTTTGCAGATCCTTGTTTATACTGGGGAATGAGATTGCTCTGTGAGTTGGCATTGATTTAAGGGCTCAAATGAATTCCTATGTGAAATATATTAAATGTGAAATATATTTTAAAAAATGTGAAATATATTAAAATTCATTAATTTTTTTTACAAGCATCAGCACCTTCCAATATTTTCTTCCAAGTCCCATTTTATAACTTACTATGTTATAAACAATTGACATCAGAGCCATTTATTTTCAGTTATGATGAAGGGTCTTGGACCTGAAACATTAATTCCGTTTATTCCCATCCCAGCAGTTATCGAGCTGAGATCTTCCAGCTCTCTCTGTTTGTATTTCACTTGTTTTCAATGGGGACCTGTCTATTGTATTAATGAACTGTTAGCTGCTGCTGATGTCACTGGGACTGAATAATTATTCTACAGGGGTAGAATCACAAACGTATGGATGAGTCAGCCTGCATTTCCATGTCAGCCCATGATCATCACACTGACAAGACGTCACCACAGTTTTAACAAAACCTATTTCTCTCCAGATTTCGTGGAATAAATGTCAGAGAAGAGAATGGAGGGTGATGCAAACAAAAAATACAGTTTTTCATGCTTTTCCTGAATATACTGTATGTGTTGCTGACAAGGTCAACTTATCACGCAACTGAACCATCCTATCGACAATTAGAGAGTGGTTCTGAGCTAGTACCTACCTCATTGGAGACTTTTAAAATATATTTAATCGGACTTTAGCTTGTGTTAAAGGTTATTGCCTTTATCATGTATCTGTACACTGTGGATGATCGATTGTAATCATGTGCGGTTTTCCCGCAAATTGCAAGCAAATTGCCACCTGATTTCTGGACCACAATGGGAGCTTTACTCTAATGTCAAGTCGAGTCAGGTTTATTGTCATATGCACAGGCAGAGGGTGGTATAGATAGGGTAGGCAGAGATTTCTCCCCAGGGTAGGAATTTGAAAAACTATAGAGCCTAGGTTTAAGGTTCAAAGGGGAAAGTTTAAAGGGGATGTGTAGGGCATGTTTGTAGCACAAAGAAAGGCTAAGTTAAAGTTGTTAAATTAGACAGCAGGGAAACAAGCCCTTTGGCCCAACGAGTCCACGTCGACCATTGGTCACCCATTCACTAATTCTATGTAATCCCACTGCACACAGGTGGCAATTTACAGAGGGCCAATCAACTTAAAAACCCGCACATCTTTGGGATGTCGGAGGAAACCCACGTGGTCACAGGGAGAACGTGCAAACTCCACACAGACAGCATCCAAGGTCAGGATTGACCTGGGTTTTCTGGCATTTTGAAGCAGCAGCTCTACCAGTTGTGGAACTGTGCCATGGGTGCCTGGAATGCGTTGCCAGGGGACGTGGTGGAAGCAGATGCAATAACATTTAACAGGCTTTTACATAGGAACATGAACAGGTAGGGGATGGAGACAATGTAGAATTAGGCAAATTAATTGGCGCAAATACAGTGGGCTGACTGGTTTGCATGCAAGGAAAGCTTTTCACTCAGTACACGCGACAATAAACTAAATTAAACTGAACATTTACTGACCATCAGAAGAGGGTCTCGACCCGAAACGTCACCTATTCCTTCGCTCCAGAGATTCTGCCTGTCCCATTGAGTTACTCCAGCATTTTGTTTCTACCTTCAATTTAAACCAGCATCTGCAGTTCTTTCCTGACCATCCATAGCTTCTTACTGACCATCCATAACTGCCCTTGTAAAGGTACATAAATCAACGGTGGCGCAGCTGGAAAAGTTGCTGCCTGACAGCCGCAGGGACCCGGGTTCAATCCTGACCTCGGCCGTTGTCTGCGGGGAGTTTGCATCTCTCCCTGTAACCTTGTGGGTTTCCTCCGGGTGCTCTGGTTGCCTCCCACATACCAAAGATGTGTGGGTTTGTAGGTTAATTGGCCACTGTCAAAATAAATGTCTCTAATGCGTAGGGTGTGGATGTGAAAGGGGGATAATATGGAATTAGTGTGAATGGGTTATCAAGGGTAGGGATGGATTCAGTGGGCCAAAGGGCCTGTTTCCATGCTAAATCTTTGTTGTATCAAATGAAACATGGCAACATTTCCAAGCAATCAAATTTGGTGGAGCTCAAAGCAGAAAAATAAGAAAATGTTCTATTTGGGACGGATATAATTTGGAAGCAAATTGATTGATTGTTTTATGGATGTGGAAAAAATGTTTCCACTGGTGGGAGAGCCTAGGACCAGACGTAATAGCCTCAGAATTAAAGGGTGCTCTTTTAGAAGAGTGGTGAGGAGGAACTTCATTAGTCAGAGGGTAGTTAATCTGTGGAACTCATTCCCATAGAGGGGTTTTGAGGCCAAGTCAGTGGATATTTTTAAGGCACTGATAGGCAAGTTCTTGGTTAGAATGGATGTTAAGAGATATGGGGAGAAGGCAGGAAAATGGGATTAGGTGACAGAGATCAGCCATGATTGAATGGCAATGTAGACTCGATAGGCCGAATGGCCTAATTCTACTCCCATAACTTGTGAATTTTTGAACAACGTAAGTTTTCCCCGGGTGCTTCGGTTTCCTTGCACTTTCCAAAGTCGTGTTGGTTTGGAGCTAAATTGGCTTCTGTAAATTGTTCTTAGGCCATAGGAGAGACTAATGTACATGTGATCACTGGTCAGCATGGACTCTGTGGATCAAAGGGCCTGTTTCCACACTGTATCTCTAAGGCTAAAAGTTGATCTTGAAGAAAGGTGTTGTTTGGTTCAAAATATTAAAAAGGGAAATGTTTAAAACGAGGCATCCAACAGCAAGAGGATATTGGTAGAACTTAGACAGGCCACTCAGCTTGTGGAATACATTACAAAGGAAAGATTCAGGTGAGGCAGAGGTTCACTTGCACATCCACCAACCTCATCTACTGTGCCCTTTGTTCTCGGTTCTTTTTTCTATATATCAGCGAGACCAAGCACAGACTGGGCAATCATTCTGCTGAAAACCTATGCTCAGTTTGTCTTGGCCTTCATGATCTCCCAGTTGCCAAAAATGTTAACTCCCCTTCCCATTCTCATACTGACCTTTCTGTCCTGAGCCTCCTTTACTATCAGAGTGAGGCCACACACAAATTGGAGTAAAAGTACCTCATATTTCGCTTGGGCAGCTTACAATCCAGCGGTATGATAATGATTTCTCTCATTTCAAGTAACCCCTGCATTCCTTCTCTCTTCACCTCTCCCACCCCATAGTTATCTTGATAGTTCCACCTTTCGCATTGAAATATCCCTTCGTTATCACCTATTTCACAGCCAAACAATGGATCATTGTGGGCTCCACCTTTCCTTGGTCATCAGTGACGGCTCTAATTTGTTCTGAACTTTTTCATACCTCTAGTTTCTCTCTCCCTTAACTCTCGCTCTGAAGAAGAATTTTGACCCGAAACGTCACCTATTCCTTTTCTCCAGAGATGCCGCCTGACAGGCTGAGTTACTCCAGCATTTTGTGTCTATCTTCGATGTAAACCAGCATCTGCAGTTCCCTCTTACACAAGGGAATTCTATCTGGTTATACAATGGAAGTAGGTTCTTTGTGGTATTAAGGGAAATGGGAATGCACGTGCCTAACCAAACGTCTCTTAAATGCAACTATCGCATCTATCTCCTCCACCACCACCCCAGGCAATGCGTTCCAGGCCCTCACTACTCTCTGTGTAAAAAAACATGCCCTGCACATCTCCTTCAGACTGAAAGTAGAGGAGGGGGAAACTGGAGGTAGGAAGATTGAGGCCACACATCAATTGGAGGAACAGCACATTATATTTCGCTTGGGCAGCTTCCAACACAGGGGTATGAATTTGATTTCTCTAATTTCAAGTAACCTCTGCATTCTCTTTTGCTCCCCCCCCTCTCCCACACCCCAGTCATCACACTAGTTCCAGTTCACATCCCTGTATCCCTTCATTATCACCTCTTCCCCAGCCATTGGCCATTATGGGTTCCACATTTCCTCGATCACCTGTTGCAAGTCCTGATTTGTTTTGGCCTTTTCCAATCTCCAGTTCCCTCCTCCATACTTTTCAGTAGAAGAGTTCTGACCTGAAACGTCACTGTTTCATTTCTCCAGAGATGTTGCCTGGCCCGTAGAGTTGCTCCAGCACTTTGTGTCTATGTTTAGTATAAACCAGCATCTGCAGTTCCTTCCTACACGTGTTATTTTTGTACATGTTCTTGTATTTGTACTGCAGAATTAACATTTTCAATCAATCAGTGTATTTACAAGGCACACTGCTATTCAGAACACGTTGCACGAAGAACCAATTTGAACCACACTTCCAAATTAGGAAATAATTTGACATTAACAAGATATTACTTAAATGTCATAATCTTAATACTTTGAGAGGATTCCTTTCTTTAAAGGAATATTTATTTCTCTATTCTTTGAGGTTAGGGTGACAGATTCCATCTGTTTCAATATAATTTCAATTCCAAAGCTCTATATCAACATTTACCAGCAATGTTTAATCTTGTCTGACAAGGAAATATTCTGCCAGGCACAAGAGTGTTAGCAACATGCATAGTAATATAACAGTATTACCAAACATTTGCAAACAAAAATAAGTAAGTCTTCAATCACAATATCAAAGGTTTGCATGGTGACACAGTGCTCGAGTTGCTGCCTTACAGCGCCAGAGAACCGGGTTCAACCCTGACTACAGGTGCTGTCTGTACCGAGTTTGTACATTCTCCCTGTGTGTTTTCTCCAGGTGTTTCCTCGCACAATCCAAAGATGTACCGGTTTGTACGTTAATTATCTTTGGTTATCTTATAAACTGTCCCTGGTATGTTGGATGATGCTGGTGCATGGGGTGATCGCTGGTCAGTGAGGACTCGTTGGGTCGAAGGGCTTGATTCCGGCCCTGTATCTCTAAAGTCTAAAGTCTTATATCAGTGGTAGCAATTAATACACTGGGAGTAAGTCTACAGTGAGAAATGAGGCAATGAGCCAATGAAATCATTATTTATAAAATAAAATACTTTTGCCGAACATTTTCACAGAGCAAATACTCTGGGTCACAAGGACCTCATTTAAGTACAGAATTGTGCACAAACTCCTCAGTGTCAACCTGAAGAGTTATAACATTGGAATGATTTTCACCTCAGGAATGCTGATTTCACTTTGCTAGATTAATGCAGACTACTTCAACACTATTTAAAGAAGAGTGGAGTAATTCTGGGAGGAATTAAATGAGAGCGTGGCCAGGTTGGTGTGGGTCCTTGATAATGCAGGCAGCTCGGGTGGCTGCGAGCGGCTGCCGAACCTCAGCGCCTTCTGCTCGCTCGCTCACCTCTGGCAGTGCTCTCCGTCAGAACAGTGAGGGGACCAGCTCAAGAGCAAAGATCATAGAGCCGAGCGGGTCAGCGGGTGATGGATAACAGGACAGCGGGCAGTGGAGCTTACTCCTGTGTCAGCGCGAACAAGGGACCAATTGAGGTTACTCGCACTGACACATGGAATAAGCTCCACCGCATGCTGTCCTGTATCTATCGCACGTTGAGCCGCTCTTGAGCTGGTTGCTCTGGCATGATCCCCGACCCCCTCCTTCTTAATGCTCCTGCCCTCCCGTAACTTTGCCGCTGGCCAGACTCCCCACATGCTGTGAAAGGAACTCTCCTCCCGCGGCGCTGTCCTTTTACAGCCGCTTTCCACTTTACGGCCGCTTGCGCTGAGCAGGCGCAGTAGGCTGCTACGCATGAGCAGGCGCAGTAGGCTGCTGCGCATGAGCAGTACACAGTCCACGCTGCAAATGCAGAATTTCAGCTGCCTTCAGCCCTGCTTGATATTGATGGCTTGAAGCAGCATCCACGGCACGTGGGCTGCACACACTTTCCCGTATTTCATGTACTGCGCATGAAAGGCACGGGGAATTATGCCTACCTAAGAGATGGATATCTTAGGTAGGCATCATTCTCCCGTGCCTTTACTATTTATATTTAATAATTATCATTTTATAATTTTAGGCAGTGCCTACCCTGCCCACCATGACGGCACGTGCCTGGTTTGCATCAATGTGCTGCGCCCAGGACAATGTTAGATTGTTGATTTTGCTTATATCATGAAGTATCATTAGATTTTGCTGATTCTTTATATATTGGTCACTTTTTGAGGCAAGAGATGTCGCTCAGTCCGCCTTGGCCTATGCGATCTCCCAGTTTCCAAAGATTTTAGTTCCCATTCCCATTCCCATACTGTCCTTTCTGTCCTGGGCCTCATCCACTGTCAGAGTGAGGACCACACTCAACTTGGAGGAACAGCCCCTCATATTTCGCTTTAGGGCAGCTTACAACCCAGCTTTATGAGTTTTGATTTCTCTACTTTCAAGTAATCCTTGCATTCCCTCTCTCTCCACCCCTCCTCCACTCAGGTCATCCTGCTATTTCCACTGTTCACATCCATGTATCTCTTTGTTAGCATCTCTTCCCCACCCAACAATTGGGCATTGGGGCATTATGAGCTACACCCTCCCTTGGTTGTCTGTTGCCGGCCCTGCTTTGTTCTGGCCTTTTCCTACCTCTAATTCAGAAGTGTCCCAACCTGAATCGTCACCCCTCCTTTTTCTCCAGAGATGATGCCTGACCCACTGAGTTACTCCAGCACTTTGTGTCTACCATGTAATATAAATCTTGGGTTTTCTATTAAAAAAGTAAAGACTTGCAAGTTGTGGCAATGTTTACCTCCCTTTCAGGATGTCTAAAGCCTGTTCCAGAGGTTGAAATGTATCCAACATCGCAATGCAAGAAACATTACAGTCAGTCATTTCTGGCTGAAGAAGGGTCTGGACCCAAAAGGTCACCCATTCCTTCTCTCCAAAGATACTGCCTGTCCTGCTGAGTTACTCCAACGTTTTGTGTCTACCTTCCAAACATTACAGACAATTTGCACTCATCCGCCTCCCACAAATTGCAATGCGATAAAGAGCTAATGATCTGTTCTGGCATGCTAAATGAGCGATAAATATTGACCAAGATAACAAGAGCGAATTCTGCTGTTCTACTTTGAAATTGTACAGAAGGCCTCTTTGTTAACATCTGAGACCTCGGTTAAATGTTCCCTCAGCAGTACGAAATACTTAAAAATATGTTCTCAAGGCAATAGACTCCCAGGCAAAAACAGAGTTTATTGTCCATCTCTTGGTTTAAATGACTTGCTGGTTATTACAGTAGTTATTTAAGGCAAGACCGGCTAAAGGTCACAGCATTCTTCCTTGAAAGACAATAATGTAATTGCTTTGTTTCATAGCCACCATTACTGGAATGAACTTGTCATTCTCGATATTTTTAGAGACTTGCATTTAAATTCTTCTGCTGCCGTTCGATGTTGAACCAATAGCTAATCATGATTCCACTGGTAGGTGTAGATTGTGTTGTCAACATTGACCCTCAGGGTCCCTCAGAACTTCACTAAATTGGTTTATGTCTTGGACTGAGATTTGAACCTGAAACTCCCACTCAGAGTGGAGGGCACTCAGAGTGGTGTGGTCACGATGGGCTGAAGGCTTTGTTTCCATTCTGTATCTTTCAATCAATCAATCGATGTAATCAGAAAATATTGGAAATAAATCTTTGATACTATTTCTGTAGTTTTAGGTATTGATTTACAACCTCATCCTATTACTGCAATTATTGGGCTACCAATGTTAGATTCTATTCATTTGTCCCGTTCCGCCCATCAGCTGATTGCTTTTACCACATCAATTGCCAGAAGATCTATTTTATTTAAGTGGAAAGGCTCTAACCCTCCGACCACACTCCATTGGTACTCTGAAAAGATATAATGTTTAAATTTAGAAAAAATTAGGAGTGTGACCCTTGGTTAAATTTGACCCTTGGTTAGTTGACCCTTGGTTAAATTTGATAGGACTTGGGGAAGATTTATTCAACATTTTCACACAACATAAATTGGCCCCTCTCCAACCGTTATAATAATTATTTTACCTTTATACGGTGGAACGGACTTGACAACAAACAGGGATTTAAATTGTTGAAATTCTTTGCAACCCAGATTCTGTTTTGCTTTTTTTTTCTAGTTTAGAGGGATATTGTTTTATCCTTTTTTCTCCCTTTTTCCCTTTTTTTTTTTTTTTTTTTCTTTTTTTTATATATGTTTTCTTTTAAACACTATATTCAATGTGTATTTTGACACTGGACTCACATTTAGGTTATACCCCTTATTAATGTAATCCTGATCCCTATGTATCGATATCATTGTTATGTTTATCATTATTTTTTGTTGTTGTTTTGTCTTTGTTTTTGAAAAAAAAACGAATATAAAGATTTTAAAAGAAAGAAAAGAAAGAAAACTCAAAGGGCTGGAGTAACTCAGCGAGTCAGGCAGCATCTCTGGACAACATGGATGGATGATGTTTGCAGGGACACTTCTTCAGACTGATTGTAGTGGAGGGGGGAAAAGAAAGCTGGAAGAGAGGAGGGGCAGCACAAAGTATGGCAGGTAATAGGCTGATACAGGTGAGGACGATTTTTGATGGGCAGATGGTTGGACAAGTTCAGAGATGAAAAGACAGATGTGCGACAAAAGGATTGAAGCAGAATCAAGATAAGGACAAGATAAGGTGATTAAGGTTTATTCCTCCTTAAGTCCACCAGATGTGTATTCAAGCGAGTATTGAGAAGGGCAGTTATGAAAGTCAGTGGAACAGTGCGCTCCTCCGATCAGATGTAGTGAGATCAGGGAGCAGTCATGAGTCCTGATGACCATGTCTGTAGGTAGTGTGTCCAGTGGCATATTGGTGCAGTGGTAGAGTTGCTGGCTACTGCGCCAGAGACCCAGGTTTGATCCTGACTATGGGTGAGGTCTGTAAGGTGTTTGTACATTCTCTCTATGACTACATGGGTTTTCTCCGGATGCTCCGGTTTCCTCCCACACTCCAAAAACATTAAGATTTGTAGGTCAATTGGCTTCGGTAAAATTGTAAATTGTCCCTAGTGTGTAGGACAGTGCTGGTGTATGAGGATCACTGGTCGGCATGGACTCGGTGGGCTCGGCTCGTTGCTGCCTCACCTCTCATCTCTCCCTGTATTTGCAGCGGAGCTGTGAAAATTTGGTGATTTTGACTATAAAAAATGATTCATATAGAAATGACATTTAATACACAGATCAGTGGATTTTATTGTATTCTTATTTTTCTTTACTTTTCTTAACAGCTATTTTCATTGGGAGTATGACAGGTGAGGCTCGGCCTCCACTGGCTCCCCTGACCGCACGTCCCTGCTGCAAAACCCTAATCACAACCCTACCTCAGCACCGATCTACAATGGATTTTACACTGCAGATAGACACAAAATGCTGGAGTAACTCAGTGGGTCAGGGAATATGTCTGGAGAAAAGGAATAGGTGACATTTTGGGTCGAGACCCTTCTTCAGACTGAGAATCAGAGGAGAGGGAAACTAGAGATATGAACAGATACAACGAACAAATGAATGAAATGTATGCAGAAGGACAAATCAAACCCAGCAACAATGATCAAGGACAGGTGGAGCCGTAATGATTCATTGTTAGCTGTGACAAAGTTAATAACAAATGAAACTAATGAGTGAAACAGTGAAACTCAGCAGGATGACAGTGAAACTAGCAGGATGACTGGGGTGGGGGAGGGATAGATAGAAAGGGAATGCAAGATTTACTTGAAGTTAGATAAATCAATATTCATACCATTGGTTTGTAAGATGCCCAAGTGAAATATGAGGTGATGTTCCTCCAATCTGTGTTTTGCCTCACTGACAATGGAGGAGACCCAGGGTAGAAAGGTCAATATGGGAATGGGAAAGGGAGTGAGTTAAAGTGTTTGGCAACCGGGATATTGCATAGGCCAAGGCGGACTGAGCAAAGTTGTTCAGCGAAATGGTCGCCGAGGTGCGCTTGGTCTACCAATATATAGGAGTCCACACCTAGAACAGCGGATATAGTAGATGAGGTTGGCTATGCATACTTTGTTATTTTCCCCTAGCATAGTTTGGCTTACATAGAATGCGATCATTTACTGTATATTGATTTGTTGATATTGTATCGAATTTGCCTAAAGGGCTGCAGCAAGGAATAATTTCATTGTTCTGGTTCATTTCCAGTACACGTGACAAATAAACACTTGAAACACGAGTGAAAATAATGAACCTGTTTCTATGCTGCACGTCCCATTGACTCTAATCTTGTTACTGTAAGCACCTTCCATCAACTTTTTAAAATTATACAGGAGACCACAAACCACAAACCACAATGGAAACTATTACCCTTGGTTTCTTCAAGACAATATTTCACCCTTGTCAAGTCACACATCCTTGTGAGTCATAGAGTCATGCAGCGTGGAAACAGTCACTTTGGCCCAACTAGTGCATGCCACCCCACCTGCCTGTGTTTGGCCCATATCCTGAAAAACCAATCATGTCCATGTCCTTTCCAAATGATTTTTTAAAGTTGTGACAGTACCTGCCTCAACTACCTCCTTTGACAGCTTGTTCCATATACCTACTGCCCTTTGTGTAATAAATGTAACCCTCAGATTCCTATTAAGGAAGAAAGGAAGAGGCGGAGATAGTGGGCTGTGGGAGAGCTGGGAAGGGGAGGGGAAAGAAGGAGAAAGCAAGGACTACCTGAAATTGGAGACATGAAATGGGTGACATGATCAGAGGAAAGTATAAACGGGTGAATTGGCTAATTGCCCTCCAAAAACAATGTGGGGGATAATCTGTTGACTGATGGCTTTGTAAATCATGCTTAACTTCTCAAGGCTGGGGCAACTTTAAAAGTAATTTATACGTTGCAACATAATGTTTTTAAAGTTGAGAGACCTTGGCCAGGGAACACATAGCCCTCCTGCCTTGCTGAAACCCTCATTAAATAATCCACTTTTATCTTGCCCTCATTATTCTTTCGCTTTGTTCCTTGCCTGATTACCGATCCCCCTTGTTCACTTCTCAGAGCACTTGGAACACTTCATTCTATTAAAGACACCATGCATAGCAAACGTTGCTCGTGTAATCTGAATGTCGTCACACCGTACACGGTTTCATTGCCACAATCAATCAAATGGGGCCAGTTTTCACCTCTCTGCACAGCGAGGCGCTGATGGGCTTTAATCAACAATTTACTTCAATCAGAAATATGCTAAAAATATCACTTTAGATGTTCTGTTAAATTAGCCGTAACAAACACACACACCACAATAGACTTGAATCTACCTAAACCCAAAGGGATTACTCTATTTCACTGATATTATATTGCTCAGCAAGCACTGATTTTTTTTGTTTAGTTTAGAGATACAATGGAGAAATAGCCTTTCGGCCCATCTAGTCCATGCCGACCAGTGATCCTTAACTAGCATTATGCTACAGGCTAGCATCAATTTACAATTTTTACCAAAGCCAATTAACCTAGGGTCTCCAGGACAGTGAGGCAGTAGCCTCACCAAATGTGACAGCAACCTATATTATTTATTTGCATAGGAATCTTAACTTTCCCATGCAGATGTATCCTCATTGACACAAGTGCTACAGGTTAGGACTGTGCTAATGTAAGTCAACATGAGATAGACACAAATTGCTGGAGTAACTCAGCAGCAACATCTCTGGAGAAAAGGGAAGTGACGTTTCAGGTCGAAACCCTTCCTCAGAGTGAGAGACAAGTGGGAGGGAAACTAGAGGTATGAACAGGTTCAGAACAAATCAGAGCTGACACTGATGACCAATGAATGGTGGAGCCCACAATTGTCCATTGTTGGCTGTGGAAGAGGTGATAACAAAGGGATAAATGGATGCAAACAGTGGAACTAGCAGGATGACCAGGGTGGGGGAGAGGAGGAGAGAAGAGGAATGCAAGAAATCAATATTAATACCACTGGGATCTCCACAGCTGCCCAAGCGAAACATGAGGTACTGTTCCTTCAATTCGCATGCGGCATCACTCTGACAGTAGAGGGGACCCAGGACAGAAAGGTCAGTATGGAAATGGGAAGGGATGTTAAAACGTAAGTCAAGGTGAGGATGTTTTGTTAAATTTTAGCTGTAGCTGCTGAAACAAAGGTTGTCAATTGCTTTGTGATAGCTCTATTGGATGATGCAAGAGTAAATCAAGCTGGAATCTAGTCGAGGCTGCAGACTCTCTCGATCAACCATCCAGTGACATCAATTGAGGTTTGTTGATTGTGACTGAAAATAGCAGGTCTCCATGGCAATGTTGAGCAACAGAATTAAGTGATTTCTGGATGAGTGTTTGCGTAGCTTTAAGTATAGGCTCCCTGTTATGTTTCGACCCGTATCTCCTCCATTAATGCTGCCTTTATCACGAGTATATATTCTCTCAGCAGTTGTGTCCTGTCATGTAACTAAAGAAGAACTTCTGAATAACTATTTTTTTTTTGCACTATAAACACACAACAGGAGACAAAGTTGAGAAACAAAGAGATAAATAGAAACATAGAAACATAGAAAATAGGTGCAGGAGTAGGCCATTCGGCCCTTCGAGCCTGCACCACCATTCGATATGATCTTGGCTGATCATCCAACTCAGTATCCTGTACCTGCCTTCTCTCCATACCATTAGCCTCAAGGGCCGCATCTAACTCCCTCTTAAATATAGCCAATGAACTGGCCTCAACCACCTTCTGTGGCAGAGAATTCCACATTTACCACTCTCTGTGTAAAAAAGGATTTTCTCATCTCGGTCCTAAAAGACTTCCCTCTTATCCTTAAACTGTGACCCCTAGTTCTGGACTTTCCCAACATCGGGAATAACCTTCCTGCATCTAGCCTGTCCAACCCCTTAAGCATTTTGTAAGTTTCTATAAGATCCCCCCTCAATCTTCTAAATTCTAGAGTGTACAAGCCGAGTCTATCCAGTCTTTCTTCATATTAAAGTCCTGCCATCCCAGGAATCAGTCTGGCGAACCTCCTCTGCACTCCCTCTATGGCAAGAATGTCTTTCCTCAGATTAGGAGACCAGAATTTTACGCAATACTCCAGGTATGGTCTCACCAAGACCCTGTACAACTGCAGTAGAACCTCCCTGCTCTTATACTATATTCCTTTTGCTATGAATGCTAACATACCATTTGCTTTCTTCACTGCCTGCTGCACCTGCATACCTACTTTCAATGACTGGTGTACCATGACACCCAGGTCTCGTTGCATCTCCACTTTTCCTAATCGGCCACCATTCAGATAATAGTCTACTTTCCTGTTTTTGCCACCAAAGTGGATAACCTCACATTTATCCACATTATACTGCATCTGCCATGCATTTGCCCACTCACCCAACCTATCCAAGTCACCTTGCAGCCTCCTAGCATCCTTCTCACAGCTAACACTGCCCCCCCAGCTTCGTGTCATCCGCAAACCTGGAGATGTTGCATTCAATTCCCAAAATATTTCAGTGCTCCCACAGCTTAGAGCAAAACTCTTCTTTATTTCATTAATTCCCAGCACCTGAATATAGAACTCAAGGAGTCCAGCAAACGAGTGATATAACATAAAGTCATAGAGTTGGGCGGTATGGTGGCGCAGCGGTAAAGTTGCCGCCTTACAAAGCCAGTGACCCAGGTTCCATCTCGACTACGGGTGCTGTCACCAAGCGCAGGCTCGGCGATCATTTCGTTAAACACCTTCGCACAGTCTGACGAAGTGCAGGCTCAGCGATCGTTTTTCACTGAACACCTCCGCGCAGTCCATCTTAACCTACCTGGTCTCCTTGTGGCTCAGCCCTCTCTCTCCAATTCCCAATCTGACCTTTTGGTCCATTGTCAGAGTGAGGCCCAGCGCAAATTAGAGGAACAGCACCTCATATTTTGCTTGGGTAGTTTACACCCCAGCGATATGACCATTGACTTCGCTAACTTCAGATAGGCCTTGATTTCTCTCTCCAGCCCCTTCCCCTTCCCAGTTCTCCCACTAGTCTTATTGCCTCTGCCTACATTCTATCTTTGTCCCTCCCCCTCCCCTGATATCCGTTTGAAGAAGAGTCTTGACCCGAAACGTCGCCCATTCCTTTTCTCCATAGATGCTGCCTCGTCCGCTGATTTACTCCAGCATTTTGTGTCTACGTATGGGTGCTGTCTAATTGGAGTTTGTACGCTCATCCCTTGACAGCGTGTGCTTTCTCCGAGATCTTAGGTTTCCTCCCACACTACAAAAACAAACAGGTTTGTAGGTTAATTAACTTGGTATAAATGTAAATTGTCTGTAGTGTGCGTAGGATAGTGTTAGTGTGCTGGGCTCACTGGTCGGTGTGGACTTGGTGGGCCGAAGGGCCTGTCTCCGTGCTGTATCTCTAAACTGAACTAAAGTTATACAACATGGAAACAGGCCTTTCAATGCAACCTGGCCATGCCGACCAACATGCTCCATCTACACTAGTCCCACCTGCCTACAATTGGTCAATTTTTCTCTTAACCTGTCCTATCCAGGTATCTGTCCGAATGTCATTTAGATGTAGTTATAGTACCTGCCTCAACTACCTCCTCTGGCAGCTCGTTCCACACACCGACCATCTGCTGTAACAACACATGGGCCATATCTCAATGGGGTTAGGTTAGGTAAGGGGGAGGTGCAGCAAGACCTGGGCGTCCTTGTACACCAGTCACTGAAAGTTGGCGTGCATGTACAGCAAGCATTGAAGAAAGCTAATAGAATGTTGGCCTTCATAACAAGAGGATTTCAGTATAGGAGTAAAGAGGTTCTTCTGCAGTTGTATAGGGCTCTGGAGAGACCACATCTGGAGCATTGTGTGCAGTTTTGGTATATTCATTTGAGGAAGGACATCCTTGTGATTGAGGCAGTGCAGCGTAGGTTCACGCGATTGATCCTGGGATGGTAGCACTGTCATATGAGGAAAAATTGAAAAGACTAGACTTGTAGTCACTGTAGTTTAGAAGGATGAGGGGTTCTTATAGAAACATAGAAAATTATAAAAGGACTGGACAAGCTAGATGCAGGAAAAATGTTCTCAATGTTGGGCGAGTCCAGAACCAGGGGCCACAGTCTTAGAATAAAGGGGAGCCATTTAAGATTGAGGTGAGAAAAAACTTTTTCACCCAGAGAGTTGTGAATTTGTGGAATTCATTGCCCCAGAGGTTAGTGGAGGCCAAGTCACTGGATGGATTTAAGAGGGAGTTAGATAGAGCTCTAGGGGCTAGTGGAATCAAGGGGTATGGGGAGAAGGCAGGCATGGGTTATTGATTGGAGGCGATCAGCCATGATCACAATGAATGGCGGTGCTGGCTCGAAGAGCCGAATGGCCTCCTACTGCACCCATTTTCTATGTTTCTATAGTAGAAGAGCGAAGGGCTATTTGGGTGGGATAGTGGTGCATCTAGCAGAGGTGCTACCTCATGGTACCAGAGACCTCAGTTCTATGAGGTCTGGGACGTGAAGTTCAATCTTGACTTCTGGTGCTGTCTGTGTGGAGTTTGCACATTGCCACTGTGACTGTGTGGCTTTCCTCCGGGTGATCCAGTTTCCTCCCATATCCCAAAGATTGGTGAGTTTGTAGGTCAACTGGCCTCCGTAAAATTGTTCCTCGTGTGGAGGAAGTGGATGAGAAAGTGGGATAACATGGAACGAGTGTGAATGGGTGATCGATGGTTGGTGTGGACTCGGTGGGCCGAAGGTCCTGGTGCCGTGCTATATCTCTAAACTAGGAGTAGATCTCAAACCTGATTACCAGCCCTGACCCAGCACAGCACATCATAGAGCCAGAGAGAAATCCAGCATAGAAACTAGCCCTTTGGACCACAGAGTCTATGCCGACCATCAATCACATTAATAATGTCCTATATTAATCATATTGTTTATTCTGCATTCTCATCAACTCCCCCATATTCTACCACTCACCTATACACTAGTGACTATTTTACAGAGATGTTAACCTGCAAACCCATACGTCTTTGGGATGTGGGAGGAAACCGGAGCACCCAGAGGAAAGACACGCGGTCACAGGGAGAACATACAAACTCTGCAAGTCAAGTCAAGTCAAGTCAAGTTTATTTGTCACATACACATACGAGATGTGCAGTGAAATGAAAGTCGCAACGTCGCGGACTTTTGTGCAAAAAGACAAACCACCAAACAACCAAACAAACTATAAACACAATCATAACACACTTATTCTTTTTCATAATAAATAATGGAAGGAAAAACGTTCAGTAGAGTTAGTCCCTGGTGAGAAAGGCGTTTACAGTCCGAATGGCCTCTGGGAAGAAACTCCTTCTCAATAGGTTCCATACAAGGTCAGAATCGCACTTGGGTCTCTAGAATTGTGGGGCAGCTGCTCTACCAGCTGCACAACCACATTAACTCAATTAGTTTGGTGCAACCTAAAGCAAACATTTGCAAAGCAGCATGGAAACAGCCCCTTCTGCCCGCCATGTCTATGCTGACCATTGATCACCCCTTCACACTGGTTCTATGTTATTCCACTTTCTACAAAACAGCACATCTTTGGGAGGTGGGAGGAAACCGGAACACCCGGAGACAATGTTTCCATTTTGAAGGAAATTACACGAAATTCGGGAAATTATGGTTGTCTTCGGGTAATTTTAGGGAAATGGGATAATTTCTGGAAATTTCTACATCTGGCCCACGAAGGGGTGTAAAGGTAATACACACAGCACTGCCGGTTTGGCACTCAAAGGTTTAAACAGAGTGCTGTCATTAACGCGTGGGAATTTAAACAAAGAGCTATCAGCTGCAGCATTATGGGTTCTAAATATAGCGCAACCGGCTGCAGCGCTATGGGTTTTAAACATAGCGCTATGG